>NC_133161.1:107327382-107627501 GCF_040802235.1 Manis javanica | reverse complement strand
TATGATCCTCTTGATGTATTTTGAATTCGGTTTGCTAATATTTTGTAGAGTATTTTTGCATCTCTGTTCATCAGGGATATTGGTCTGTAATTTTCTTTTTTGGTGGGGCCTTTGCCTCGTTTGGTATTAGGTGATGCTGGCTTCATAGAATGAGTCTGGAAGTATTCCTTCCTCTTCTATTTTTTGGAAAATTTTAAGGATAATGGGTATTATGTCTTCTCTGTATGTCTGATAAAATTTTGAGTTAAATCCATCTGGCCTGGGGGTTTTGCTCTTGGGTAGTTTTTTGATAACTGCTGGAATTTTGTTGCTGGTAATTGGCCTGTTTAGATTTTATGTTTCTTCCTTGGTCAGTCTTGGAAGGTTGTATTTTTCTAGGAAGTAATCCATTTCTTTTAGGTTTTCCAGTTTGTTAACATATAGCTTTTCACAGTATTCCCTAATAATTCCTTGTATTTCTGTGGTGTCCATCATGATTTTTCCTTTCGTGTTTCTGATTCTGTTGATGTGTGTTGATTCTCTTTTTCTCTTAATAAGTCTTGCTAGGGGCTTATCCATTTTGTTTATTTTCTCTAAGAACCAGCTCTTGGTTTATTGAGGAACCTCCATAGCGCTTCCCACAATGGTTGAACTAATTCACATTGTTTTATTCTTCTCAATTTTATTCATTTCTTCTCTGAACTTTATTATGTCCCTCCTTTTGCTGACTTTGGGCCTCATTTGTTCTTCATTTTCCAATTTCAATAATTGTGACTTTAGACTATTCATTTGGGATTGTTCTTCCTTCTTTAAGTATGCCTGGATTGCTGTATACTTTCCCCTTAAAATTGCTTTTGCTGCATCCCACAGAAGTTGCAGCTTTGTGTTGTTATCACTTGTCTCCATGTATTGCTTGATCTCTATTTTAATTTGGTCATTGATCTATTGATTATTTAGGAGCACGTTGTTAAGACTGCATGTGTTTGTGAGCCTTTTTGCTTTCCTTGTACAATTTATTTCTAGTTTTATACCTTTGTGGTCTGAAAAGTTGGTTGGTAGAATTTCAATGTTTTTGAATTTACTGAGGCTCTTTTTGTGGCCTAGTATGTGTTCTATTCTGGAAAATGTTCCATGTGTACTTGAGAAGAATGTATATTCTGCTGCTTTTGGGTGTAGAGTTCTGTAGATGTCTATTATGTCCATCTGTTCTAGTGTATTGTTTAGTACCTCTGTATCCTTACTTATTTTCTGTCAGGTGGATCTATCCTTTGGAGTGAGTGGTGTGTTGAAGTCTTGTAAATGAATGCATTGCATTCTATTTCCTCCTTTAATTCTGTTAGTATTTGTTTCACGTATGTTGGTGCTCCTGTATTGGGTGCATATATATTTATAATGATTATATCCTCTTGTTGGACTGTCCCCTTTACCATTATGTAATGTCCTTCTTTATCTCTTATTACTTTCTTTGTTTGGAATTCTATTTTTTCTGATACTAGTACTGAAATACCTGCTTTTTTTCTCCCTGTTGTTTGCATGAAATATCTTTTTCCATCTCTTGACTTTTGGTCTGTGTATGTCTTTGGGTTTGAGGTGTGTCTCTTGTAAGCAGCATATAGATAGGTTTTGCTTTTTTATCCATTCTATTACTCTGTGTCTTTCGATTGGTGCATTCAGTCCATTTCCATTTAGGCTGATTATTGAAAGATATGTACTTATTGCCACTGCAGGCTTTAGATTTGTGATTACCATAGGTTCAATGTTATCTTCTTTACTATGTAACTGTATAACTTAACTCACTTACTGAGCTATTATAAACACAGTTTGATAATTCTTTGTTTCTCTCCCTTCTTATTCCTCCTCCTCAATTCTTTATATGTTAGGTGTTTTATTCTGTGCTCTTTTGTGTTTCCTTTGCCTGTTTTTGTGGGTAGTTGATTTTATTTTTTGTCTTAGTATTTGGTTGGCCTGCTTTCTTTGTTGTGATTTTATTTTCTCTGGTAACATGTATTTAGCCTTAGGGGTGCTTCCATATAGAGCAGTGCCTCTAAAATACCCTATAGAGGTGGTTTGTGGGAGGCAAATTCCCTTAACTTTTGCTTGTCTGGAAATTGTTTAATCCCTCCTTGATATTTAAATGATAATCATACTGAATACAGTATCCTTGGTTCAAAGCCCTTCTGTTTCATTGCATTAAATATATCATGCCATTCTCTTCTGTCCTGTAAGGTTTCCATTGAGATGTCTGATGATAGCCTGATGGGTTTTCCCTGTTTGGTGACCTTTCTTTCTCTCTGTCTGCCGTTAATACTCTGTCCTTGTTCTTGATCTTTGCCATTTTAATTATTATATGTCTTGGTATTGTCTTACTTTGCTCCCTTCTGTTGGGAGTTCTGTGGGCTTCTGTGGCCTGACAGACTATTTCTTCCCCTAGTTTGGGGAAGTTTTCAGCAAGTATTTCTCCAAGTACACTTTCTATCCCTTTTTCTCTCCCTTCTTCTTCTGGTACCCCTATAATGCAGACATTGTTCCATTTGGATTGGTCACACAGTTCTCTTAATATTCTTTCGTTCCTGGAGATCCCTTTTATCTGTCTCTGTGTCAGCCTCTCTGTGTTCCTGTTCTCTGATTTCTATTCCATTAACAGCCTATTGCATCTCATCCAGTCTGCTCTTAAGTCCTTCCAGAGATTGTTTTATTCCTATATTCTCCCTCCCAACTTTATCTGTTAGCTCTTGCATATTTCCCTGCAGCTCCATCAGCATGTTTATGACCTTTATTTTGAATTCTTTTTCAGGAAGATTGGTTAAATCTATGTCCCCAGTCTCCTTGTTGGGGAATGTCTGTGTGATTCTGGTCTGGATCAAATTCTTCTGCCTTTTCATGGTGATAGAGGTAGTCATGGGCAGTTGGCCTGTGTGTCAGCTGGGAGAACAAAGTCCCTTCTTTCTTATTTGTTGCCTTCCTCTCCTGCCAGAATGGCAACCCCTACTGGCTTGTGCTGGGCAGCTGTGTGTCAAGGGGGCCTCTGTGTCTGGCCTGGGCATCTGCTGAGGAGGCTCAGGGCAGTTGCTGTGGGTGCGACTGCTCTCAGGCTGCTCTCCTGCTGTGGCAGGGCCACAGTGGAGGGGAAATGGATGGGAGGCTGTTTATCACCATGAGGGGCCTCAGAACTGTGCTGCTGCCCAGAGAATTAGAGTTCCCAGAGTTCCCCAGGATTCCCAGCTCTTGAGCTGAGTGTTCTGGGATTCTTCCATCCAGCTGTGAGGCCCCTGTCCCTTTAAGACTTTTAAAGCACATTCACTTTTCTTTTGTCCCAGGGGCACCACTGTGGGGACCCACTCACAGATTTTACTGTTCCATTTCCCTAATATCCAGCACACCATGCACTGTGTGCCTGTGCTCCTGGCGTGGATGGCTAGGGCTGGGTATTTAGCAGTCCAGGGCTGCCACTCCATCCCTGCTCTGATTCCTTTCCTCCCACTGGGGAGCTGGGGTGGGGAGGGTGCTTGGGTCCCGCCGGGCCATGGCTTGTATCTTACCCCCTTTGTGATGCTCTGAGTTCTCACAGATGTAGATGTAGCTTTGCTCTTGTACTGTATCTTCTGGTCTCTCTTTTAGGAATATGTGTATTGTTGTATTTTCAGAAATATGTATGGTTTCGGGAGGAAATTTCCACTGCCCTACTCATGCCACCATCTTGGCTTCTCCTCAGTTTCCTTTTGTGTATGGAGTTAGACAATAATTCAGTTTCATTCTCTTCCATGTAGCTGTCCAGTTTTGCCAATACCATCTCTTAAAGAGGCTGTCATTTCCCCACTGTATATCCATGGCTCCTTTATTACATACTAATTAACCATATATGCTTGGGTTTATATCGGGGCTCTCTAGTCTGTTCCATTGGTCTATGGGTCTGTTCTTGTGCCAGTACCATGTTGTCTTGATTACTGCAGCTTTGTAGTACAGCTTGAAGTTAGGGAGCATAATTCTCCCTGCTTTATTCTTCCTTCTCAGGATTGATTTGGCTATTCGGGTTCTTTTGTGGTTCCATATGAATTTTAGAACAATTTTCTCTAGTTCATTAAAGAATGCTGTAGGTATTTTGATAAGGTTTGCATTAAATCTGTAGATTGCTTTAGGCAGGATGACCATTTTGACAATATTAATTCTTCCTAGCCAAGAGCATCACATGAATTACCATTTATTAGTGTCCTTTGTAATTTCTCTTAAGAGTGTTTTCTAGTTTTCAGGGTATAGGTCTTTCACTTCCTTGGTTACGTTTATTCCTAGGTATTTTATTCTTTTTGCTGCAATTGTGAATGGAATTGTTTTCCTGATTTCTCTCTCTGCTAGTTAATCATTAGTGTATTGGAATGCAACAGATTTCTGTGTATTAATTTCTTTCCTGCAACTTTGCTGAATTCAGATTTTAGTTTTAGTAGTTTTGGACTGGATTCCTTAGGGATTTTTATGTACAATATCATGTCATCTGCAAACAGGGACAATTTGACTTCTTCCTTGCTAATCTGGATACCTTTTATTTCTTTGTGTTGTCTGATTGCTGTGGCTAGGACCTCCAGAACTATGTTGAATAAAAGTGGGGAGAGTGGGTATCCTTTTCTTGTTCCCGATCTTAAAGGAAAAGTATTCAGCTTCTCGCTGTTAAGTATATTGTTGGCTGTGGGTTTGTCATATATGGCCTTTATTATGTTGAGGTAATTGCCCTCTGGCTGTCATAACATTTTACTACAAGGGCAACAGCTTAAAAACCCAGAACTTGGAGGCGGAACCAAGATGGCAGCGTGAGCAGAGCAGTGGAAATCTCCTCTCAAAAACACATAGAGCTATGAAAATAGAACAAAGAAAAATCTTCCTAAAATAGAGCCCACAGGACACAGGACAACATCCAGACCACATCCACACCTGCAAGAACCCAGCACCTTGGGAAGGGGGTAAGATACAAACCCTGGCCCAGCGGGACCCGAGCGCCCCTCCCCCCGGCTCCTGGTCGGTGGAAAGAAACCAGAGCAGTTTTTTTTTTTTTTTTTTTGGTGAGTGCTTTTCGGAAGCCTTAAAGGGACAGGGACCCCGTTGCTAGGGAGGCAGGGTGGTGGGACCGGTGAGTGGGTGCCTGGGACCGGCACTTGAGGATGGAGGAAATCTCGCGGTTTTTCCCTTTTTTTTCTCTTTTTGGCGAGTGCTTTGTGGAAGCCTTAAAGGGACAGGGACCCCATTGCTAGGGAGGCAGGGCAGCAGGACTGGTGAGCGGGTGCTTGGGAACGGTGCCTGAGGACAAAGAATATCCCGCGTTTTTCCCTGCGGGACCAGTGGGCAGGTGCCTGAGACCGGCACTTGAGGACGGAGGAAATCGCGCGTTTTTCCCTTTTTTTCCTCTTTTTGGCGAGTGCTTTTTGGAAGCCTTAAAGGGACAGGGACCCCGGTGCTAGGGAGGCAGGGCGGTGGGACTGCTGACAGGGTGCCTGTGACAGGCACCTGAGGACAAAGAATATCCCGCGTTTTTCCCAGCAGGACTGGTGGGGAGGTGCCTGAGACCGGCACCTGAGGACGGAGGAAATCGCGCATTTCCCCCCCCTTTTTTTTTCTCTTTTTGGCGAGTGCTTTATGGAAGCCTTAAAGGGACAGGAACCCTGGTGCTAGGGAGGCAGGGCAGCAGGACTGGTGAGCGGGTGCCTGGGACCGGCGCCTGAGGACAAAGAATATCACGTGTTTTTCCCTGCGGGACCAGTGGGCGGGTGCTTTTTGGAAGCCTTGAAGGGAGAAGGACCCTGGTGCTAGGGAGGCAGGGCAGCAGGACCAGTGAGCGGGTGCCTGGGACTGGCGCCTAAGGACAAAAAAAAAAATCAAGTGTTTTTTCCTTTTTTTTTTTCTGTTCCCTCTCAAATTGTTGCTGTTGTTGTTTTGGTTTGGAGAGTGCTTTTTGGAAGTCTTAAAGGGGCAGGACAGGTCACTTAGACCAGAGGCAGGGAATCTGGGGATCTCTGGGCACTCTAACCCCCTGGGCAGCAGGGAGCACAGAGGCCCCTTACGGAGATAAATAGCCTCCCAGCCGCTCCCCCTCCAACAGGGCTCCATTTGGGAGGAGCAGACCCAGGCAGGCAACGCTCACAGAAACAGCAGAGATAAACCCCATAGCAACCGTGCAGGAAGCAGAAGCCCTGTCTGCACACAGCTCCCCAGCACAAGCCACTAGAGGTCGCTATTCTCCCAGGTGAGGAAGGCCACAAACCAACAAGAAGGGAAGCTCTTCCAGCTCTGCACACTATCCCTATCACCATGAAAAGACAAAACTACAGGCAGACAAAGATCACAGAGACAACACCTGAGGAGACAGACCTAACTAGTCCTCCTGAAAAAGAATTCAAAATAAAAATCATGAACATGCTGACAGAGATGCAGAGAAAAATGCAAGAGCAATGGGATGAGATGCAGAGAAAAATGCAAGAGCAGTGGGATGAAGTCCAGAGGGAGATCACAGATGTCAGGAAGGAGATCACAGAAGTGAAACAATCTCTGGAAGGATTTATAAGCAGAATGGATAAGATGCAAGAGGCCATTGAAGGAATAGAAGCCAGAGAACAGGAACGTATAGAAGCTGACATAGAGAGAGATAAAAGGATCTCCAGGAATGAAACAACACTAAGAGAACTAGGTGACCAAGCCAAAAGGAATAATATTCGTATTATAGGGATACCAGAAGAAGAAGAAAGAGGAAAAGGAATAGAAAGTCTCTTTGAAGAAATAATTGCTGAAAACTTCCCCAAACTGGGGGAGGAAATAATCGAACAGACCATGGAATTACACAGAACCCCCAACAGAAAGGATCCAAGGAGAACAACACCAAGACACATAGTAATTAAAATGGCAAGGATCAAGGGCAAGGAAAGAGTTTTAAAGGCAGCTAGAGAGAAAAAGGTCACCTATAAAGGAAAACCCATCAGGCTGACATCAGACATCTCAACAGAAACTCTACAGGCCAGAAGAGAATGGCATGATATACTTAATGCAATGAAACAGAAGGGCCTTGAACCAAGGATACTGTATCCAGCACGACTATCATTTAAATATGATGGCGGGATTAAACAATTCCCAGACAAGCAAAAGCTGAGGGAATTTGCTTCCCACAAACCACCTCTACAGGGCATCCTACAGGGACTGCTCTAAATGGGAGCACCCCTAAAAGAGCACAGAACAAAACACACAACATATGAAGAATGGACGAGGAGGAATAAGAAGGGAGAGAAGGAAAGAATCTCCAGACAGTGTATATAACAGCTCAATAAGCGAGCTAAGTGAGGCAGTAAGATACTAAAGAAGCTAACCTTGAACCTTTGGTAACCACGAATCTAAAGCCTGCAATGGCAATAAGTATATATCTCTCAATAGTCACCCTAAATGTAAATGGACTTAATGCACCAATCAAAAGACACAGAGTAATAGAATGGATAAAAAAGCAAGACCCATCTGTATGCTGCTTACAAGAAACTCACCTTAAACCCAAAGATAAGCATAGACTAAAAGTCAAGGGATGGAAAAACATATTTCAGGCAAACAACAGTGAGAAGAAAGCAAGGGTTGCAGTACTAATATCAGACAAAATAGACTTCAAAACAAAGAAAGTAACAAGAGATAAAGAAGGACACTACATAACGATAAAGGGCTCAGTCCAACAAGACGATATAACCATTCTAAATATATATGCACCCAATACAGGAGCACCAGCATATGTGAAGCAAATACTAACAGAACTAAAGAGGGAAATAGACTGCAATGCATTCATTTTAGGAGACTTCAACACACCACTCACCCCGAAGGATAGATCCACCGGGCAGAAAATAAGTAAGGACACAGAGGCACTGAACAACACCCTAGAACAGATGGACCTAATAGACATCTATAGAACTCTACATCCAAAAGCAACAGGATATACATTCTTCTCAAGTGCACATGGAACATTCTCCAGAATAGACCACATACTAGCTCACAAAAAGAGCATCAGTAAACTCCAAAATATTGAAATTCTACCAACCAATTTTTCAGACCACAAAGGTATAAAAGTAGAAATAAATTCTACAAAGAAAACAAAAAGGCTCACAAACACATGGGGGCTTAACAACATGCTACTAAATAATCAATGGATCAATGAACAAATCAAAATAGAGATCAAGGAATATATAGAAACAATGACAACAACAACACTAAGCCCCAACTTCTGTGGGACGCAGTGAAAGCAGTCTTAAGAGGAAAGTATATAGCAATCCAGGCACACTTGAAGAAGGAAGAACAATCCCAAATGAATAGTCTAACATCACAACTATTAAAACTGGAAAAAGAAGAACAAATGAGGCCTAAAGTCAGCAGAAGGAGGGACATAATAAAGATCAGAGAAGAAATAAACAAAATTGAGAAGAATAAAACAATAGCAAAAATCAACGAAACCAAGAGCTGGTGCTTTGAGAAAATAAACAAAATAGGTAAGCCTCTAGCCCAACTTATTAAGAGAAAAAGAGAATCAACACAAATCAAGATAATCAGAAATGAGAATGGAAAAATCATGACAGACTCCACAGAAATACAAAGAATTATTAAAGACTACTATGAAATCCTATATGCCAACAAACTGGAAAACCTAGAAAAAATTGACAACTTCCTAGAAAAATACAACCTCCAAAGACTGACCAAGGAAGAAACACAAAAGTTAAACAAACCAGTTACGAGCAAAGAAATTGAAACGGTAATCAAAAAACTACCCAAGAACAAAACCCCGGGGCCAGACGGATTTACCTCGGAATTTTATCAGACACACAGAGAAGACATAATACCCATTCTCCTTAAAGTGTTCCAAAAAATAGAAGAAGAGGGAATACTTCCAAACTCATTCTATGAAGCCAACATCACCCTAATACCAAAACCAGGCAAAGACCCCACCAAAAAAGAAAATTACAGACCAATATCCCTGATGAATGTGGATGAAAAAATACTCAACAAAATATTAGCAAACAGAATTCAACAGTATATCAAAAGGATCATACACCATGACCAAGTGGGATTCATCCTAGGAATGCAAGGATGGTACAACATTCGAAAATCCATCAACATCATCCACCACATCAACAAAAAGAAAGACAAAAACCACATGATCATCTCCATAGATGCTGAAAAAGCATTTGACAAAATTCAACATCCATTCATGATAAAAACTCTCAGCAAAATGGGAATAGAGGGCAACTACCTCAACATAATAAAGGCCATATATGATAAACCCGCAGCCAGCATTATACTGAACAGCGAGAAGCTGAAAGCATTTCCTCTGAGATCGGGAACCAGACAGGGATGCCCACTCTCCCAACTTTTATTTAACATAGTACTGGAGGTCCTAGCCATGGCAATCAGACAAAACAAAGAAATACAAGGAATCCAGATTGGTAAAGAAGAAGTTAAACTGTCACTATTTGCAGATGATATGATACTGTACATAAAAAACCCTAAAGACTCCACTCCAAAACTACTAGAACTGATATCGGAATGCAGCAAAGTTGCAGGATAGAAAATTAACACACAGAAATCTGTAGCTTTCCTATACACTAACAACGAATCAATAGAAAGAGAAATCAGGAAAACAATTCCATTCACCATTGCATCAAAAAGAATAAAATACCTAGGAATAAACCTAACCAAGGAAGTGAAAGACTTATACTCTGAAAACTACAAGTCACTCTTAAGAGAAATTAAAGGGGACACTAATAAATGGAAACTCATCCCATGCTCATGGCTAGGAAGAATTAATATCGTCAAAATGGCCATCCTGCCCAAAGCAATATACAGATTTGATGCAATCCCTCTGAAATTACCAACAACATTCTTCAATGAATTGGAACAAATAATTCAAAAATTCATATGGAAACACCAAAGACCCCGAATAGCCAAAGCAATCCTGAAAAAGAAGAATAAAGTAGGGGGATCTCACTCCCCAACTTCAAGCTCTACTACAAAGCCATAGTAATCAAGACAACTTGGTACTGGCACAAGAACAGAGCCACAGACCAGTGGAACAGATTAGAGACTCCAGACATTAACCCAAACATATATGGTCAATTAATATTTGATAAAGGAGCCATGGACATACAATGGCAAAATGACAGTCTCTTCAACAGATGGTGCTGGCAAAACTGGACAGCTACATGTAGGAGAATGAAACTGGACCATTGTCTAACCCCATATACAAAGGTAAACTCAAAATGGATCAAAGACCTGAATGTAAGTCATGAAACCATTAAACTCTTGGAAAAAAACATAGGAAGAACCTCTTAGACATAAACATGAGTGACCTCTTCTTGAACATATCTCCCCGGGCAAGGAAAACAACAGCAAAAATGAGCAAGTGGGACTACATTAAGCTGAAAAGCTTCTGTACAGCGAAAGACACCATCAATAGAACAAAAAGGAACCCTACAGTATGGGAGAATATATTTGAAAATGACAGATCTGATAAAGGCTTGACGTCCAGAATATATAAAGAGCTCACATGCCTCAACAAACAAAAAACAAATAACCCAATTAAAAAATGGGCAGAGGAACTGAACAGACAGTTCTCTAAAAAAGAAATACAGATGGCCAACATACACATGAAAAGATGCTCCACATAGCTAATTATCAGAGAAATGCAAATTAAAACTACAATGAGGTATCACCTCACACCAGTAAGGATAGCTGCCATCCAAAAGACAAACAACAACAAATGTTGGCGAGGCTGTGGAGAAAGGGGAACCCTCCTACACTGGTGGTGGGAATGTAAATTAGTTCAACCATTGTGGAAAGCAGTTTGGAGGTTCATCAAAATGCTCAAAAGAGACCTACCATTTGACCCAGGAATTCCACTCCTAGGAATTTACCCTAAGAATGCAGCAATCAAGTTTGAGAAAGACAGATGCACCCCTATGTTTATCGCAGCACTATTTACAATAGCCAAGAATTGGAAGCAACCTAAATATCCATCGGTAGATGAGTGGATAAAGAAGATGTGGTACATATACACAATGGAATACTACTCAGCCATAAGAAGTGGAAAAATCCAACCATTTGCAGCAACATGGATGGAGCTGGAGAGTATTATGCTCAGTGAAATAAGCCAAGCGGAGAAAGAGAAATACCAAATGATTTCACTCATCTGGGGAGTATAAGAACAAAGGAAAAACTGAAGGAACAAAACAGCAGCAGAATTACAGAACCCAAAAATGGACTAACTGGTACCAAAGGGAAAGGAACTGGGGAGGATGGGTGGGCAGGGAGGGATAAGGGTGGGTAGAAGGGGGGTATTAAGATTAACATGCATGGGGGGGAGGGAGAAAGGGGAGGGTGGGCTGTACAACACAGAGAGAACAAGTAGTGACTCTACAACATTTTGCTAAGCTGATGGTCAGTAACCGTAATGTGGTTTTTAGGGGGGACCTGATATAGGGGAGAGCATAGCAAACATAGTATTCTTCATATAAGTGTAGATTAAAGATTTAAAAAAAGAAAAGAAAAGGGGGATTACTCCTTGATAGGATAAAACTATTGGTAAATCAAAGATCAATGCATGCTTTAAATATCCTTAATGTTGATCACTTAAAGGGTGTCAGATGATCAGCTATGGAGGTACTCTTTTCTGATAATATTCCTTTCTCTTAATGAAAAAAAAAAAAAGTAGTTCCTTTGTGCTGACCTCCAATGAGTTCTACACAGTGGTATAGAGGGCATGTGGGCAAAGGGTCTGTTTGTTTCTATGCAGAAGATCAAGGCCTAGCTTGGATACCCAGAAAATGAACTAAGATACGATATAAGGAGAAGCTTCCGGCATCAGCACTCTCTGGAGGACTTGTGCCGGGGGATGATCATCAAAAAGCCTCCACAGGGATCCGGATGATGCTGCAGTTGTGGCTGCGTCCACCCCACCATTTCCTGGACTTGCCATAGGAATGAGGAGGGAGATGTCTAGGCTGGCATGTGCATACAGTGAGACAACAAATTTGACCGGATCTGTACTGTTGGAACTCAACCAGGAGTTGGTAGGGGTGCAAGGTGTAGCACTCCAAAATCTTATGACTATAGACTATCTACGGTTAAAAGAACATAGGGGATGTGAACATATCCCAGAAATGGGCTGCTTTAATTTGTCTGATTTCTCTCAGACTGTTCAAGTACAGTTGGACAATATCCATCATATCATAGATAAATTTTCACAAATGCCTAGGGTGCCTAAATGGTTTTCTTGGCTTCACTGGAGGTGGATGGTAATTATAGATTTGCTTTGTTTATGTCACCGTATTCCTATGATGTTAATATGTGTGTGCAAATTAGTTAGTAGTTTAAAACCCATACATACTTAAGGTACTCTACAAGAAGATATGTCAAAGAAATAAACAATCCTCTCATGTTTCCTTCCATATGCTACATCTGTAGCTTTTCTTCTTTCTTCCTAATTACAACCCTTAAATAGAATTCGTGCCTCATATCGAATTTACCGAGTATCATAATTCCTCCAGGTGGTAAAGATACCTCGAGACAAGTGCTGGGCATAGAAGCCACAGGGCATAAATCTGCAAAGAAGTAAAAAGCTAACCTTTTCAAACAATAAGGCTTCTCTCTCACTTAGAACTTAACATTTCCCTGTATGGCCCCGGAAGATGACTGGTTAGCCAGAGACGGGTAAGATTCCTCAAGGGAGGAACAACCTAAGACAGGCACAGTCGCAGGGGGGCCATCAGGTGAGAAATTGGGGATCAACAGAGGTGAGGCTCAGAACCTCACCCCCCCCTGCTTTGAGAGAAATCTTCTGCATCCATGGATGTTTTGCTGCCCTTGTCTAGCCTGGATTAATACTTAGTCCATAGGCACACACCTGATCATCTGATCATCTACATTTGCCCTCTTACAGCACTAAACTATGTTTTCTACCTTTATCTTGCATCTACCTACCACTTCAGCATTTTATTAAAAATAAAAATAATAATAATAATAAAGGTAGAAATGTGGGATCAACATATAAATCAAGTACAAAAATCAAACGAATATTCATATTTGACCTGATTGTTTATAGGTCATAATGCATGATCAAAACCGAAAGTTTCTGTGATGAATGCCCTTGTACTGTTCACCATGTAAGAATTTATTCACTATGTAAGAATTCGTTCACCATGTAAGAACTTGTTCGTTATGCTTCAGAAGATTGGAGACTGACGAGAATTAGACTTGAGATGGATTAATGATTGTACATTGAGCATTGACCCCCCTATACTGAATTTTATTGTTGTTAACAACCATTTGATCAATAAATATGAGAGATGCCCTCTCAAAAAAAAAACCCAGAACTTTCCAACTCGTCAGGCTGTGGTCAGAAGTACCACTTGGGCCCCTGGGCTAGTCAGACAGTACAGGGCACCCCCGTTTTGGAGGACTCCAGGGAATGGCCCTTTCCTTGCTTGCTTGGGTTTATGGCAGAATAGCATCCTTGTAGCAATTGCAGGACGAAGTGTTGCTGGCTATCAGCTCTTGAGGCCCCCACATTCTGTGGGTCATTGTCCATCCCCAACCTTTAGGCAGCTGTGCTCCTGTATCCCTCTCCTGTGTGTCTACCCAGAAGCATTCTGTGACCCAGGGCCTTATGTGGTGGGTGGGCCTTCTGAGATGATACTGGGTCTCCCCATCTCATACCTTGGTCATATATGCAATATGCAAAATCCCTCTGTCTTGGAAGATGACAGTCCTTGGCTCTGGTTTTTAGGGCCTTTATTTCCTGGCCACACTGCTCTTCCCCTTTCTTCTCAGGAATTTAGATGTAATCCCCAGTATGACCTGCATGTGGGACACTGGTGTCTCTTTCTGATGGTGGCTGTCCTGAACTAGGTCTGGCCCCTGGACTCCCTGGCCTCAGAGAAAGTGGCTTTTCCTTTGCAGGGTCATGTGGGAAGAGGTCCCACCCCACTCAGTACTTTAGTGTCCCTGCTGAGCTGCATCCTTTTCCTGGAGCTCATACACATGCATGCATATCCACACATATGCACATGAAAACTCTCATAGCACACATTACACAAAACACCACGTGCCACTTAGAGCCACTCATAGGGAAACAAGGAAACAGGAAAGACCTGAAACTAATAGTCACCCCAAATACCACCAGATGTAGAAATGACCATGGATGACATTTTGTTGTGTTCTCAAAGCATTTTCTGATAGACTTTACAAAAATGAAGGCAAATGAAAGTAAACTTGCTTTTTTTGTTCCCTTAGAAGGGGAGTAGATGTTGTGAGGTCACAAAACATGGTCCATCCACAGAGTAATATGTCACTCAGCCTCAAAAAGAAGGGAATCCCAACACGCTCCAGCATGTGTGAGCCTGTAGTACATTGTGTTGACGGAGAAATGTCGTGCGACTGCACTTGGATAGATGTGGAGGAGCCACGCCCACAGATGGTGGGCTCCATGGGCTGGGGGAGGAATGGGGAGTGGGCATCTCATGGGGCAATTTGAGTTTGAGAAGATGAGACTATTGTAGACATGGTGGTGGGATGGCCACACAGTGTGGATGTGCCTGATGCCCCTGGAACATGGTTGAGATGGGACTTGTATGTATCTTATAATAATGGTCATAGGACATGGAGAGGTGGGCTCTGGGGCAACTGGGGAAGACCTTAGGGTCAGAGCCCCTCCCCCAGGCTTTGAGGGATGCCCCTGTAGCCCCCTACTTTGGAGACAGGCCCTCTGCCACATCCTGCAAGTGTCAGGGTCCCCATGCTCCCCCGAGGATGGAGATGCAATGAAAGGCAGTCTGTTGGCAGGGGAAACCACGCTCCTGCACACCTGCCCTGTACCCTCAGCTCTCCAGCTGTCTCCCAAGGCCGGGCTTTGAGGGGGATATTCCCAGAACCTGTGGGCCTGCCCCAGCCCTTGGTGCCTCTGTGCAGGTTTTGGTGGGGAAGGGCCCAGGCGGCTCTAATGGCATTCGCGTGCAAGTTCCCCAAGCTTTGAAAGGAAGCTACTTTAGTGTCAAGCAAATGTCCTCTTAAACTATTCAAAAGAAAGATTACTGAATAAATATGATAATCGAGTGTCAGGGCTGGGTCAGGAGAGAGAAGGCACATGGTAACAGGTACAGGAGAGTGTGATACAGAGGGTGTGAGCTGAGCCCAGAGGGCCTCAGAAGAGTGAGGAGTGCCCTGCAGGGCTGCCTGGCAGCAGACCTGGGGCCACACACACAGGAGGCCAGTCCGAGGCAAGGTGCTGCCTAGAGCATCACTCACTTCCACAGCCTCATGGGGTAGGCACTGACTGTCCCTGTGTTATAGGCGAGTGGACAACGTGCAGAGTAGTTCTCTGGGGTCTCACAGCACATACTCAGAGTAGCCCCTGTGGAACCTCTCCTGGGGCTATAGGTTCTCCCTTCCCAAGGCACCCTCCAGCTGGTCTCTCAGGGACATCGGCGTTTAGGCCACTCACAGGTTTAACTTATTCCATGGGGCCCACTGGGAGCCTTGGGGGAGGCTACTGTATTACTGGGGTCTCCTTACCTGTCTGTTTCCTGGAGGACCTGTCACAGGCTTCCAGGAGCTGGCAGAGTCCCCTCCACAATGAGCACAGCTTCTCATTCTCCTGTCTGGCAGCCTGAGGTAGGCAGAGGGGAGAGGACACTCAGGACCTGACTACAGACCGTCTGGAGAAGGTGGGGACTGACCAGCTTGTTTTCCCAATGCAGAAGCCGCCTGCTCAGGGCTACAAGGCTGTGACGCTATTGGACATGAATGCTGCTCTGGGCCTGCTTTGGCTGCCTGGGTGCTCCCCACATCCTACCCCTCCCTCTCCCCTATCTGCAATTCCATCACCTGTACCCCCATAATCACCACCTCTGTTACCTCCACCTCCACCACATCTGTTAGGCAGAAAGACAGACAGGAGCAGGTGGAGGGAGAACAGACCAGTGGAGCCCACTGAAAGGGACTCAGAGAGTTAACCAGATACAACCAGAGAGCCGGAAGGGCCTCACAGAGTTCATGAGTTGAAGTTTCAATGGCCAAGAGTGACTTGGATTGTCCGGATATTCCCCAGATAGAGAAAATTATCTGAGCACAGCCTGTGTCTTCACTGTACTGATCAGATCATGCCATTGTAAAATCTACCTAGCCTGCTCAAAGGTCCAGTTTATTCTTTTTTTTTCAGAAGCATTGTTTTATTTCATTTAAAGTGAGAATATCTATGACAATCTGTTCATTGTTGGAGCAATCAGTGAAGACAATATCCCAGGAATATTAGTACTTTCCATTGTGCTAAAGACTCTCCAGACTGAGTCCTAAACTCACATATAAGTGACAATTAGAAGAGGAAAAAAGAAAAAGGAAACAAAGCAGGAAACATTAGAATGATGCCTTGAAAAGACAGAGTGGAAAACAACATATGTCAGATTTATTTTAACATAACTCACTTAGATTCAGAGCATATTGTGAAGTTTTTACTGATGTATTTGAATTTCCAGAGGTTTTCTCTTTCTATTATTACATCCTTTTTTTTAATTTTGGAATCATTAATCACAATTACAGAAAGAAAATTATGTTTACTAGGTTCCTCCCTTCACCAAGTCCCCCCCACATACCCCTTCACATTCACTGTCTATCTGCATAGTAAGATGCTGTAAAATCACTACTTGTCTTCTCTGTGTTGCACAGCCCTCCCCTTGCCCCCCACGCACTATACATGCTAATCGTAATGCCCTCTTTCTTTTTCCCTGCCCTTATCCCTCCCTTCCCACCTACACTCCCCAGTCCCTTTCCCTTTGGTAACTGTTAGTCCATTCTTGGGTTCTGTGATTCTGCTGCTAGTTTGTTCCTTCAGTTTTCTTTTGTTCTTGTACTCCACATATGAGTGAAATCATTTGATACTTGTCTTTCTGTGCCTGGCTTATTTCACTGAGCATAATTCCCTCTAGCTCCATCCATGTTTTGGCAAATGGTAGGATCTGGCTTTTTCTTATGGCTGAGTAATATTCCATTGTGTATATGCACCACATCTTCTTTATCCATTCATATACTGATGGACATTTAGGTTGCTTCCATATCTTGGCTATTGTAAACAGTGCAGCGATAAACATAGGGGTGCATCTGTCTTTTTCAAACTGGAGTGCTGCATTCATAGGGTAAATTCCTAGAAGTGGAATTCCTGGGTCAAATGATATTTCTATTTTGAGCATTCTGAGGAACCTCCATACTGCTTTCCACAATGGGTGAACTAGTTTACATTCCCACCAGCAGTGTAGGAGGGTTCCCCTGTCTCCACAACCTCGCCAACATTTGTTGTTGTTTGTCTTTATGGTGATGGTAATCCTTACTGGTGTGAGGTGATATCGCATTGTGGTTTTAATTTGCATTTCTCTGATGATTAGTGATGTGGAGCATCTTTTCATTTGCCTGTTGGCCATCTGGATTTCTTCTTTAGAGAACTGTCTATTCAGCTCCTTTGCCCATTTTTTAATTGGATTATTTGCTTTTCGTTTGTTGAGGCATGTGAGCTCTTTATATATTTTGGATGTCAATCCTTTATCGGATCTGTCATTTATGAATATGTTATCCCATACTGTAGGATACCTTTTTGTTCTATTGATGGTGTCCTTTGTTGTACAGAAACTTTTTAGCTTGATAGAGTCCCACTTGTTCATTTTTGCCTTTGTTTCCCTTGCCTGGGGAGATATGTTCATGAAGAAGTCACTCATGTTTATGTCCATGAGATTTTTGCCTATGTTTTTTTCTAAGAGTTTTATGGTTTCATGACTTACACTCAGTCTTTGATCCAGTTTGAGTTTACTTTTGTGTATGGGGTTAAACAATGATCCAGTTTCATTCTCTTACATGTAGCTGTCCACTTTGGCCAACACCAGCTGTTGAAGAGACTGTCCTTTCCCCATTGTATGTCCATGGCTCCTTTATCAAATATTAATTGGCCATATATGTTTGGGTTAATGTCTGGAGTCTCTATTCTGTTCCACTGGTCTGTGGCTCTGTTCTTGTGCGAGTACCAAATTGTCTTGATTACTGTGGCTTTGTAGTAGAGCTTGAAGTTGGGGAGTGAGATCCCCCCACTTTATTCTTCCTTCTCAGGACTGCGTTGGCTATTCGGGGACTTTAACGGTTCCATATGAATTTTTGAACTATTTGTTCCAGTTTATTGAAGAATGCTGTTGGTAATTTGATAGGGATTGCATCAAATCTGTATATTGCTTTGGGCAGAATGGCCATTTTGAGGATATTAATTCTTCCTAGCCAGGAGCATGGAATGAGTTCCCATTTGTTAGTGACCTCTTTAATTTCTCTTAAGAGTGTCTTGTAGTTTTCAGGGTATAGGTCTTTCACTTCCTTGGTTAGGTTTATTCCTAGGTATTTTATTGTTTTGATGCTATTGTGAATGGAATTGTTTTCCTGATTTCTCTTTCTATTAGTTCATTGTTAGTGTATAGGAAAGCCTCTGACTTCTGTGTGTTAATTTTGTATCCTGCAACTTTGCTGAATTCCAATATTAGTTCTAGTAGTTTTGCAGTGGAGTCTTTAGAGTTTTTTATGTACAATATCATGTCATCTGCAAATAGTGACAGTTTGACTTCTTGTTACCAATCTGGATTCCTTGTATTTCTTTGTTTTGTCTGATTGCCATGGCTAGGACCTCCAGTAACACGTTGAATGACAGTGGGGAGAGTGGGCATCCTTGTCTTGTTCCCGATCTCAGAGGAAAAGCTTTCAGCCTCTCGCTGTTCAGTACGATGTTAGTTGTGGGTTTATCATATATAGCCTTTATTATGTTGAGGTACTTGCCCTCTATGCCCATTTTGTTGAGAGTTTTTATCATGAATGGGTGTTGAATTTTGTTGAATGCCTTTTCAGCATCTATGGAGATGATCACGTGGTTTTTGTCATTTTTGTTGGTGTGGTGAATGATGTTGATGGATTTTCGAATGTTGTACAATCCTTGCATCCCTGGGATGAATCCCACTTTGTCATGGTGTATGATCCTCTTGATGTATTTTGAATTCGCTTTGCTAATATTTTGTTGCGTATTTTTGCATCTATGTTTATCAGGGATATTGGTCTGTAGTTTTCTTTTTTGGTGGGGTCTTTCCCTGGTTTTGCTATTAGGGTGATGTTGACTTCATAGAATGAGTTTGGGAATATTCCCTCCTCTTCTATTTTTTGGAAAACTTTAAGGAGAATGGGTATTATGTCTTCTCTGTATGTCTGACAAAATTCCGAGGTAAATCCATCCGGCCTGGGGTTTTGTTCTTGGGTAGATTTTTGATTACTGATTTAATTTCATTGCTGGTAATTGGTCTGTTTAGATTTTCTGTTTCTTTCTGGGTCAGTCTTGGAAGGTTGTATTTTTTTAGGAAGTTGTCCATTTCTCCTAGGTTTTCCAGCTGGTTAGCATGTAGGTTTTCATAGTATTCTCTAATAATTCTTTGTATTTCTGTGGGGTCCATCATGATTTTTCCTTTCTCATTTCTGATTCTGTTGATGTGTGTTGATTCTGTTTTTCTCTTAATAAGTCTGGCTAGAGGCTTATCTATTTTGCTTATTTTCTCAAAGAACCAGCTCTTGGTTTCATTGATTTTTTCTATTGTTTTATTCTTCTCAATTTTATTTATTTCTTCTGTGATCTTTATTATGTGCCTCCTTCTGCTGACTTCAGGCTTCATTTGTTCTTCTTTTTCCAATTCTGATAATTGTGACGTTAGACTATTCATTTGTGATTGTTATTCCTTCTTTAAATATGCCTGGACTTCTATATACTTTCCTCTTAAAACTGCTTTTGTGCATCCCACAGAAGTTGGGGCTTTGTGTTGTTGTTGTCATTTGTTTCCATATATTGCTGGATCTCCATTTTAATTTGGTCATTGATCCATTGATTATTTAGGCGCATGTTGTTCAGCCTCCCTGTGTTTGTGAGCCTTTTTGCTTTCCTTGTACAATTTAGTTCTGGTTTTATACCTTTGTGGTCTGAGAAGTTGGTTGGTAGAATTTCAATCTTTTTGAATTTACTGAAGCTCTTTTGGTGGCCTGGTATGTAATCTATTCTGGAGAATGTTCCATGTGCACTTGAGAAGAATGTGTATCCTTCTGCTTTGGGGTGTAGAGTTCTATAGATGTCTATTAGGTCCATCTGTTCTAGTGTGTTGTTCAGTGCCTCTGTGTCCTTACTTATATTCTGTCTTGTGGATCTGTCCTTTGGAGTGAGTGGTGTGTTGAAGTCTCTTAAAATGAATGCATTGCATTCTATTTCATCCTTCAATTCTGTTAGTATTTGTTTCACATATGTTGTTGCTCCTGTATTGGGTGAATGTATATTTATAATGGTTATATCCTCTTGTGGGACTGTTCCTTTTATCTTTATGTAATGTCCTCCTTTATATCTTGTTACTTCCTTTGTTTTGAAGTCTATTTTTTTCTAATACTTATACTGCAACACCTGCTTTTTTCTCCCTGTTGTTTGCATGAAATATCTGTTTCCATCCCTTGACTTTTAGTCTGTGCATGTCTTTGGGTTTGAGGCGCATCTCTTGTAAGCAGCATATAGTTGGGTCTTGCTTTTTTATCCATTCTATTACTCTGTCTTTTTTTAGTGCATTCAATCCATTTACACTTAGGGTGATTATTGAAGGATATGTACTTATTGCCATTGCAGGCTTTAGATTTGTGGTTAACAAAGGTTCAAGGTTAGCTTTTTACTATCTTACTGTCTAATTTAACTCACTTATTGAGGTATTATAAACACAGTCTGATGATTCTTTATTTCTCTCCCTTCTTATTCCTCCTCCTCCATTCTTTATATGTTGGGTGTTTTATTTTGTGCTCTTTTGTGTTTCCCTTGCCTGTTTTTGTGGGTAGTTGATTTTATTTTTTGCCTTTTGTTAGTATTTGGTTGGTCTCCTTTCTTTGCTGTGATTTTATTTTCTCTGGTGTCATCTGTTTAGCCTTAGGAATGCTTCCATCTAGAGCATTCCCTCTAAAATACCCTGTAGAGGTGGTTTGTGTGAGGCAAATTCCCTCAACTTTTGGTTGTCTGGGAATTGTTTAATCCCTCCTTCAAATTTAAATGATAATCGTTCTGGATAGTATTCTTGGTTCAAGGCCCTTCTGTTTCATTGCATTAAATATATCATGCCATTCTCTTCTGACCTGTAAGGTTTCCGCTAAGAAGTCTGATGATAGCCTGATGGGTTTTCCTTTGTAGGTGACCTTTTTCTTCTCTCCAACTGCCTTTAATACTCTGTCCTTGTCATTGATCTTTACCATTTTATTTATTATGTCTCTTGGTGTTGTCCTCCTTGGGTCCCTTCTGTTGGGAGTTTTGTGGACTTCTGTGGACTGACAGACTATTTCATACCCCAGTTTGGGGAAGTTTTCTGCAATTATTTCTTCAAATACACTTTCTATCCCTTTTCTCTCTCTTCTTCTTCTGGTACCCCTATAATTCGGATATTGTTCTGTTTGGATTGGTCACACAGTTCCCTTAATATTCTTTCATTCCTGGAGATCCCTTATGTCTCTCTGTGTCAGCCTCTCTGTGTTCCTGTTCTCTGATTTCTATTCCATTAATGGCCTCTTCCACCTCGTCCATTCTGCTTTTAATTCCTTCCGGAGATGGTTTTATTTCTGTATTGTCCCTACCAACTTTATTCATTAGCTCTTGCATTTTTTTTCTAAAGCTCCATCAGCATGGTTATGTCCTTTATTTAAATACTTTCTCAGGAATATTGGTTAAATCTATCTCCCCATGTTCCCTTTCTGGGAATGTCTATGTGATTGTTGTCTGGATCAAATTCTTCTGCCTTTTCATGTTGATAGAGGTAGTCGTGGGCAGGTGGCATGTGTGTTAGCTGGGAGAAAAGGGTCCCTTCCCACTTGGAAGTCACCTTCCTCTCCTGCGAGAACAGCAACCCCTAGCAGCTTGTGCTGGGCAGCTGCATGCCATGGGTTCTCTGAGTCTGGCCCATCTCAGGCTGCTGTTCCACTATAGCGGGGCCCCACTGGAGGGGGAATGGGTGTGAGGCTGTTTATCACCATGAGAGGTCTCAGAGCTGTACTGCTCCCCAGGGTGTTAGGGCACCCGGGGTTCCCCGGGATTCCCAGATGCTCAGCTGGGTGTGCTAGGATGCTTCCATCCAGCTGTGAGGCTCTTGTTCCTTTAAGAATTTAAAAAAGCACTCACTTTTCTTTTGTCCCAGGGGTGCCAGCTGTGGGAACCCACTCACAGGTTTTACTGTTCTGTTTCCCTAGTATCCAGCACACCATGCTCTGTGTGTCTGTGCACCCAGTGTGGATGACTAGGGATAGGTATTTAGCAGTCCCATGCTCCCACTCCCTCCCTGCTCCAACTCCTCTTTTCCCACCTGGGAGCTGGGGTGGGGAGGGCGCTCAGATCCCGCCGGGCCGCATCTTGTATCTTACCCCCTTTGTGAGGCACTGGGTTCTCGCAGGTGTAGATGTAGCCTGGCTGTTGTAGTGTATCTTCTGGTCTCTCTTTTAGGAGTAGTTGTATTTATTGTATTTTCAAAAATATATATGGTTTTGGGAGGAGATTTCCACTGCCCTACTCATGCCACCATCTTGGCTCCTCCCCCCTCATTATGATTTTTTAGATGTCATGATGTTTTCCTTTTTCTTAAATTTTGAAATCATTACTGAACAATTATGTGAACATTATGGTTACTAGACTCCCCTGCAACATACCCCAATAAAGTCATTGTCCATCAGCATAGTAAGATGCTATAGAATCACTACTTTCTTCTCTGTGTTGTACTGCCTTCCTAGTGCTCTGCTCCCCCAAATTATGTGTACTAATTGTAATGCCCCTTTCCCCCCTTATCCCTGCCTTCCCCCATTCCTCCCCAGTCCCGTTCCCTTTGGTAATTGTTAGTCCATTCTTGGGTTCTGTGATTCTGCTGCTGTTTTGTTCCTTCAGTTTTTTCGTTGTTTTTATACTCCACAGATGTGTGAAAACATTTGATACTTGTCTTTCTCCACCTAGCTTATTTCACTGAGCATAATACCCTCTAGCTCTATCCATGTTGTTGCAAATGGTAGGATTTGTTTTCTTATGGCTGAATAATATTCCATTGTGTATATGTACTAATTCTATATCCATTCATATACTGATGGACATTTAGGTTGCTTCCATTTCTTGGCTATTGTAAATAGTGCTGTGATAAACATAGGGGTGCATATGTCTTTTTCAAACTGGCTCCTGCATTCTTAGGGTAAATTCCTATGAGTAGAATTTGTGGTTCAAATGGTATTTCTATTTGTAGTTTTTTGAGGAATCTCCACACTGCTTTCCACAATGGTTAAACTAATTTACACTCCCACCAGCAGTGTAGGAGGGTTTCCCTTTCTCCACAAGCTCACCAACATTTTTTGTGGTTTTCCTTTTGGATGGTGGCGATCCTTACTGGTGTGAGGTGATATCTCATTGTGGTTTTACTTTGCATTTCTCTGAGGATTAGCAATGTGGAGCATCTTTTCATGTGTCTGTTGGCCATCTGAATTTCTTCTTTGGAGAACTATCTGTTCAGATCGTGTGCCCATTTTTTAATTGGATTAGTTCCTTTTTGTTTGTTGAGGTGTGTGAGCCCTTTATATATCTTGGATGTCAACCCTTTATTGGATGTGCCATTTATGAATATATTCTCCCATAGTGTAGGATGCCTTTTTGTTCTATTGATGGTGTTCTTTCCTGTACAGAAGCTTTTCAGCTTGATATAGCCCACTTGTTCATTGTTCATTTTTGCTTTTGTTTCCATTGTCTGGGGAGATATGTTCATGAAGAAGTTGCTCATGTTAATGTCCAAGAGATTTTTGCCTATGTTTTTTTCTAAGGGTTTTATAGTTTCATAACTTACATTCAGGTATTTGATAAATTTCTAATATACTTTTGTGTATGGGTTTTGACAATGATCCAGGTTCATTCTCTTACATGTAGCTATCCGCTTTTGCCAACACCAGCTGTTGAAGAGGCTGTCATTTCCCCATTGTATGTCCATGGCTCCTTTATCCTATATTAATTGACTATATATGTTTGGGCTAATATCTGGACTCTCTATTCTGTTCCACTGGTCTGTGGGTCTGTTCTTGTACCAGTACCAAATTGTCTTAATTACTGTGGCTTTGTAGTAGAGCTTGAAGTTGGGGAGAGAGATCCCACTTGCTTTATTCTTCCTTTTCAGGATTGCCTTGGCCATTCGGGGTCTTTCATAATTCATGTGAATTTTAGAATTATTTGTTCCAGTTCTTGAAGAATATTGTGGGTATTTTGATAGGGATTGCAGTGAATCTGTAGATTGCTTTAGGCAGGATGGCCATTTTGACAATATTAGTTCTTCCTAGCCAAGAGCATAGGATGCGTTTCCATTTTAGTGTCCTCTTTAATTTCTCTTAAGGGTGTCTTGTAATTTTCAGAGTATAGGTCTTTCACTTCCTTGGTTAGGTTTATTTCTAGGTATTTTATTCTTTTTGCTGCAATTGTGAATGGAATTGTTTTCCTGATTTCTCTTTCTGCTAGTTCATCATTAGTGTATAGGAAAGCAACAGATTTCTGTGTATTAATTTTGTATCCTGCAACTTTCCTGAATTCAGATATTAGTTCTAGCAGTTTTAGAGTGGAGTCTTTAGGGTTTTTTTATGTACAATATGATGTCATCTGCAAATAGTGACAGTTTGACTTCTTCCTTACCGATCTGGATGCCTTATATTTCTTTGTTTTGTCTGATTGCCATGGCTAATACCTCCAGTACTATGTTGACTAACAGTGGGGATAGTGGGCATCCCTCTCCTGTTATCAATCTTAGGTGAGAAGCTTTCAGCTTCTCACTACTAAGTAGGACATTGGCTGTGTGTTTGTCATATATGGCCTTTATTATGTTGAGCTACTTGCTCTCTATGTGCATTTTGTTGAGAGTTTTTATCATGAATGGATGGTGAATTTTGTTAAATGCTTTTTCAGTGTCTATGGAGATGATCATGTGTTTTTTTTCTTTTTGTTCATGTGGTGGATGATGTTGATAGATTTTCGAATGTTGTACCATCCTTCCATTGCTGAGATGCATCCCACTTGATCATGGTGTATGATCCTACTGATGTATTTTTGAATTTGGTTTGCTAATATTTTGTTTCGTATTTTTGCATCTACATTCATCAGGGATATTGGTCTGTAATTTTCTTTTTTTGTAGGGTCTTTGCCTGGTTTTGGTATTAGAGTGATGCTGGCTTTGTAGAATGAGTTTGGAAGTATTCCCTTCTCTTCTATTTTTTGGAAAACTTTAAGGAGAATGGGTATTATGTCTTCTCTAAATGTCTGATAAAATTGAGCGGTAAATCCATGTGGCCTAGGGGTTTTATTCTTGGGTAGTTTTTTGATTGCCAAGTCAATTTCATTGCTGGCAATTGGTCTGTTTAGATTTTCTGTTTCTTCCTTGATCACTCTTGGAAAGTTGCATTTCTCTAGGAAGTTGCCCATTTCTTCTATGTTTTCCAGCTTGTTCACATATAGATTTTCACAGTATTCCCTGATAATTACTTGTATTTCTGTGGTGTCCATCATAATTTTTCCTTTCTCATTTCTGATTCTGTTTATGTGTGTAGATTCTCATTTTCTCTTCATAGGCCTGGCTAACGGTTTATCTATTTTGTTTATTTTCCCAAAAAACCAGCTCTTGGTTTCATTGATTTTTTCTATTGTTTTAGTCTTCTGAATTTTATTTATTTCTTCTCTAGTTTTTATTATGTCCTTCCTTCTGCTGTCTTTGGGCTTCATTTGTTCTTTTTCCAATTTCAATAACTGTGACTTTAGACTATTCATTTGGGATTGTTCTTCCTTCTTTAAATATGCCTGGATTGCTATATACGTTCCTCTTAGAACTTCCTTCACTGCATCCCACAGAAGTTGGAGCTTTGTGCTGTTGTTGTCATTTGTCTCCATGTATTGCTTGATATGTGTTTTAATTTGGTCATTGATCCATTGATTATTTAGGAGCATGTTGTTAAGCCTCCATGTCTTTGTGAGCCTTTTTGCTTTCTTTGTACAATTTATTTCTAGTTTTATACCTTTGTGATATGAGTTGTTTTGTAGAATTTCAATCTTTATGAATTTACTGAGGCTGTTTTTGTGGCCTAGTATGTAGTCTATTCTGGAAAATGTTCTATGGGCACTTGAGAAAAATGTATATTCTGCTGCTTTTGGGTGTAGAATTCTGTAGATGTCTGGTAGGTCCATCTGTCCTAGTGTGTTATTCAGTGCCTCTGTGTCCTTATTTATTTTATGTCTGATGGATCTGTCCTTTGGAGTAAGTGGTGTGTTGCAGTCTCCTAAAATGAATGCATTTTATTCTATTTCCTCCTTTAATTCTGTTAGTATTTGTTTTACACATGTCAGTGCTCCTGTGTTGGGTGCATATATATTTATAATGGTTATATCCTCTTGTTGGACTGACCCCTTTATCATTATGTAATGTACTTCTTTATCTGTTGTTAATTTCTTTGTTTTAAAGTTTATTTCATCTGATACAAGTACTGCAACACCTGCTTTATTCTCCCTATTGTTTGCATGAAATATCTTTTCCCATCCCTTTACTTTTAGTCTGGGTATGTCTTTGGGTTTGAGGTGAGTCTCTTTCAGGCAGCATACAGATGGGTCTTTCTTTTTTATCCATTCTATTACTCCGGGTCTTTTGATTGTTGCACTTAATCTATTTCCATTCAGGGTGATTATTGAAGGATATGTACTTTTTGCCATTGCAGGCATTGGATTCATGGTTTCCAAAGGTTCAAGGGTAGCTTCTTACTATCTAACCATCTAACTTAACTCTCTTATTAAGCTATTTTAAAGAAAGTCTGATGATTCTTTGTTTCCCTTCTTATTCTTCCTCCTCCATTCTTTATATGTTAAGTCAGTGTGGACCTTACTCCAGTGTCCTCTGTCTGTGCCGGGCAGCTGTGTGTCGGCGGCAGTCCCTGGGTCTGTTCCAGTTAGCTGTGCACTGGGAGAAGACTTTGTGTGGTTGCTGTGTGGGGGCTGCTCTGGAGCTGTGGCAGGTCAGCTGGTTTGCTTGCATCGCCTGCGGGGTGTAATTCATGGAAGTCCTCTTATCATTATGAGGGGCTTCAGAGCTGCGTTGCCACCCTGGGGGTTAGGGTGCCTGAAGTTCCTTAAGATTCCCAGCCAGCTGGGCTGAGTGTGCTGGGACAATTTGTCCAACTGTTAAGCCCTTGTCCCTTTAATACTTTTAAATAGCACTTACTTTTCTTTTGTCCCAGGGGAGCCAGTTGTGGGGAACCAGCTGTAGGGACCCACTTGCAGTCTCTATCTTGGATTTTACTTTTCCATTTCTCTAATATCCAGTACACCATAGAATGTGTGTTTGTGCTCCTGGTGCAGATTACTAGGGCTGGTTATTTAGTAGTCCTGTGCTTCCACTGCCTGCCCACTCTGATTCTTTTCCTCCCAACAGTGAGCTGGGGTGGGCAGAATGCTCAGGTCCCACTGGGTCACGGCTTTGTATCTTACCCTTTTCATGAGATGCTGAGTTCTCGCAGTTGTAGATGCAGCCTGGCTGTTGTACTGTATCTTCTGGTCTATCTTTTAGGAATAGTTGTATTTTCAAAAATATATATGGTTTTGGGAG
The DNA here is from genome assembly GCF_040802235.1 of Manis javanica. NCBI lineage: Eukaryota > Metazoa > Chordata > Mammalia > Pholidota > Manidae > Manis > Manis javanica. The sequence goes on along the minus strand of NC_133161.1, from coordinate 107,599,821 downwards.
GAGATTTCCATCCCCCTACTCATGCTGCCATCTTGAGCTGTCCTGGTCTTCCTGAATTTTTAATTTCCTTTTAAATAAGACACATTTAAGCAAAATATCCATATATGCGATTTAAAATATTGAGTTTGGCTATAACTTCTTTCTACACTTTCTCTCCACCTTGGAGAAACTAAGAATCATGTGATATAAAAGATGAGCTCTTAAGAGTTTTGCTGCACCACCACCTTAAAGATGCATCTACTAAAGAAAGATCAGCATCCTTGTCTCCCACTCATTACAGCCCTTCCTTCAATATTTATGCTTAAGAATAACTCCAAACTAGGGACTATTCTTGGGTAAAAGAGAAGACAAACAGAATACCCACATGCAATGAGACCCATGACTGAATTCTGGTTCAAAAACAAAACCAAAAAATTCATCAAACAAAAAGAAACAAGGGAAGACCACTGTGGGGCAACAGGGAGGTGTGAGCATGAGCTGCAGACAGGCAGCGTGTGGCACTCCCGTTCATTCCCCAGGTGCGAGGTGGGTGCTCTGGCTGTGGAGGAGACACCCATAAGCATGCGAGATGCACAGTGAAGTGCCAAGAATAAAGAGCCATGATGCCTAGAACCAGCTTCCAGGCACACCCAGGCATACCCAGCCATTCCCAGGTGCACCCATGCACACCCAGCCACATCCAGCCACACCCACAAAACAAAGAGGGAAAAATGTCCAGCTAATCTTGTGCGGGGAGGGACACAGCAACCCTGTAGTTTCACTTCTCTGCTGTTTGAACTTTTTCAAAATAGATCAAAATTAAAATTATGCATCATATATATTAGTAGGTTAAATTCACAAACCCACTTCCTGCTGTATTCATTCAAATAGCAAGGACTGAAGTGCACCTGAAAAACAAACTTGTAGAGCACACATAACTTTTCAGGAACTCTGTACTATCAAGTTCATTTGCATTAACATTTCTGAATTCTCTCAGAAATTCCCTTTCGGCCCTCATCCTCTTGAGCCCTCATCTTAAATGTGCCCATTTACTTAAAAGTAGCCACTGCAGTTAGGTGTATAGGTCTATAGACAATAGCTTAATTCAAATAAAAGTCGAATTGTTTCATGACAAACTAGAGTCAAACAAAATTATGGAAATCTACCATTGGTGCTGGGGTGGCAAGGCTATCAAAGGCCCTCTGCCACTATCTCTTCTGAAAAGCCTGAGCTCAAACTCAAAAAGCTACTAAGCATACCTCAAAGTTACTGTTCCATGGTAGACAACAGTCCCAACAACTCTCAGAAACTCCCCTAAAAGGCTTCCTCAAAGAAGATGGAAAAAAAAAATGGCTGTGTAGGAAGGCATGGCAAAAATCTCCTCCCAAAATCATATAGCACATGAAAATACAGCAAATACAACTAGGCCTGAAATCACCCTGAAGACTGTAGAACTGAACACCTCCATCTGGTGAAGAAGAGGAGACCCTACCGAAAAGGGTAAAGTGGCAAAGCCATGATCCATCAGGACAAAGCCCTCCCACCTCTCTGGCCCACAGGCAGGAGGAAAAGGAATGGAGTGGAGAGAGGGTAGGAGGACCCTGAACACCTGGCCCTGGAGATCTGCTCAAGCAACACAAGCCAACATTGCACAGTGCCCTGGTGATTGATGGAGCTGGACAATAGAGATGGGTGGAACACTTGGAGAGGCTGAGATCCCAGCTGCCTGTGGAGAACAGGCATGCTCTACCAGAGAAAGAAAGCAGAGCAGGCAGTTTGAAAGAATATTCAGGAGTGAGAGGGGTACCAGAGGGGCAAAGATCGCACAGTGCTCTCTGTTTAGGAAAAGTATGGAGTCCAATACCTCAGCCCAACAGGTTGGGAGCCCTCAGGAGCTTCAGATGTTCCATTCCCCTCACTGGCAACACAGCCTGGAGACTCCTCACAGTAGTCCATGGCCTTTTGGTTGGCAGTGAAATCAAACTTTACTCCCAGGCAGGCAGGAGGAGAACGCCCAGCCTGCTCAGCCCTATTTTCAGCCAGCCAGGGAGCAACATTCAAGAGACATCCCCAGGAGCTCTTTCCTCAAGGCAGGCACTGGTCCCACTTGCCTGTGCGCCCACCGTTGCAGCAGGCCAGAGAAAGGGCAGCCCCACCCATGGCAGCTCCCAAAAGTATTCTCCCCACTCCTGTGATCAGCTGATGTCCCATACAACCTACCTGAAGTTAGAACACTACCAGCAAGGCAGACCCACTGCGCACACCCTCTGCATGCCAACAGCTCGGGCTCTGGCACAGGAAATTGAGCTTGTAGGCACAATAGGGTGCCTCTTACACAAACATTTTATTTCACAAGACACTAAAAAAAAAAAAAATGAAGGAACAGAAGAATACGATCTAAACAAAAATTTAGGAAAAAATTCCAGAAAGAGGGCTCAGTGAAACTGAAATCACCAATCTTCTTGATAAAGACTTTAAAATAAATGTCATAAACATGCTCAGGGAGCTACAGGAAAATATTTAAAATCTCAGGGAGGACTTGAAGAAAGAGATAGAAACTTTGAAAAATACAGCATCAGATATGAAACATACAATGGAGGGATTTAAAACCACATATATGAGGGAGAGGAGATGGTAAATGAAACAGAAATTAGAGAACAGGGATGCCAAGGAGCTGAGGCACACAGAGAAAAAAGGATCTCTGGGAATGAATGAATAATAAGAGAGCTGTGAAACTAATTCAAACGGAACAATATTGTCATTGTAGGGGCACCAGAAGAAGAAGAGAGAGACAATGGCATAAAAAGCCTCTCTGAGGAAATAACTGTTGAAAACTTCCCCAATCTTGGGAAGGAAATAGTCTCTCAAGTCACAGAAGTGCAGAAATCTCCCAATACATGGAACTCTAGGAAGACAACACCAAGACATATAATAATTAAAATGGTAAGGAGATCAATGACAAGATCAAGGACAAGGAGAGACTACTGAAAGCAGTCAGAGAGAGAAAAAATATCATGTACAAGGGAAAGCCCATCAGGCTATCAGCAGATGTCTCTGTAGAAATTTAACAGGACAGAAGGGAGTGGTGTGATATATTTAATGCAATGAAACAGAATAGTTTATCCAGTAAGATTATCACTTAAATTTGAAGGAGGAATTAAACAATTTATAGATAAGCAAACATTGAGGGAATTTACCTCCCCAAAACCATCTCTACAGTGTATTTTGGAGGGACTGCTCTAGATGGAAATGCTAAGGCTAAATAGCTGTCACCAGAAAAAATAAAACCACAGTAAATGAAGTAGACCAATTAATTACTAAGAAAATGCAAATCAAATCAACTACCCACAAAGTCAGTCAAGGGATACACAAAGAGTACAGAATATGACACCTAATATATAAAGAGTAGAGGAGGAAAAAAAAGAAGGGAGAAAAAAAACCTTTAGATTGTGTTTGAAATAGAGTAATAAGCAATTTAAGATAGACAGTTAGATAGAAAAGAAGCTGCCCTTGAACCTTTGTAACCACAAATATAAAGCCTGTAATGGCAATAAGTACATATGTATTGATAATCACTCTAAATGCACCAATCAAAAGATGTAGAGTTACTGAATGGATAAAAAAATAAGACCCATTTATATGCTGCCTACAAGAGACTCACTTCAAACCCAAAGACATACACAGACTAAAAGTGAAGGAACAGAAAAATACATTTCATGCAATCAGTAGGGAGAAAAAAATCAGGAGTTGCAGTACTTGTATCAGCCAAAATAGACTTCAAAACAAAGAAAGCAAGAAGAGACAAAAAAGGACATACATAATGATAAAGGGGTCAGTCCAACAAGAGGATATAACCATTATAAATTTCTATGAACCCAATGTAGGAACACCTAAATATGTGAAACAAATACTAACAGAATTAAAGGGGGAAATAGAATGCAATGCATTCATTTCAGGAGACTTCAACACATCGCTAACTCCAAAGGACAGATCAACCAGACAGAAAATAAGGAAGGAGACAGAGGCACTGAACAAGGTATTAGAACAGATGGACCTAACAGACATCTACAGACAACTCCACCCAAAAGCAACAGGATACACATTATTCTCAAGTGTACATGGATTGTTTTCCAGAATAGATCACATTCTAGGCCATAAAAAGAGCATCATTAAATTCAGGAAGATTGAAAGTGTGTCAACCAGCTTCTCAGACTACAAAGGTAGGAAACTAGAAATAAATTACGCAAAGAAAACAAAAAAGCCCACAAACACATGGAGGCTTAATAACATGCTCCTATATAATCAATAGATCAATGACCAAATAAAAACAGAAATCAAGCAATATATGGAGACAAATGAAAACAACACTTCAATAGCCCAAAACCTGTGGAATGCAGTGAAGGCAGTTCTAAGAGGAAAGCATATAAGCAATACAGGCCTACCTCAAGAAAGAAGAACAATCCCAAATGAAGAGTCTAAACTCATAATTAATGAAATAGAAAAAGAAGAACAAATGAGGCCCAAAGTCAGTAGAAGAGGGAACATAATAAAGATCAGAGCAAAAATAAATAAAAATAAATAAATAAAATTGGAAGAATAAAACAATAGAAAGAATCAATGAAAGCAGGAGCTGGTTCTTTGAGAAAATAAACAAAATAGATAAACCCTTGGCCAGACATATCAAGGAAAAAAAGAGAGTGTACACACATAAAAAGAATCAGAAGTGAGAAGGAAAAATCACTATGAACACCAAAGAAATACAAAGAATTATTAGAGAATACTATGAAAAATTATATGCCAACAAATTGGAAGACCTAGAAGAAATGGATGACTTTCTAGAAACATACAACCTTCCAAGACTGACCCAGGAAGAAACAGAAAATCTGAATGGACCATTTACCAGCTATGAAATTGAACTGGTAATAAAAAATGTACCTAAGAACAAAATGTCTGTTCCAGAAGACTTCATGGCAGAATTTTTTCAAACATTTAGAGAAGAGATAATACCCATCCTCCTTAAAGACTTTCAAAAAGTAGAAGAGGAGGGAATACTTCCAAACTCATTCCACGAGGCCAGCATCACTCTAATACCAAAACCAGACAAAGACACCACAAAACAAGAAAATTACAGACCAATATCCCTGATGAACATAGATGCAAAAATACTCAAAAAAATATTTGCAAACTGAATTCAAAAATATATCAAAAAGATCATCCCTCATGAGCAAGTGGGATTTATTCCAGGGATGCAAGGATGGTACAATATTCAAAAATCCACCAACATCATCCACCACATCAAGAAAAAGAAGGGCAAAAACCACATGATCATCTTGATAGGTGCTGAAAAGGTTTTTCACAAAATTCAACATCCATTCATGATAGAAACTCTTAACAAAATGGGTATAGAGGGCAAGTACCTCAACATAATAAAGGCCAAATAATGCAAACCCACAACCAACATCATACTTAACAGCAAGAAGCTAAAAGCTTTTCTTCTATGATTGGGAACAAGACAAGGATGCCCACTCTCCCCACTTTTATTCAACATAGTACTGAAGGTCCTAACCATGGCAATCAGACAAGACAAAGAGATAAAAGGCATCCAAATTGGTAAGGAAGAAGTTAAACTGTCCCTGTTTGCAGATGACATGATATCATATATAGAAAACCCTAAAGACTCCATCAAAAAACTACTAGAACTAATCACTGAATTCAGCAAGGTTGCAAGATACAAAATTAATGCACAGAAATCTGTTGCATTCCTATATACTAGAACTAGCAGAAACAGAAAGCAGGAAAACAACACCATTTATATTTGCAACAAAAAGGATAAAATATCTAGGAATAAACCTAACCAAGGAGGTGACAGACCTATACCCTGAAAATAAGACACTCATGAGAAAAATTAAAGACCCCAACAAATAGAAATACATCCTGTGCTCATGGATAGGAAGAATTAATATTGTCAAAATAGCCATCCTGCCTGAAGCCATCTATAGATTCAGTGCAATCCCTATCAAAATTCCAACAGCATTTTTCAATGGACTAAAACAAATAGTTCTAAAATTTATATGGAACTACAAAAGACTGCAAATAGCCAAAGCAATCCTGAGAAAGAAGAACAAAGATGGGGGGTTGTGCTCCCTGACTTCAAGCCCTACAACAAAACCACAGTAATCAAAAGTTTGGTACTGGCCCAAGAACAGACCCATAGATCAATGGAACAAAATAGAGAGCCCAGATATAAACCCAGATCAAATATGGTCAATTAATATATGATAAAGGAGTCATGGATGTACAATGGGGAAAAGACAGCCTCTTCAACAACTGGTATTGGCAAAACCGGACAGCTACATGCAAGAGAATGCAACTGGATTACTGTCTAACTCCATACACAAAAGTAAACTCGAAATGGATCAAGACGTGAATGTAAGTCATGAAACCATAAAACTGATAGAAGAAAACAGGCAAAAATCTCTTGAATATAAACATGAGCAACATTTTCGTGAACACATCTGCTCACACCAGGGAAACAATAAAAAATGGACATGTGGGACTACATCAAACTAAAAGGCTCTGTACACAAAGGACATCATCAGCAGAACAAAAAGGCGTTCTACAGTATGGGAGAATATATTCATAAACAATTCACTTGATAAAGAGTTAATATCCAAAATATGTAAAGAATTCACATGCATCAACACCCAAAAAGTAAATAACTCAATTAAAAAATGAGTGGAGGATCTGAACAGACACTTCTCCAAAGAAGAAATTGGATGGTCAACAAGCACATAAAAAGATTCTCCACATTGCTAATCATCAGGGAAATGCAAATAAAACCACAATGAGGTATCACCTCACACCGGTTAGCATGGCCAACATCAAAAAGACAAGGAACAACCAATACTAGTGAGGATGCAGAGAAAGGGGAACCCTCCTACACTGTTGGTGGGAATGTAAATTAGTTCAACCATTGTGGAAAGCAATATGGAGTTTCCTTAAAAAATTAAAAATAGAAATACTATTTGACCCAGTAATTTCCCTCCTAGGAATTTATCTGAAGAAAACAGAACCCTGATTCAAAAAGACATATGCACCCCTATGTATAAACTACACTATTTACAATAGCTAAGATATGGAAGCATCCTAAGCGTCTATCAATAGATGAGTGGATAAAGAAGATGTGGTACATATACACAATGGAATTATTATTCAGCCATAAGAAGTAAACAAATCCTACCATTTGCAACAACATGGATGAGGCTAGAGGGTATTATGCTCAGTGAAATAAGCCAGGTGGAGAAAGACAAGTACCAAATGATTTCACTCATTCATGGAGCATAAGAACAAAGCAAACACTGAAGAAACAGAACAGCAGCAGACTCACAGACTCTAAGAAGGGACTAGCAGTTACCAAACGGAGGGGTGGTGAGGGTGGATGGAAAGGGAAGGAGAAGGGATTGAGGGGTATTATGATTGGTGCACATGGTGTGTGTGGGGTCACGGGGAAGACAGTGTAGTTCAGATAAGATAAATAAGGACTCTGTGACATCTTAGTACACTGATGGACAGTGACTACAATGGGTTGGGGGGTTGACTTAATAATATATATGGGCGAATGTAGTAACCACAATGTTGCTCATGTGAAACCTTCACAAGATTGTATATCAATGATACCTTAATTAAAAAAAAAAGGCTTTCTCAAGCCACAGTTACATTTGCAGCTCATGGTTAAGATATTTAAAACACCTCTTAGTAACCTGTTCCATTACAAGTTCTTGGCAAACCACTTCTATTGGAAGAGTACCTGCTCAAAAAGGCCAACATTTTTAGTCTATTTCAGACTATAATGTTTGCTTCCAAAGATTATGTGTTAAAATAGCTGTTTTTAAAAGAACAAGTAGTCTCCAAAGGCATCTAACTAAATTGTCAAGATAAATCCCCCAAATTAACAGGACACCAAAGACAAGTGCTACAGCACACCAGTGTGCTTGCCTCTCTCTCAGCTTTCAATATGGCCTCTTTCTCCTTCACTCCCTGCACAGACATCTGCTTCATCTCCTCCTCCCTCCGCTGACGTTCTCCGTAAGACTCATTCATGTCTTTTGGCTTCCGTAGGTCTCTTGAAGACTGAGAAGTTATTTGGGGTACTCTCGTGTTAGAAAATATGACATAACAAGCTTGTAAGACCGCAAACACCTGGGGTTAAGCCTCAGGACGATAGTAGCGTGCACTGCACATCATGCAGAGGAATCCGGACCATGGAGCCTCCTGCAGCCCGACAAACAGCCAGCCGCGCGACGGCTCCCAGACAGGACTAGAGCTCTAAGCCCTGCTTCCACGGCCTTCAAGAGTGCTCTCACCTCACCACAACGGTCCTCTCTCAGCCCTTGCTAACTGGCGGCACTGTGCCCAGGGGCTGGGAAGTCATCTCTGACTCTCCCCTTTCTCTGATCTCCACAGCCGACTGCCAAGGGCTGTGAGTACAACTTGGGACTCGGACATCTTTTGATTCCTACACACTCCCTGCTCCGGCCCCCATGGATCTTTGTGGCGTTCTGCCTTCACCATTGCAGTAGTCTAATCCGTCTGTGCTTTTAGCTTCTCTTTTACTTTGCTCTTCTTGCCACTCCTCAGATTTTAAAAACACATATCTCACCTTCTTTTTTTTCTGCATTACAGTTATTATGGCATCTGCAGAACAAGGTCCTACCTTCTTTAAAGGGCCCTTCAGAAACTTCATGAACTGGTGAATGCTTCCTTTCCAGTTTCATCTCTTACCACCCAAATCCAGTCCCTCTAGGGTTCCAGCCACACCCACTTACCCACTGTGCCTACTCAGGCCTCATATTTCATGCTTTACTTTGTTGTGTCTTCTACTTCCAATACCACGGCTCGCTTCCTACCCGTTACCCAGCTAATCTTCCATCCCTCAATGCCAAGGTCACATGCAGCTTCCTCCAGAAAGCCTTCTCCAGTATCCCTGGCTGGAACTGACTGCTTCTCCTGCGCACATTCACGGCACTGTTTATACCTCTGCCTTGGTGTTTATATCCCACCTGCCCCTCTCTCCTAATACAGAACCATCTTTGTGACCTGACTATGCAGCAGAAGCATTCTACTTTTTATCAGGTTTTTTGTTTTTCTGTGTTTGTTTGGTCTCTAAATCTGTCAGGTGTCTTCCTCTATTTTCAGAAACCACCTCTGCTGGACCCCTTTTGCTATCTAACTGCCATAGCAACCAAGTGATGTGCACTGACGCTGTTTTACAGGTAGGAAACAATCTCAGGAAGGTGGTCTGCCTAAAGTGACACAGTTGGTAAGCAAAAGGCTGAGATTTGGGCCATATCAGACTGGCCCCACCACCCACCTTCCTGACCGCCATAAACGTGACAGCCCCAGTGATGTCCCAGCAGCACCACAAAGGTACACTCTGCTCCTGCCTGTTTCCCACCGCATCGCACTGCTTTCCAACTCAGAAAACATAAATTTTCAAAGCCAATAGCAAGTAAAGAAACCCACACATCTCTCAAAAAGTGGTAAAGTAGCTTGCTCTGGTGAGTACTTAATGCAACATACTGATATAATTGCAAATATAGAACTAATTTAAGGCAAAACTGAAAACCAAAGAGGAAGAAAAAAAATTCTCACATGCTCATGTTCATCAAGGAATCATGGCAGACCCTTCATGTACAGTTCTAACAAGACCGGTGAATGTTTCCAGTTCTACTGTAGACCAAATGCAGCAAGTTAAATATTTCCTTAGAGTTCCAAAGACACAATTTAATGACACAAAAAACCACGTCGAACACTTAAGCAATTCTAAAAGAAAAAAACCCTTTCAAAACCAAAGGTCCCACAGCACCTGCAATGACTGAATTTGTAGCTGAATGTTAAAGGTGATTAACTGTGGAAACAGGACTGGTTACACCAATCTAAGATAGTCTGGGGGTTTAAGAAGGTTTATAAAAGCATGTTGCATATATTTTAAACAATTGAAGATCAGGTCATTAAGATCAGAAATGTGTGATGCCATTTACTTGGACCTTTTGATAAACACATAGTCAGTGCTGGTGGGCCTGGATGCTATGACTCAGCAGAGCCATTCAGTAAAACATATGGAAAACAGGCTGGAGGTCTGGCAATGCAGAGAGCCAGGAAACAAAGGGGAACAAAGGTCACGCTAACCGGTCGTGTGACTGCCTTTTCATTGATATACATGATATTGAGGGGCAGGTTTTACATGTAGACCAAACTATGGTGACTACTGTCATGTACACCCCAAATTAAATAGGAAAGACTCCCCAAAACATAAAATGTAACATCTTAAATCTATAAAATTAAGACCTTCCTAAGACATCGGGCTACTGTAAGCTACAGAAGCTTTACCAAATAACTCACAGAGGAAGCACCAAGAGAAGTTCTATTGTGCCTGACCCGGAAACCCCACTCTACTAGCCTTCCCGCCTCAGGACAGCGGGCCTGGCTCTGACACCCTCTTCCCCCCCTGCTTGTCCTCTGCACGCATCCCGCAGCCCCTGCTCCCTCCCCAGTCGGCAACCTGGCCTAAACTGAAGAACCTCCTCTTCCAGTTTTCTGTTCTTCACTGAAGTGAGCAGACGCCTCCCAAACTGAAGAAATGCTCGAAACATGGAGGTTCTGGGAAATCTTCGATTCTGACCACCCACCATCTGTCTACTTCCTTTTGATACTATTATCCTGATTCTCTCCCTCATGGGATACACTCTGACGGGGCAATTACTTCAGTTTATGGCCATCTCTAGCCAGGACATGGATTCATGCCCTAAAACAGGACTCCTGGGCACCCCTTCCTGGGCTAGAAATTGTTGAGTGGTTTCAGTTCATTCACTCCACTGCCAGCACTAGAGTAAAACTGGTTTCTATCTGTTCTAAGCCTTCCTTCTGAACTCTTTTAAGCCCTGGCCTATGCGGTCTCCCAGCCACAGCCCTTGTTTTAGAGGGAGCGGCCTTCATCACTTTCAAAGAAGCACCTCGCCTGCACTGCACCGCATGCTCCCACAGCGGGCACCAGTGCCCAGCTCCAGCACGGCTGGCCTCTTTTCTCACGAGACCTTCTTTGGCCTCCAAGGCTGGCCCTCCTGTACTTCCTCGTTCCTCTGCTCAAAACTTCTCGGTCTCTTCTACCTGCTTTCCTGGTGACAAATAATAGAGAGGCTCAAGGCTGTTTCCAAGGCACTATTCTTTCCAGATGTAATTCTCTCTCCAGGTGATCTCATTAATACTAAATATGTTCAATTAACCACCTCAATGCCTGGCTCTTAAGATTATTCCTTTGGCCTGGCCCTCTTCCTTGAACTCCAGATATGTATCCAAAATGCCTACAAACCCTGACACCTGGAGCTTTGGAGGAAACTGAAAGCCAACAGGACCCACACTGAGTTTATGATCTGTAGATACCCCAGCGTAGATACCCAGCAGTTAACCTCACTGTAATTTAGTTCCTGCTTAAACTTAATCTATAGCTGAAACTAATCTAAGAGAGAAGAACAATAGGTGCTGCCTTGGAATCTGTGCGAGTCATGAACGGTGTGACAAGGACTGCAAACAGCTCTCAGGATCCTTTCCAAGGCTAACCCGGATGAGGATCACAGTGTGAGACTCACGTGGCTGATGACTTAACAAGACATAAGAGAAACTTTTAAGAGGTGATTAGCTTGCAATTGTTTAGCTTGATGAAAAAAACTCATCCTATAATCATTAATCAATGCCTGTCTTTTTACTTGCTATAACTTAATAAGCAGCAGGGGAGCGCTGACTTGTTGCTTAGTCTCCAAGGAAGTCTAATCTCTCTGCATTAAACGTCATTCCTACTCAGTTCTTCATTTTCACAGTCCCCAACTGCAACAATGATCCCCATTATATCATGGCTGCTGCCCCCACCAAAAGCTAGTCCCTTCCAGAGCTACCTGCCTTGAGGAATGGTACAACCATCCACCTAGCCAATGAATCCGTAAATCTAGGAGACAAGAATGCTTCTAGCATCTTCTGTCATCGCCTGTTTCCGTTACCTTATCATATCCAAACAATCACTAAGTTCTTCCAAGTCCATCTTCTAGATCCCTCCCAAACACATACAGTTCTATTTTCATGGCTATTACCTTAGTCCAGGCAATACTCTCCTAATGGTCTCCCCTAAGCATCTTTAATATCTTCTTTACTTTGCAGCTAAGAGTGATTTTTCAAATGCAGATATAACACAACTCCTTCAACTGCCCTGTCTTTGAACAGGATGCAGATCAGAACCTCAGCAGGCCCCTCGGGTGTGACTCCTGCGTACCTTTCTCTTAGTCCTTATGCCGCCCACACCTGCTCTCCAGCTACTCCTCTTCTTTGGGGCCTTGAAAACATCACTCCCTCTCCGTCTTGAAGGTCTCTGCATATGTCTTGCTGTTTTTCCCTTGTTATTCTGGTTCAAACAGTAAATGCCTCAAAGAAGCCTTCCCTAGTTTCCCAGATCAAATCAGCATACCCTTCCCCCAGCACACACTCTCCTTCAGTGCACATTTCACAATCGTAATTTATTATGCAATTAGATGTTTTATTTCAGCCTCCCCTATGGGAATGTAAACTCCACGAGAGCCAGGGATGTAAGACCTTATGAGTACTACATCCCCAGCACTTTGTCCACAGCCTGGCAAACAGTAGACGCTTTAAATATACTTATGATTTTACACAGGAATATTTACTGTTGACTCCCAAGTTATTATTTCTGTTTTAACTTCCCTCTAAGCTCCAGATTAATTTATGTAACAACTTTCTCAAACACTTCACCTGAATATTTAACAAGCAATTTAAACTTAAATTGACCCCTTCCAAGTCTGGCCCCTATTAATAAACATCACCACCATTCACCCAGGTTCTCGGGTCAAAAGCTGTGACTGAAGTCATCCTGACTCCTCCCTTTCCTTCACATCCCATATCTAAACCATCAATGAGTCCTAGTAACTTTTGCCTTCAAATAACCTACCCTAGGTTATGCTCTGACCATCTCTATCACTACCACCCTAGTCCAAGCCTGTCTTCTCATGCCTGAACCAATATAATAGCCTCCTTACCTGGTCTTCTCACTTCTACTTTTGATCCCCACCATACCTATTCTCCACATAGGGCCAAAGTGCCTTCCTCCGACCTCTGCCCCGCAAATTCTACAAAGCAAGGTCTTTGCTTAACCCCACCATGCCTGTACATCTTGCGACTAGCATCTGCTGAATGACAGAGTGAGGATTTTAACTTAAATGTGGGTTCTGAGGTTCCACCCTGGAATTCGGAACCCGCACCTCTCCATTATCCACAGGTGACTGCTGACTGACCCGTGAGGCAGCTTGAACCTGCTTCTCACAGTGTATAAAGGCTGGCCCACTTGCTCTCACCTAGGACTGTGTCATGTAACAAACATGACTGACCCTCAGACTTGGAAGAATGAAGTGAAGCCTCCTTCCTCTGAGAACCACTGGTAAAGCCAACTCTAGATGATTTATCTTCAACACAGACAATAACCATTTTACCAGAATTGTCCCATAACCAGAAGCAGAGCATGCCTTAACTCATGAGGAGGGGCTAAGGAAATAATTCTCAATTTACTATGTTACCAGAGCTGAAACACTAATTAAATCCACAGACTGAAAAAATTGAGAATGCAACTTCATCTATCATTGAATCTTTCCACACGTCATATGCAATTGTAGCATCTGTTTAATGCCCCCTCCCTCCTTGCATTTACTCTGATGCAAATACTAACGGCCAGGGAAATGCCTGAAATGAACATAACGATATGGAAAAGGAATCCTTCATTTCATAAGAGTTTCAAATAATGTTTGTGTATGAATATAGTAATTTATCCTCCATTTGCCCCATGGTCCCAAGCCCATAAGCTGGTGAGAATTATTCCTGGGCTTGCCTGGGTTTACCCCGCCTTATCTCTAAACATCCCGACCCTCCCCCAAGGCAACAGGCTGAGCGGATCCGCCACAATAAAAGGCACCACGCTGCTGCCCTCCCTCTCTCTGTCTGTCTCTCTGCTGCCCTCTCTCTGTCTCTGTGTCTCTGTCTGTCTCTCTTTGTCTCTGTGTCTCTGTTCCTCTGTCCCCCTGCTCTCTCTGCTGCTCCCTCTCTAGCGCTCTCTCTCTCTCTCTCTCCACCCCCTTCTGTGGCAGCCACTATCTCTTTCAGATAATAAAATCTCTTGTGTGGGCCCATGTCTCCTGAGTCATTCTGGGTAAGGAGGGTCGCGGCGAGATACCCTTTCAGTTTGTCTTCAGGATCTCATGCTTTTCCCCATGCAAAAACTGTTCTGGAATGCTACAAGTCAAATTTGATTTAGTTAGGGATTAGAGTTTCACATTTACATATCTTAATAAAAAAAGTCAGGAATGTAGCAGCATATAGTATTACCAAGCAAGTTTATAATAGCATTTTATGCTCTGATCACTGAGCAAGAAGGTTATCAGGTTCTAAAATTCTTAATAGCTCCACTACAAAATGTTAGGAAACAGTCCAATCTCTGCCTGCCTGCAAGTACTTTCATTCCCCTTTACAAGATATTTTCCTAAATTTAAAGCATTCCAAAACTCATCACTGTGGGTAAAATTGTAATATTTCCAGAATATCTCACCTGGCTTTAGTACATCTGCATATCAATAGGCATTCAGAGGTGGAAAGAAATATGGCTTTAGTGCATTTGCATCATTCCTCAGGGGTGGAGAGAAGTTCATCTCCATATCTATGGGTGATTGATTACCTGGGAAGTGGAGGTTTTTCTGTACCTGAGAGGTGAGGGGGAGGCCGGTCTTGCTGCTACTGGAGCAGGAAAGAGGGAACGGCCCGGACTGTAGTTTGTAAGCACTAAAAGGGTTTTAAACTTTATTTCTCCCTTTGACTGATTTTGGTTTTTAGAGGTATTTTGTCCTGGGATTTACTCTTCCCCGGACTTACATATGGTGCAGTCTGCAGGATTCCTCTGAACCCGAAATCTGTCCTAATGGGGGTGACCTTTGGGTGGGCCACCCCTAGAAATGATGGGGAGAAGTGGCGCTTGCACCAAGGGTAGTATGATTACACTTGTGTGGTTGTGAGGCACCACCATTGCTGCTGGCCACATCGACCCCAGCTCATGGCCCAAGCCTAAGGCTACTGCTTCTGCCACTGCTGCTGTTCCTGCTGCCAGCTGGAGCCTGGTCACAACCATGGAAAGGAGCAGGGTTCCGGGTCACCTTGATAGAGAAGCAACTGGCTCCTATCTACCACACCTTGCTGGCTATGGAGCCCATTGCCGGAACAGTTCCAACCAAGGTAATAACTACCTATCCCATCACAGGGTGGGTGCAAGACTGAACCCAAAGGCCAGGGAGTGACATGGCACAGACACCTTCCGTATATCATGTGACTGGCCACTTGTTTTTGGCATCCCCAAGGAATGATGAAGCAGATACACTGGCCCAGGTGCGCTGGCTAGAAAGAATGCCTGCCTCTGATGTGGCCCAATGGTTACATCAGCATTTGTTGCATGCAGGGCAAAAGACAATGTGGGCCCATCGGTGGGGCTTGCCATTGACCTTTGAAGAAGTTAGCTGAGCCCAGAAGGAGTGCCCTGCATGTTGTGCTGATCAGCAAACCACCAAGAGGGGCCTAGAGCATCTTTTTGCAGCCTATGGCTGGTTGCCAGTGATTGAGAGTGATCAAGGTACCCACTTTATTGGATGTGAAAGGGCAAGCTCCCAGATTCTATTTCAGCCAATCGGGACCTGGATCATATTTCAGCCAATCGGGACCCAGATCCTATTTCACCCAATTGAAGCTTGGTCTCTCTCCTCTCCAGTCAGCAAGGAGCCCACCCACCACCCTTAGACCCTGCCAATTGACCAGAGCCACTACCTATCACCCCATCAACTACCCCTAGATCCAGCCAATGAGACAGAGCCATGACCATCACCCCACCAACTGCCCTAGAACCCCATAAAACCTTTGTAGAATTGAAACTTGCTCTCTTTTCTCTGGCATCTTGCCACTGCATTGGTGTAGATGAGAGATTGAGCTCAAGCTAGCTTGAATAAAGGCTCTTTGCTTTTGCATCAGTGTTGGCTCCTTGGTAGTCTTCTGGGATTCATGACTTTGGACACAACATTTGGGGGCTCGCCTGGGATCCCAGAGACCCCCAGGACTCCTGACCTGGAGGGCCCTGTGCTGGCTGGTGAGTGCACTCAGTTATCTGTCTGTTCTTGTCTACCTGTGTCTCACTCTGTCTTTATCTGTGTCTCATTGTTTTTGTTCATGAACAAGCCTGTATAAGCCTGTAGGAGCTCCAATCTGTATCTGGGTCTGCATTGACTTAGGCGGATGCACTGGCGGGTCGCTGACCAGGGGTCTTGGGAGACGTCCCTTGCCCCCGTCTGGAGGACGAGGTCTTCATCTGTGAGGAAAGTCAGCTGCCACTGCAGTCCAACAGGCCCTCAACTTACTTTCAGTTTTGCCTCCACGGCCACGGCAGATTCTTCTCTGTAGGTGCATGTTTGTTGTTTGTCGTGTTTGTCTTAGTCTTGTTGTTGACATGAGAAATGGGACAGATGCAGACGACCCCCTTGTCTCTCATGGCAGACCATTTTTCTCAGACGTTAGGGAGAGAGCTCACAATTTGAGCATGGATGTCAGGAAGGGAAAATTTCATGTTTTCTGCACCTCCGAGTGGTCGTCCTTTAACGTTGGCTGGCTGCCGGAGGGAACATTTAATCTAACCACTCTTTTACAGGTTAAAGATATCAGGGGAAGAGCTAACAACCTCAGTGTGAAAGTCCAGAAGGGTCGGTGGCAGACTTTTTGTTCTAGTGAGTAGCCAGTTTCCAATGTCGGATGGCTGCCAGAGGGAACCTTATCATTATGTCTCAGTCTGTATGTTTGTGTGTCTAAGTGTGTAAATGAAAATATCTTTCTACCTCTGGATGGTATTAATGAAATTGATTTAAAGACAGGCGCTTATGAAAATTGGACATTCTAAAACTTCCAGAAAATCTGATAAAAAATGTTAAGCATTAATGCTAATTTGGGTTTGGCTGAGGCAAGGCACGCATGCCCTTGTAGTTACCAGCTGCCTAAGTTTACCTAAGGTCATTTAGGTCAATGTTATCTGCTAGATCTTTTAAGAAATAAAATGCTCAAAGGCTTGGCTTTGTCTAATATTCAGTAAAGGTCTTGTAAGTAATCTAGCATAGTTGTTATGAATGAGTGAACTAAATGAGTGTGGTAAGTAAACACCTTTTTAATTGTGTGTTACAGTGTGTATACCTACCTGCAGCCTGAGAATCTTTGTAGTAACCTAAAATCTTAAAGTTTTGCTAAGTCAATATACTTTATGTTTAGTGAGAGATTGTGCTGTAAAGCTCATAGTTACAGAAATTATAAAATGTTCATAAATTTGTCAATCTAAAGAATGCTAGTGTAACAGTTTACAATAGCCTGCTTCTCAGTGTTCACTAGAAATTAAGGTACCTAATGGTTTTAAGTTCTAATTAAAACTACTTAAAGTAATAAAGAAAACATTTCTGCATGCTAAAGAATGTGTCTTTTGATAAAAGAAAGTAACTTTGTTCTAAAGTACAGCTGTTTATTTAGAGGGAGAACTCTAAATATAAGAAGAAGGTTGTAGAAAGTTTTGGAAGAATCTAATATGGTTATGCTATATAAAATTAAAGCAAATGAGTTTTGGTATCAAGTACACAGCAAAATTAGAATTTTGTTTTCAGTTAAAAAGACAAAGTTTTCTTAACTGTTAGTCTGCTCCTAACATTGAAAGATTGTAAAAAAGTTCTCTAATTGTTTTATCAAAGCAGTTTCTCATGCTTAAAGTCTCAGTGAGTTGTCAAGAGTATTTAAGAAATACTGCAGGCAAAACCTGATGGCAAGTCTGGCTTGGCTGTCTGGCCTTAAGAGGCCTTTAAAGGTTCAATCTGAAATTCCTTACAAAATGTTCCAGCAAAGCACATTTAAAAGAGCCTATGTAATCAATTGCTCTTCTTGCTGCACTTATGCAAATAATCAAGCCAACTGTTAATTATTTTCTTAATCTGGCTAATTCTAATAAAAATAAGGGTGATTTTAGGGAAAAGTATTGTTTCAATAATGCTGTCTTATCTATACTAAATCCTAATATCCAGGATTCTAGTTTCCCCATATTACCTGACTATGATTCTCAATTAGACTCTTCATATTTCTAGTTCTCATATTCAGCCATGCATTCTTAATCTCGTTAAGTTTGTCCTTCCAGAATAGAAAATCCAACTCCAGATGTTGCTACTTAACCTAATAACACAACTTGTTTTATCTTGCCTAGAAGCCACAAAACTGCAAATAGTAATAGAAACGAAACCCAGAATAGAAGTGCCAACCTTCTGAGGCCCTCTCAACTGACCAGTGATGGAGACCTAGCTGCACCCTTTACTGCGCCCCTTTCTCAGCACGAAGCAGCCAGAGCGGTCATCGCCCATTTTCCCTAGCAGCAGCTAGAGTCTCTATCTGTAGAGGGGAGAATGAGACAGGGACCATAGGCTTAGACAGAATAAAGTGAGAGCCTCTGAAGAAAGCAAGGCAGGATATTTGCAATCAGAGCAATGTAACTACAAGCTGGAAACCCCCCTACTAAAACTATGTTGAACATTAAGCTCTAGAATCATTCTTCAGTGAGATCAGTTAATGTTCCTCAGATAAAGAAGAGTAGCACATGTTATATTATGCTAATCATTTGTAGTCGTGTATAAGATTCACTTTAGCATACTAAAAGGCCCAGGCCTATGTTCTGTCTTTCCTCCTTCAGATCTGACTAGGTAATTTTGCAAGCTAAGCAACTGACTTAGCATGCAGACCCAGCTGTAGACGGCATAGTAAAAGGCAAGATTTTTTAGCAAATAGACAATATCTCAGCCCACCTTAGAGACTGTACATGCAGTCTTTTGATGTGTGCCCGGACCAAGGTGCCAGTGTCCCAGAAAGAAATCAAGGCAGGAAATTATCTTTAATATTCAAGGACCCCTTGCCATCCTACTGTTACTAACCCTTGGGCCCTGTATCATCAACAGACTGGTCCAGATTGTCAGAGACCACGTGGGGGCCGTCCAACTGATAGTCTTCCATGCTCAATACAAGCCCCTAGTAATCTTGTTACTCCTGCTTACCTTTAGACCATGTATCCTCAATAAATTGATAACTTTAATTAAAGACAGAATTAATACAGTCCAGCCAGTGGTGCTAAGACAACAGTATCAGCCTTTATCTCCTTACAACTGCAAAACCTTATTAGACCCATGATTGGGTCCTTCTTAGGATCTAGAGAAAGGGGGGAATGAAAGGGCAAGCTCCTAGATTCTATTTCAGCCAATCGGGACCTGGATCATATTTGAGCCAATCGGGACCAGGATCCTATTTCACCCAATCAGAGCTTGGTCTCTCTCCTCTCCAGTCAGCAAGGAGCCCACCCACCACCCTTAGACCCTGCCAATTGACCAGAGCCACGACCTATCACCCCACCAACTACCCCTAGATCCAGCCAATGAGACAGAGCCATGACCATCACCCCACCAACTGCCCTAGAACCCCATAAAACCTTTGTAGAATTGAAACTTGCTCTCTTTTCTCTGGCATCTTGCCACTGCATTGGTGTAGATGAGAGATTGAGCTCAAGCTAGCTTGAATAAAGGCTCTTTGCTTTTGCATCAGTGTTGGCTCCTTGGTAGTCTTCTGGGATTAGCAACTTTGGGCACAACAGATGTGCATTGCAAGGATATGTGCAGCAATTAGGAACAAAATGGACATGGCCCTGGACATTTTGACACATGGACCGGAGATGGCTGGCTCTTCTGACACCTTGGGGAAAAGGCCTGGAAGCTGGCCTCCTGGCTATTCCTGGAATAACAGCAAAGTGGCCCCCAAAATCACAGTTATTTGCTTCTACAGTCCTTGTGTCCTGTATGCGCCCCCTGGCTGCAGCTGCCATGTGATGGCTGGAATGGACGAGCTTTGGACTTAATCTGCATGGGACTTTGAACCTAGCTGAATCCTCTGGCTTGAGAATTACCATGATTATATTGCTGTTGTCAAGAAAAAAATGCTTAAAGAAAGGCTTGACTTTGTCTAATATTTGGTAAAAGGTTTGTGAGTAATCTAGCATGGTTGTTAGAATGAGTAAAAAAGTGTTGAAACGTATTTTGTTCTTAGTGAGATTGTGCTGTAAAGTATATTTACTTAATCTGCATAGGCTAAATTCTCTGGCTTGAGGATTATCATGATTTTATTGCTGTTGCTATTGTATGTTATTAGATTGGTTGGAAGAGGGGGATCGAGTAAATTGTAAGGCGAGATTTCTGGAGAGGTGGCTTGTGGGTAAACTTGTAATATTTCCAGAATATCTCACCTGGCTTTAGTACATCTGCATATCAACAGGCATTCAGAGGAGGAAAGAAGTATGGCTTTAGTGCATTTGCATCATTCCTCAGGGGTGGAGAGAAGTTCATCCCCATATCAATGGGTATAATTTGTAATCAATAAATGGGTTTTAAACTTTAAATCACCCTTTGACTGCTTTGGGTTTTTAGAGGTATTTTGCCTCTGGATTTCCTCTCCCTGGACTTACAATCCTATACATATAACTCCTGGGGCAAAATCCCAGAGCAAAATACCAAAATCAGTCAAAGGGAGAAATAAAGTGGGAGAAACTCATTTATTGCTACAAGCAGTCGTCCACTTCTGCTCACCCATATCTTTTGCAACTCAGCTGCAGAAGAGATCCCATCCAATCTTCCCATCCAGATATGTCCTTGCTCGCCTTTGTAATTACCTACTGCTATGAAGATGGACTGCTTCTGTCCACCTTTAGGAAACATCTATTGATACGGAGATGTGCTCATGCCAGGTAAGAGATTCTGGAAATATGCAATTCACCCACAATACAAAACAACAGTTTTAGTTTATTTAATAGGACCACATTCCGACTTTCCTTTTAATAGAAATATACTTTTATCCTTTTCAGATAAATAAAAAGATAAAAACAAATAATGATTTCTCCTTTAGTTACTCACTTGAGCATTGCATAAACAGTGGGCTTTTGCCATGTGATCCCCTTCCACTTCACTCCTTGGGTCAGACGAGGACTTAGAGACATCCAATAGCAAGGAGGCCATGGGGGAGAGATGCCCACCAGCTGCTCCTTCCTCATGGCACCACCCCACCGACATGCATCACTGGCCGTGGGACGCTCACCTGAGCAGCTGCTTCTCCAGGCCCACATCGGCGAAGCCTCTGGTGCCCAGCTTGTGGTGCCAGTCAACCGGAGTGGCACCAGAGCGTCTGTTCCTGCAGGTCCTCCAGGCATGTGCACGCCCCCCTCAGCTTCACAAAGTGGCACTGCATCTTGTTCCCCACTGCCTGGGAGACACAGAAATCACGGCGCCACATTTAATTCCTGACATACAACCAGGATTTGCAGATCTAACGAACAGGGGAGAACACATTTCAAACAAAGTTTTTTATACATTTAGTTTAAGTATTTTAATATAAATGGAATATGAAAAATCACAAAAGGAAGAGAGGAGGAATGGAATGAGCAGTTACTGAAGGTCACTGTTAGGTAGTGAACAAAGGCTGTACTCTTAACAACATTCTTTAACATAGTTTTAGTTAGCTCATTTTGTGGATAAAGTCTTAGGGAGGTCAGCAACTCCCAGAAGACTTTATCATTAAGTCTGTCTGACTAACCAATTTTTCAAAATAATAACCAACTATTTCATAAATTTGCAGCCTCAAGAAAGTAACACAAAGAACTGAGTTATCTTCAATTACATTAATTGTTATGTGAATGTTTAATACATATGTATGATACTGTAGGAGAGAATGAGCTTTAATATATCAGAAAGACCTCAAAGGTTTTAAGGTTCCAAAGCATTCCAAGGGAGGCCTTGTAGGTAAGGTACCCTTCCCCCCAGTTTCCCTAGTGTTCTATGAGGACAGGTGGCTGCTGCTTCCTCCCAAATATGTCTGGCTTTGTATGGAGCCAGATATGTCTGGCCTTGAGAATCCTGGCCTTGAGAAACCTGAAAACAGCGTGTTGTACCCATGGGAAAGGAGCTAGATAAGGGCCTTGAAGGCTAGACACCTGGCCATGAAGGTCACATGCATGCATGTCTTCAACACTTCTGTAACCATGAATTAGCAGTATAGCAGTATAAAGAGTACAGCTTTATGCAGAATAAAGTGGCCTCTTTGAGCACCCTCCTGACAACTCCTGTCTTCTTTGCTCTTTGCATTGCCCCAAAACCTCAAAGGCAACCCCCTGACCCCCATAGGCCTCCATGTTTTTAAAGAGAATAAAAAGGCATCTTTCTAGGGCATTAAGTATGATTCCACAAAAGTGTATTCCCACCTCACAAATGCATTACTTTAGGTGAAAGTGGGATGAAAAGAAAATATGCTCCAAAACATTATCATACTTTTACCAGCTCTAGAAAATAAACATTTCCTATACTGAATTTTTTAAAAATTCAGTTTGCTTGAAGTGTTTTTGAAGAAACAAGTGAAAACATTTGTAGCACTGTTACTTACAAATGATGTTTTTCACATGTAAAGCAATCAATATTCAATTAGGAGCCCACATTCATAACAGCATCAATTTTAGCAATAGTTTCATCATCTGTTGGGACCTGGTATATCTGGATGCCATTGCTGACCAATTCACTCAGGAGTTTGATCTTAAACTTCTGTAATTCAGTTTCAGAAATTGCATCTGCTTTGGCAATCACTGGTATAATGTTCACCTAGTAAGAATAAAGAAAAACAAATCTCATAATTAAGGATTTGTTTTTTAATCCTGTAGTTTCTGCTTTCAAATCCATTCAGTCTTTCACAAATTTTCTTAACCTGGGTCAGGGGATGGGCAACCTATGGTCCAGTTCACCACCTGTTGATATACATAGAGATGTGCTGGAACACAGCTGGGCCACTCAACACACTGTCTACGACCGCTTTCACGCCACAGTAGCAGAGATGAGAGGTTACATGAGACCACATGACCTGGGAAGCCTTGCCGACTCCTGACCTAGACAAGCGCTGGCTATCGTTCTTCCCAGACACCTCTATGCAATCATTCCTGCAGAAGCCACCTTGCAATAACTGCGTTTACAAAGGAGCTCTTACAATATTTCCTCTGAATAGGTTTAGGAATCTCACATTTTCTTCTCTCTTCTCAAAATCTCTTCTAGTTCGGTCATACACAAAATAAGTAAATGTAGGCAGTGAGCAGAAATGCCTGCTTAAATCACTAAGGATGTTTTATTTCTTAATCTAAACACTAAGTAATAGGGGATTGATCCCCCAGCAACACTTGGGACAGGTTAAGTCTGCAGCCTCTCACACAGCAGGTCCCATTTTCCCAATGAATCCATTTGATCTGTGCTGTGTCATCAGAGACTCATTCATTGGGTTGTCTAAGGAAGGAGACTTTATATATACCAATGAAAAATGTTCATGACTCAAAGGAATAACTTTCTCAGCATTAACTTATCACTGGCCACAAAAGAAGAGAGGTGGGGTCGTGATGACAGACAAGCCTGTAAAGCTAGTTCTGTAAGATTAATGTACCCACAAAAGAGTAATGTCTCCACTGATTTAGGGGTCTGTAGATTTTTGGTTTTTGTTTTTTATTTAGTTTGTTTTTAGTGAGAAACTTCAGGCCAACTAGTCATATGTGTCAAGACAGTGAGGTATCAATGTAATTTTCAGAGCAAGAGTGAAAGGTAAAAATCATAATTCCTATTCTATTCTTGAGTGTCTTTCTTTTTCCAATTCCACACTGATTTGCTGTGTATATTTGGATTTATTACTCTTAAACATCTCCAGATAAGATAAAGATTTTTCTAAATATCCATGAAATGTGTGGCAGAAGACTTCCCAACAATTGTGGGTAAATAACTTTCATGTTGTTTGTCAAAACATAAAAATGCGATGCCTAGTTCTTGTTTCAAAATTAAATACTTAGGTATTCAATAAATTATGCCAAGTTAATAGCTTATAATTGCTTCCACAATAAAAAACAGAATAGGGCTTTTGTGTAAGTGACTGACAATAAGCTGTTTGATTGCTGAGGCCCCCATTGCAAGATCCACATGGAATGCCGTGTCAACAGCAGTCAACACAGCTGCTAGCAAAACAACAAATGAGGAACCAGGCCACTGCCATGCCTCAAGTCCCCCTTTTAGAAAGCCTGCATAGCCTGGGTACTGATCCCTGAATGGGGCCACTTCTCCCTTCTCTTGCCCTAATTCTCTCCCTGATGCTTTACATCTGCTTAATGAAGCAGAAGCTCAAGAACCCTAGACACCCCACCCTCAGATAAAGGCCTAACCCAGGTTCATGCTTGCCTCTCTCCCTTCTCCTGACCTGTGTGTGGCCCTTGGGTGTGCTGTGCACCCTCCAGGATCCATGAGTAACAAATCTTATTTTCCAAAGTTCCTAGATGGTTTCTTGCTGAAGTGCATCCTGTGATCACAGTAAGAACCACAGGCCCAGCCCAGCCTTGGCACAGGCCCTGGTTGGGGGAGGATGTCTGCAGGCTCACTGTGAGTACACACAGCTGAGGTACTCCTGGAGCCAGGAACACTACAAATGTGCTGGGAGGACACAGTGTGGACTGAAAGCTAAGCGTAACACTGATCTGTCTATCTGGGAAGGGAAAGTAACAGGTGTGCCCAGGGATGGCAACCTGGCACTCAATGCATAAGATAAGGTAACTTCTGTGCCAGTATTCTTCTCTTAAGAAGAAAGGACCAACTAGCAATTTAATTAATCCTCACATCTGCTGCTTGAGATAAGTATTCTTCCTAGTTTTTATTTTAGTGATGGGGAAACTGAGGCTCAGAGGGCTAAAGAAATTTACCCAAGAAAACATAGCTATTAAGTGACAGAGCTCATATTTACAAGCAGTCTCCACCAACACCATTTTCTATGACCTTTACACAAAACCATGCCATTTGGAGCTTCTGATCGGCGATGACGAAGGTGCACACTATTGTTTTTATGCTCGTTTAATAAATATGAATTTCCACAAAAATCAGACTCAGCTACAACAGTTACTGGCTAAATGGTCAGAACATCTGATCAGATGACCAGACTTCCAAATAAGCTTCATCAGGTTTTGCTAAAGCTAGGGGACCGTGCAACTAGTCAAAAATCAATCTGTGTACCAAGGCTTCACTAGCAGGCCTTCATGCTTTCCATGCTGATCTCTATATAGAAAGCAGACATGGCCAGCGTGCCTTTTTTTCTGAATCAACTGGAGATTTTTTTTAGTATAAGATAGCAGTCTTCAACCATCTTTTAAATAAAAAAATCTGAAGTAAATTCATTTGCAGATTATATATTTTTATAGGTCCCTTAATTTAAATATAGCTCATTAGCTCAGAAAATCAAAAATAGGTTTTCTTGGGACGGTTCAAAGTAAGACATCATTTACATAATACACGACAATACATCAGACCTTAATCTCTGTCAATTCTTCTCACTCAATAGTGCCACAAAGTAAAATTAGTGTTCAATAAATACTATATTCGCATCTCATCTTCCAGAAAGAATTTCTCTGGAATATAACCTAAGATAGATATGAAATACTTTCAGAATGTACAGAATAAAAGTTGTGATAGGTATACTCATCATAAAGAGATTTTAATAGTTCAAGATGAACATTAAAGCATGCTGACTTTATCCCTTTTCCAAACCCACCCTGCTGTCAAGGCTCTTCATGGTTAAGAGGTCCAGGTCTTCAGAGAGTGACTCGTGGGTGAGATGAAGTACAGGCACATGTGGACGCAAGAATCATGGTAGTTAAAGAGAGAGTGCTTACAGAGAAGACAAGTAGTGATTCTACAACATTTTGCTACGCTGACGGACAGTGACTGTAAAGGGGTATATAGGGGGGACCTGGTATAGGGGAGAGCCTAGTAAACAAAATATTCATCATGTAAGTGTAGATTAATGATAAAAAAAAAAGCAGTTCCTGTGTGGTGACCTCCAATGAGTTCTACACAATGATATAAAGGGCATATAAAAGTGAAGGCATAGGGTCTGTTTGTGTTTATACAGAGGATCAAAGCCTAATTTAGCTACCCCGAAAATGAACTAAGATACGATATGAAAAAGAACTTCCAACATCAGCACTCTCGGGAAGACTCATGGCAGAAGATGACCATCAAAAAAACCCCAACAAAGATCCATGCACTGCTACAGGTGTAGATGCACTCATCCCACCAGTTCCTGGACTTGCCATGGGAATGAAGAAGGAGATATCTAAACTGGCCTGCGCATATAGCAAAACAACAAATTTGACTGGATCTAAACTGTTGGACCTCAACCAAGAATTAGGAGAAGTGCAAATTGTAGTGCTCCAAAATCTTACAACTACAGACTATTTACTGTTAAAAGAACATATGGGATGTGAACAGTCCCCAGGAATGGGTTGTTTTAATTTGTCTGATTTCTCTCAGACTGTTCAAGTTCAGTTGGACAATATTCACCATATTATAGATAAGTTTTCACAAATGCCTAAGGTGCCTAACTGGTTTTCTTGGTTTCACTGGAGATGGCTGGTAATTACAGGTATGCTTTGATTATGTAACTGTACTCCTATTATGTTAACGTGTGTGTGCAATTTAATTAGTAGTTTAAAACCTATACATGCTGAAGTTACTCTACAAGAAGATATGTCAAAGAAATAATCAATCTTCCCAGGTTTTCTTCCACCTGCTACTTCTATAGCTTTTCTTCTTCCTTCCTAATTATAACCCTTAAGTAGAATTCGTGCCTCATATCGAATTTACCGAGTATCATAATTCTTCCAAGTGGTAAAGACACCTCAAGACAAATGCTGGGCATAGAAGCCACAGGGCATAAAATATGCAAAGAAGTAAAAAGCTAACCTTTTCAAACAATAAGGCTTCTCTCTCACTTACCAACTTAACATTTCCCTATATGGCCCTGGAAGATGACTGGTTAGCCAGAGATGGGTAAGATTCCTCAAGGGAGGAACAACCTAAGACAGGCACAGTCACAGGAGGGCCATCAGGTGAGAAAATGGGGATCAACAGAGGTGAGGCTTAGAACCTCTGCCCCCCTTCCCATTCTGAGAGAAATCTTCTGCATACGTGGATGTTTTATTGCCCTTGTCTAGCTTGGATTCACACATAGTCTACAGGCACACACCTGATCATCTACATTTGCTCTCTTACAACACTAAACTATGTTTTCTACCTTTATCTTGTATCTACCTACCACTTCAGCATTTTATTAAAAAAATAATAATAAAGAGAGAAATGTGGTATCCACATATAAATCAAGTATAAAAATCAAATGAATATTCATATTTGAACTGACTGTTTATAGTTCATAATGCATGATCAAAACCAAAAGCCTCTGTGATGACTGCCCTTGTAATGTTCACCATGTAACTTATTCACTATGTAAGAATTTGTTCTCCATGTAAGAACTTGTTCGTTATGCTTCAGAAGATTGGAGACTGACGAAAATTAGGCTTGGGGTGGATTAATGATTGTGCATTGAGCATTGACCCCCCTATACAGAATTTTATTGTGGTTAACAACCATTTGATCAATAAATACGAGAGATGCCCTCACAAAAAAAAAAAAAAAGTACACACTTCCAATTGTAAAATAAATAAGTAACCGGGATGTAATGTATAGCATAAGGAATATAGTCAAAATATTGTAACAACTTGGTATGGTGATAGCTGGTACCTAGAATTATCATGTATATAAATGTTAAATCACTGTGTTGTACACCTAAAACTAATGTGATACTGTGTGTCAACTATCCTTCAAAAAAAAAAAAAAGAGTGCTTAATCTTCAGTTCCTCTTGGAGATAAGCCTCGAATGGAGCATCTATGTAGTCAATGTAAAGGAGTGTAGAGAGCATTAAGAGTCAGGAAAAAGAACTAATAAAACTTAGCTAAACCTTAACAGCAGACCATTCCGGAATAGTAAGAGATTCAATGTCTAAACTTAGAGAGAGACCAGATCAAAGGAAGAGAGAGCGAGAGGCCAGCCAAGGGCTATTTGAATCCTAGTTTACTAAATCCCCATGGTTTACAACCCTGATATCCACCCTGGCAGGGCCCTTGCTTATTTTTATACTGCTTCTCACTTTAGGTCCCTGTATCTTAAACCGGCTAATAGCCTTTGTTAGGGAAAGAGTGAGTGCTGTTCAGGTGCTAATGCTGAGACCGCAGTATCATTCACTCACACAGGAGGAAGAAACAAACATTCCATGATTGGAATGGTCAAAGGAAAGTGGGGAAATGTAGAATCTAAGCATTAGTAAGATTAGTAAATTAGCATAAGCATAGCCATCTTAGAAACCTAGAAACCATTTTCTGAGAGTGTGACTCAGAGGAAAAAAACAAACAAACAAAAAAAAAACCCTGGGCCTGGGTAAGGCCTTGAAAAACAAGTTAATCATGAGCACTGGGTGGTGGGCAGCTGTGACCCTTGGTCAGTTAATCTTACATACCAAGCTTATCGTGCAGAACCTCCCTAACCATTGAGGAGTAGTCTTACCCTGCCCTTGCTTAACCCCAGGATATATGTCTTGCAAGAATAATGTATAGTTATAGAAAATTGCTATGAGTTAAGTGCTTTGAAATTGCTATATAAACCCTTGGCTCTGAGTGCTCGGGGTCCTTGTTGAGACCTGCTGCATCGGGCTGACTTGGACCCCAGCTAGCTGGCTGAATAAAGACTTTGCTTGAATTTACATCTCTATGCCTGTGTAGTTTGTTCTCTGGAGAAGCCTCGGACCCTAACAGTCAACTAATGGTTGGTAGCTAAAACATAGCTATTTAAATAGTTAATACAACACATTCATGCTACCTTAATAAGATATTTTGGTACCTGTAAGTTTGAGATCTATATTTTAACCAATTAATAAAGTTAGTATCTATCTAAACAGGTAACTTCAGAAATAAATTGTGCAGCACATATGCACACAAAGGTGACACTTCAGAGCTATCAGGACAACCTGTGCTTTAAACTTCTTCATAGAAATGATGTTGGACTCACCCTGATTCATTCTCACAATCATTTGGACACTGGGTCCCTTCCCCTTCTCACAAAGGTTCCCACACCCCCAGGCTCCTGACTGAGGCGAGGCATCTCATTGTAACCAGACTGGACAATGCTGTCTGTGGGAGGCCATGCCTTTTCCCAGCTTCCTGGGAATGCCTGAATGTCCCAGCTCGTGGTTAGGCTGGGATATTCCACAAAAACTGGGAATTCGAGTCACTCTGGGAGAATGGCCCTCGCATCAGATTCCCCTACAAATGCTTGTTCTGACTAAGAAGGAGAACCCAGGACAGAGTCCAAAGACTGGAGAGCACGCATGCTATTAACCCTAACCTCTGGGACCACAGCATTCCTGGGAGAGCCATTCAGGCCTCCCTGAGATAGTTGAGCTCAGGGATCTTACTTAAGTTCCCAAATCAAAAACAATATCCCATCAGGGCACAGGCTCAAAGGGACCTTCAGCCTTTAATATCTTTGCTTATCCAACATGGACTCTTTATGCCCACTAGCTCTCCCTGCAACACCCCAATTCTGCCATAAGAAAGAGAGGCTCTTACTGTCTGGTACAAGAGTTAAGGATGATAAAGGAAGCAGTAATTCCCCCTCATCCAGTGGTTCCAAATCCCTATACTTTGCTGGGAACCATCCTTCCAAAGACCTCCTGTTTCAGCACCCTAAATATTAAGGATGCCTCTTTCTGTATCCCACTAAGTCCCCATTCACACTATTTTTTTGCCTTTGAATGGAATACTCTAAGTACTTCCCACTGACAATTAACCTGGACTGTGTTGCCACAGGGCGTGTGAGACAGCCCCCACCTATTTGGACAGGCCTTCTCTCAGGATTTATAAGACTTACAACTAGAGGGCACCATCCTGTGACATATAGATGATCTCCTTATCTACTTGCCCACCCAAGCTAAGGCCCAAGAACACGCCATCCAGGCCCTAAGTTTTCTGACAGAGTGTGGGTACAGAGTATTCCAATCTAAAGCCCAACTAGTAAAACAAAAGGTCTCCTACTTAGGGATCCAGCTGACACCCAGCAGACGGAGCCTTTCCTCTGACCATAACCAGGGCACCACCCAGCTACAAGCACCAGCCGCCTGGAAGCAGCACAGGGCTTTCCCAGGGCTTACGAGGTACTGTCAAATTTGGATGCCAAATTATGGCTTAATAGCCAAGCTCTTATATGACTGTTTAAAAGGAAAAGATGATCAGGAACTCCTTTATGGGGACCTGAAAAGCAAAACTCATTACAGCAGCTTAAAGATCTCCTGCTTCAGGCACCTCCTCTGGGACTGACCAGCCTTTCAAACCTTTCCATTTATATTTGCATGAAAGGGAAGGCGTGGCCCTAGGAGTAATAATCCAGACACCAGGTCCAGAACAGAGGCCCTTGGGATACTGTCTGAGATGACGCAGTGTTCTGAGGATGGCCAGGCTGCCTGAGGATTCTAGCCGCTCTTGCCCTGCTTGTGGGGAGACCTGCAAGTTCACCTTGGGGCTCCCCTTCAGGCTCTCACCAACCTCAACAGGCTCCCCTATTATAGAACAAAAGCCATGGCTGTATGGCAATGGGATACTCCAGTATCAGGCCCTCCTCTAGACAACCCAGAGATTGTTGTCTCTGCTGTAATGCTTTAAACCCTGCTACTCTGCTGCTGTCTTCCAAGGAGACACTTCCACTCCATTCTTGTGAAGAAATGCTCTCCTCAGCCACTAGCCCCTGCCTGATCTGACTGACCAGCCCTTGAACAATCCTGGTGAAATTCAGTTCACCAGTGGGGGTAGTTTTATGTCAGATGGGAGGTGAGCAGCTGGATATGCCGTGGTCTCTGACTCCAGGACAAGAGAAGCCTGGTCCCTACTCCCCAGCACTTCTACCCAGGGCTGAACTTGTTGCCCTGACCCGAGCCCTTGGACCAGCTGAGCGAGTAACACAACATCCAAGTCGGCCTTCCTCATCCTCCATGCACACGCGACCCTATAGCGGGAATGAGGATTTCTAACTTACTGAGACTCTCCCATCAGTGTCCTGACCAGATCAACTGCCTCTTGGAGACAGCCTTGCTGCCCAGATCAGTGGTCATTGTACACTGCAGAGGCCACCAAAGGGGGACACTACAGTGGCCAAAGGGAACTGAATGGCAGATGCAACTGCCGAATGGGCAGCCTTGCAGGAGCCCCTTCTGGCTGCTCCAGCACCGGATTGGAGGCCCTGCCCACTCCCACCTGCACACCAGAGGGAAGGACCTGTGTGCAGCAGAAGGGGCTTGAGCACCTGCCTCAGGAAGGATTAAAAAAGAAAATGTTCTTTTTCTTCCCCAAAACCTCCTTTGGGAAGTCTTAAAATCCTAACATGATGCTTCCCATCTAGGGATTAATGCCCTTGTCACTGTAACATCTCGTGTTCACGGGAAGGGACATGCCTCAGGTCACTGACCAGGCATAAAGCCTGCCACACTTGTGCCCTCAGTGACCCACAAGGGGCCTGAAAGCCCTCCCCGGTCCAGGCCGTTCAGTGAGCAGGGACATACATGGGAGGAAGAGTGGTAATAGAGTTTACACCAATGCCTCCCACCCAGCAGTTTAAGTACCTACTGGTGTGTGTAGACACCTTCACAGGATGGAGAGAGGCCTTCCCACTTACACAGAGAAGTCCAGGCAGACAGCAATCTGTTGCATGAGATTATTCCCAGGTTTGGCTTCCACTCTCCCTTCAGAGTGACAGTGGCCCTGTCTTCACAGCTTCCATTGTTCAGAATGTGTCTAAGGCTCTAGGAATTAGATGCCACTTACACTGCTCCTGGCAACCCCAATCCTCTGGGAAGGTGGAAGAGTCCAACACACTCTTAAAATCAACCATAAGTAAAATCACCCAGGAGACTTCCCTTAAGTGGACAGAGGCACTCCCAATTGCCCTCCTTCTTAGGAGGTAGGGTAGCACCCAAGGCATCCTTAGCATTCAGCCCGTTTGAGGCACTGTATGGGCATCCTGTCATTTGATCAGAGATTCTCCTTGACTCAGAAGCCTTAGCTCTACATTCATGTGCAAATTCATTAAGCCAATTCCAGCAGGCCCTAAGGGAATATGGGTTATCATGGGCACCCCCAATAAACCCAAATGACCCCTTATATCCACAAGAACCCAGGTTCTAATCAAAGTATGGAAGGATGGCTCTCTGGCCTTCCAATTACAACCAACCTGGAAGGGGCCTTATCCAGTGCTCTTATCTTTTCCTACTGCTATTAAGGTGCCCAAATCACTAGCTGAATTCATTGCTGTGCCCAAAGTCGCGAATCCCAGAATATCACCAAGGAGCCAACACTGATGCAAAAGCAAAGAGCCCTTATTTGAGCTAGCTCGAGCTCAATCTCTCATCTACACCAACGCAGTGGCAAGATGCCAGAGAAAGAGAGCGTGTTTTCCCCAGAACAAAGGTTTTATGGGTTTCCAGGGCGGTTTGGGGGGGGGTGATGGCTGTGGCCCTGGCTGATTGGCTGGGCCTGGGGGTAGTTGGGGGGTGATGAGTCATGGCTTTGGTCACTTGGCAGGGTCCAGGGGTGGTGGGTGTTCTTGCTGACTGGAGGGGAGAGAGGGACTAAGCTCCAATTGGGTGAAATAGGATCCAGGTCCCGATTGGCTGAAATAGGATCCAGGACCCAATTAGCTGAAATAGAATCTGGGAGCTTGCCCTTTCATTCATCACACATGGGCCAAGCCATGGATCCCTTTTGAACCTGAGGAAAAATAGCCAGTCTAGACCTGTGACAAATGGAAGACGTAAAGTTTCTCTTCAGAAGAAAGCAATAGTAGATAAGTACATATTTTGCTTTGCCTCTTGACTCACTGTTGAATCTGGCACATCACCATGAGGCTGCTTTTCCTCCTCCTTTTGTAAACCTAACCAACTCTTTACCAACCATAACACTGAAACAGTAACTATGGACCAAAAATTCTCTAATCTGAACAACTCAGCTCTTGGGACAGGGGATATTAAAAATTGCTGGGTGTGACATAGACACCCTCAAGTGGCCAGTGCCCCACTACCTCCATGTATTTTGAGTCTCGGCTGTCAAACAACTCCTGCTGTAATAAACTAGTTTCCCCCTTTTACCCCCTTACCATGGCCACCCCTTTGCTCTTGTAAACCTTGTTAATGGCCCCACTGCCTGCTTATATATTGCTACCACCAAACACAAGCCCTTCAGCTGCCAGGGTACCATAGGATTTGGAAACTGAACCAGAGAACCATCTATACTGTGCAAACTCTGGAAGCTCTATTTTAGTTCCTGGTGGTCTGCAAACTTCACATCTTGCACTACCCTCAAAC
Organism: Manis javanica; assembly: GCF_040802235.1. NCBI lineage: Eukaryota > Metazoa > Chordata > Mammalia > Pholidota > Manidae > Manis > Manis javanica. The sequence continues at coordinate 107,566,367 of NC_133161.1, read as the reverse complement.
CCTACACAGGCAATAATTCTGCTACCATACGTGACCCTAAAGCTGCAGTCTTCTTATGTTCCTTTGCAACAACTTCCTGCAGTGGCCACGCAGTTTGTGCTAATGCCTCACATACTATAGCCACTCAAGTCTTAGTCTCTACCTCATATATGGAATGTACTCTCTGAGATACATGATAACTAATTTCCAAATCTGCAATGAAATAGCCATCCCTTCGTGCAGCTACTGGGGCCTCCTGGATAATGTCTTTACTTGGGGAAGAAAAGATTTTAATACTATTTCCCGTGGGTGGGTGTCTTGCCTGAGGGTTTCAGCCCTGGGCTAGTTCACTATAGATTCAGTGAGACCAAGAAATGACAACAGAACAGTCATGGGGTAAAAGGGTTTATACCCAGCTTTATGCTCATGGCAGTAGGTCGTCGAGCACTAGAATCATCTGCATCCAGCAGTCTGCAGGTCCGTAATCCACCTCATCTCTGCCTTCACCCAAAGCATTGGGCAGATCTCTTTATACAGTGACTCAGCCAATGCCTATGCCTGTGGAAGCAGTAGCCTAGCAGCAGGCTAGTTACATCAAGTAGGTTAGGGTGAGGTGAGGATCCTGGCCATAGGAACTTCCATTTTCTCCAGTGGTATATATTGAACATTAAATCATTCTCTCCAATGTTACAGCAGAATTAGAAGAACTGGCTAATGAAATGGGGTGAGGGTCCTTCAAGAAATCTGAAAATCCCTAGATTCATTGGCCAGTATAGTCATGGACAACCAAATTGCTTTGGACTACATACTGGCCTCAGAAGGAGGGGCACATGCAAGTCTTAATACTACCTGTTGCACCTACATGAATAATTCAGTGAAAGTAGAAACCATTGCTGAAATTTTCAACCACTCTGCAGCACTTAGGAACTCAGACACACCCAGCGATTACCAAGGATGGCAGGCCTATCAGCCTCCTCATCGTGGGGACTGTGGTTGTGGTCACTTCTGGCCCTGCTGATAATATCCATTTGTCTTGCCAATGGATTTCAGTCCCAGAAAAGTTCACTATGGACCAGAGGAAGTGACAGTGGAACATTCTTGGGGTGAAAGGATTTATACCCGTTTATTCCCCTGGTGGCAGGTCAATCATTAGAATCCCGTCCACTCAGAGCAAGTCTGCATGCAGTAAGCTGGTCTCTGCCTCTGGGCCTCTCTGCCCCTGCAGCCATCTCAGCCTACTCCAGCCTCTGCTCTCTTGTAGCCTTGTGGCTGTGCCACCGTGTCACCCAGAGCACTGGGCAGGGCTCTTTAAATAGTCAATAGCAATGTATTGCCCACATGTGTGTAGTGCTAGCCAACCAGGGCCAGGTGAGAATCCTGGCCATAGGATCCTTCACTCTATCCACACTTCACCCCTCCAGGATTCTTGCCTCCCAATCTATGTGCCCTCAATCCTCTGATTTCATTGCTTGTCTAAAAAAAAAAAAAAAAACCCTTGGTTGCTGTGTCTTTATTTTCTTTACAACCACTGGGTATACTTTCAGTATTTTCTTCTGGGCTTTCCACCAACTTTCAACTGGGTGGGGTTTCAACCGAGGAGGGGCTGATGCTTCCAGCACCAGCAGGGCCTCTACCCCCACTTGTTCATCAAACCTCTGCTCCTCCACTTCCGGGGCTGATGGCTCCACTAGATACCATTTCCACAGCACTTGGTAGTGACGCCATCTCAGTCACCAACAATTTTTTTTACTTCCTCAATGGCACCTTGCAGCTCACATTCTCATGCTGCCTCTTCTCATGCTTCCTGCAGGAGGATGTTTTTCTCCCTTATAGCCTTTCTCATTGTGAGAAAAAAACTCCCCACCGTTCCCGCCATCTCACAGGCACTCTGTTTCTCTAAGGAATTTCCTATTTTGCTGGGGGCGAACTTTAGTGCCTCAGATGTGGCCTGCACCTCTTCCCAGCACAGGAGCAGACCATAGTCTATTTGACTTTTCATCCAATTTCTTTCTGTCTGCTCCTGCCTTTATCAAATCAACCCACATCTGGCTCCTCATGACCTTCATGGGGCCCTTTAAATTCTCCCTTTGAGTAGCAGACCATAACCAAATTCCATACAAATAACAAATTACAACAATCATAATAATTCTCAAGTCTTAGGAGACCCATTGCCACCAAGTGGTCATCCTGGCTGTATTCAAACCAGTTCTACTCAAATGAGTTGACCAAAAGAACCCTGGGTGGGCCTTATAATACCCACCTTCTCCAGCTTCTCCAGCAGAGTCTTGCAGACACACAGGCCTATCTTGTTGCTTTGTCTCTGGCTTCTGCTTCATCCTCAGTGGCTGGAACCGCTGCTCTGGTCTCAGTTGTTGCCACAGTTATTTGACCTTCCTGTCTGCTCCTGCCTGTATCAAATCCTTCTTCCTTCAAGAAGCAGACCATATTTCCTTTGTGCTTTCCCCCCTCAACAGCACCTCAAAGCTCACATTCCTGTGCTGACTCTTATCATGCTTTTTGCAGGAAGACGTCTTTCTCCCTTACAGCCTTTTTCAATATTGTGAGGAAAAAACTCCCCACCATTCCTGCCACCTCACGGGCACTCTGCTTCTCTAAGGAATTCCCTATTTTGCTGAGGGCCAACTTTAGTGGCTCAGGTGTGGCCTCCAGTCTTGGGGTGGGGCCCAGTCCTCTAGAAGGCAAGCCACATGTCCACTGGCAGATACTTGAATGTCTCCCCATCCATAGAGGCAGCCTGTTGAAACACTCCTCCCATGAGGGCAGCCTGTACTTTTCCTTGGTCAACAATGAATCCTGCAGAAGTTTACTATGGATTCAATGAGACCAAAGAAATGACAGTGGGATGTTCTTGTGGTGAAAGAATTATATGGAACTTTATTCCCATGGTGGCAAGTCAATCACTAGAATCCCATTTACTCAGTGAGTCTGCATGCAGCAAGCCAGTCTCTGTCTCTGGGCCTCTCGGCCTCCACAGCCATCTCAGGCTCTGTCCTTGGAGCTGCCACCACTCCAGCCTCTGCTCTGCTCTCTTGTAGCCTTGCAGCTGTGCCACCATGTTGCCCAGAGAGCTGGGCACAGCTCTTTATATAGAGTCAATAGCAACGTATTGCCCACACATGTGTAGTGAGCTAGCCAACCAGGGCCAGGTGAGAACCCTGGCCATAGGAATCTTCACTTTATCTGCACTCTCATCACGGTCATCAGTCTGCTCCTGTTTGGCCCATGTATCCTCAACGTATTAACAAAAGTCATACCTTCCAGACTCTAATTAATCCACCTCCAGATGGTCCTATAGGAAGGATATCAGCCAATCCACTCCACCCATGTATATGGGACACCTGAACCAACCAGTCTCCCCATGGACAACACATCCCAGATTTGAGTCCCTTTGGGGCTTATACCAACCACAGCCCTCTAGAGGGACACCGGATACCCTGGGCCTAATATGAAATCACTGTCTCTGGATGATAGATAGCAAGCAAGAGTTGGACTCCAATCTCCAAACTCTGTTCCTTATCAGCAGTGGGGAATGTTGGATAGAAAGACAGACATGAGTAGCTGGAAAAATGAAGAAAAGTCCTCCAGATAAGATTCAAAGTTGTAGAGAAAATGGAAGTGACTAAGACCAGGATCCTCAACTGGCTCTAATATTACTTGATGATGTAACAAATGGCCTACTGAGTAGGCTGATGCCTACCTATCTGTTGGCAAAAAACCCTTTTACTGCTATATAAAGAGTTGTGCCCAGTGCTTGGGCGGAGCCTGGAGCAGAGCAGAGACTGGAGGTGAATGCAGAGCCTGGAGTGATGTCTTGCCAGTGGGTTTCAGCCCCGGGCAAGTTCATTATGGATTCAGTGTGACCAAAGAAATTGACAGCAAAACCGTTATTTGTGGTGATAGGGTTTATTACCCAGATTGTTCTTCTGGTGGTAGGTCAAGCACTAGCGAATCTGCTTCTGCCCAGAGCACTGGGCTGAGCTCTCTCTATAGCACAATAATGGCTTATTGCCTAAAGGTGTGGAAGCGGTAGCCTAGCAACATGCCAGTTACATCATCAGGTGGTTTAAATTCAGTGAGGATCCTGGCCATAGGAACCCCAACTTGCCCACAAGAAGTATCTGAGCACAGCCCATGTCTTCACCGTGTCAATTAGATCATTGTAAGATTTACTCTAGCCTGCTAAAAGGCCCACCTGTAAACAGCATAATAAAGATGGGGAGATCCCACCTTAAAGCCAAAATTGCATTTTAAAAATCCAGTAAGTTAAGATTCTTAACAAACCATTTAGTAAACAAACAAATAATAACTTGGCCCACCCTGGAGGACAGGGCAAATGGTCTTAATTGATATGCCCCCAGACCAAAAAGCTGCTACTCTCAGAAGAAATCAGCAGTAAATTTCTTATGTTAATTTTGCAGAATTACCTGGAAAACTAATCAAAAGAAAGATGTAATGACTCATCAAGCATAAACATTCAGGGACTATTTAACAAGTCCACACCCCTAGCCCTTTGAAAATCCTCAACTGCCTATAAAACACCAGACCCTAAAACCTTGGGGGCACCTCTTCTCTGAGGTAGCCCACACTCCCCCCTCTCTGAGTGTGCACCTTGTTGCTTTAAATGAATCTTTCACTTATAACGCTCTGTCTCTGTGCTTTTCCACTGGTAAGTGTCTTTGTTACTTTGCTTTTTCATTCTAATCACCTTATGCTCTGACTTCCCTGCATCTCCTAACTGACCTTCCCCCGAACAGGCACAACTAAATGGAGCTAAGAACTGGCCAAATCACACCACAGAAAGGACATGCTCATTGAGAGGGCTGACTGTATAAAAGGACCTGTAAACCACATAACCCCACCGTTGTCCGTCAGAGGTGCCTCCTGGCCAGAATGCCATATACAAGCCTCCCACCTAATGTATCAATACTTTGTCTCCCGTGACTCTGGCCTGCTCCTCCCTCAGAGTGTATCCAAATAAAAGTCTCACTATGCTTCGCTGCCATCTCGGCCCTTCCGATTCTTTGCTGTGGTGGGACAAGGACACCCCAGCTTTCTCCCCAAGAAAGAGCAGCTTTGCCTGAAACAATCCTTTTCTTTGCTCATAGCTTTCCCCCACCATCCTGTGTATAAAAGCCTTCCATTTTGTGCAAGTCCTCAAACCATCTCTTCTTGCTGGAGGCAATGCTGTCCAATTCATGAATTGCTCAATAAAGCCAACTAGATCTTCAAATTTACTTGGATGAATTTTGTTTTTTAGCACACTTCAGGCATATCATCTTTTGTGGTTGACATCTATGTTTCTATCTACAGGGCAGCCACTATGCCTATTTTGTTCATTGCTATTATCCCCAGTGCCCAGAAGAGTGCCTGGCCCAAAGAAGGTGTAGATATTTATGGAGTAAATGTGTTCAAAAGAAGGATGCAGGCCCAATATGGCATCACTTCTGCTAGCCCAAGTCACCAAACTGGGGCTTCCTGCCTCACCTTCCTGCAGTTTCAACCTCCTGCAGAAATGGAATCAATTCAGGAATTTTCTGGTCAGCATGGGTAAGATAATGTCACATGGGCATGTCCATCCCCACGGTGGAATCCACCTAGTGAGACCCTTTGTTCCCAGATGAAGGTGACCTCATCTAAAATAATTCTTTTTCTGTTTAATGTAGGTAGTTAGCCAGACAGGAGCAGGGAGCGGGGAAGAGTACTTTGGCTGGTGTTTACATTTGGCTGGTACTGATTTACATTCCAAACATTCCCTTTAAACTGTTCTGTAGGATGTGGGAAGTACAATATAGGTAATAGACTGGCCAAAACTGGCTGGTTCCAATATGCAGGAGAAGTTGACCCAGCCTTCACCTCGAAATATATTACTGCTCATTTGCATAGTAAGTATCACACCCCTTGGTGCCATGATAGTTCCAGCAGACCATCTAAGGACAAAGAGAGGGCCTCACCCTGTTTCCTGGAAATCCTCTCCCTGTTCTGAGAAAACCCCAACTACTGTGATGAATATCCACCCCTACTTAAGCTCCAGTTATACCACCACTCAACCTGACCCCCACTGGGCTGCTCACCTCTGGAGCACACCCACACTCCCTCCTTGACTGTGTACTTTTGCCTCATTAAACTACTCTTTACTTGTACCTGCTTGTGAATTCTTTCTCGGTCTCGGTCAGAGCCAAGAACCCTTTCCTGCATCGAAGCCTCACCTAGCAGGCAGGGAGATTTCCCTGGCCTGAATTTCCCAACAACATTATGACTTCCTTGTCCAGCCTTTAAGAACCTCTCCCTTTCTGTTGTCCTTTGAAGCATCTCTCTACCTGCTAGGTACGAATCACTTAACAAAGCCAATTAAAATTTCAAATTTACTTGGATGAATTTTGTTTTTTAACAAATGAAATACATGTCCATCTTTCGCACAGACTCCGTGTGAGGAAAGCGGAGCTCTGCAGCTGCACTGCTCATCAAGCCCAGCCTCTCCTTTGTCTGCATCCCTTGGCAATACAAAAGCCCCTGTTCTGGATCTTCTCTCAAAGGCAGGTGAGCAGGCCTGGGTGTGTCCAGTCCTGCCCCCAAAACAGATCAGAGAATTTCTTCCAAGCCCGTCATACCCTACCTGAGAGCTGTGCAAGTAAATGGAGTTTTCTTCATCCTGTTATGTTCTCCGTGATATCTGTGTGCCCTTAAGATTTGTGCTCAGTGTAAGGCTGGAGGTACCAGGGGAAGGGGTGAGCCTGCTGGACAAGCTCAGGCCTCACCAAACAAGGTGAAGAGACCAACAGGTTCCAGGCTGACAATTCCAGAGACTGATCAGATAACATTCCTAACTAGAGCCCTCCCCAGGCTAGAAGAATAGTGGTAACTGTCCACTACCTGGCTAAAAGCCAATGAGAGACCCCCGCGTACCCTAGGCAAGCCAATCTTCGCGCCACTGTATACCTTTGCTCTCCCTTCCCCTTCCTTCTTCAAAAATTTGTTGCCTGCCCTGCTGGGCGCGACTTCTTCAGCCTCCATTTCTGTAGACTGGGAAACCTTGCCTGGGAATTGCACTCAAATAAACTACCTGGCCCTTTGTTGCCTCTCTTTGCCTGCTTATTTTGGCTAAAATTTATCTTACATTTGGTGCCGAAATCCTGAGAAGGAGCGTGAGCACGGGGCCCCTACCAGCCACTGGTGGCCCTGCCCCCTCCTTCCCAACCCAGGACCTCAGCCAGCTCTCCGCTGCATGGACTATTTCCTGGTGAGTCCCTCAGTTTTCCCCGGTCTGTCTCCCTTCCTAACTCTGTTTCACCTTGTCTGTTCGAAATCGTAGCTACGTCCAGGTTAGGGCATTCAGCCCACCCTCTGCAGGCATCCGGCCCGCCCCTGGCCCTGCGGTGTGGGAGATGTCCCTACCCCAGGCCCCAGGACGTCTGCGGGCATCCGGCCCACCCCTGGCCCTGCGGTGGGGGGGACGTCCCTCACCCAGGCTCCCAAGCCGTCTCCCCTGACTTGGTGCACTTGGGACACTGGGCGCTCCTCTCAGTGGGATTAGTTGGGGAGTGGCACAGACATGGGGAACCAGTCCTCAAAAGCAGAGGCTCAGACCCTGTTGCAGTGTTTCATTTCTAATCTGTCTACTCTATATTTGTCCCAGGAAGCTTGCAAATGGAAGCCAGTTTTTGCTCTGAGGCCGGGCCTCAGTATCTCTTGGACAACCAATCTCGCTGGCTCCCTGAGGGAACTTTTCAATTTTGGCCTCCTCACTGACCTAACTAATTATTGCCACCAGAGCAGAGAGTGGGGTGAAATCCCATATGTGCAGGCTTTTTGGACTTTGTGCTCCTGCCCAGACCTTTATGTTAAGTGTTCAATGACTCAGGTTCTCCTGGCCCAATCTCCAGTTAAAGATTGTCAGCCTCTTACTCTGCCCAGTCCTTCCTTTTCAGATCCACCGGAGGACCTTAGTCTCCCACTTCTCTCAGCTTGCTCCCCCACGCCTCTCCGCCACCATCATTAAGTTCTTTGTCGTCCCCCATGTTGCTGCCATCTTAAAGTCCTACATTCTCAACCATGCCATCTTCCTGCTCCTCTCCTCTTCTGGTGGCTGCACCCCCCCTCCCCCTCTCCTTCCGCCTTCACTGCCCTGTTCCTCCACCAGAACACACTCCTCCCACCCTCTGGTTCCAGAAGCCACGGACAAGAAGCTAAAAAGAAAGAAAGCAATTAAATATCAGTAACTCAAATCTTTATATCTGTTTGTCTGTCTGTGTATATGTTTTTATATGAAAAGTGTTGCTAACTGTAGTCGTTATGTCACAATTTATATGTTTGTGTGTCTAAGTGTGTAAATAAAAAAAATTTTTCTACCTCTGGATGGTATTAATAGAATTGACTTAAAGACAAGCGCTTGTGAAAATTGGGCATTCTAAAACTTCCAGAGAATTCTAATAGAAAATATTAAGCATTAATGCTAATTTAAGTTGAACTGAAATGGACATGTCCTTATGGTATCAACTGCCTAAGTTTACCTAAGTCATTTAAGTTGATGTTATCTGCTAAATCTTTCAAGAATAAAATGCTTAGAGGCTTGATTTGTCTAATATTCAGTAAAGGGTTTGAAAGTAATCTAGCATAGTTGTTAGGAATGAGAGAACTAAGTAAGTATGGCAAGTGAACACCATAATAATTGTGTATTAAAGTGTGTATACCTACTTATAGCCTGAGAATCTTTGTAGTAACCTAAAACCTTAAAGTTTTACTAAGTTAAGAAGGTATACTTTGTGCTTAGTGAGAGACTGTGCTGTAAAGCTCATAGTTACAGAAATTATAAAATGTGTTCATAAATTTGTCAATCTAAAGAATGTTAGTTTAACAGTTTACAATAGCCTACTTCTCAGTGTTCACTGAAAATTAAAGTTCCTAATAGTTTTAAGGTCTAATTAAAGCTACTTAAAGAAGAAAACATCTCTACTTGCAAAAAAAAGATGTGTGTTTTAATAAGAGAAAGTATAAAGAATGGAAATTCATTTTGCTGAGAGTAAAAGAAGGTAATTGTTCTAAAGTACAGCTATTTATTTAAAGGAGAACACTGAATGCAAAAGGAAAGTTGTAAAAAGCTTGTGGAAAAATTGATATAGTCAGGTTATGTGAAATTAAAGCAAATGAGTCTCGATATCAAGTACACAGCAAAATTAGAATTTTGTTTTCAGTTAAAAAGACAAAGTTTTCTTAAATTGTTAGTCTTTTAATGTTGAAAGATTGCAAAAGGTTTTCTAATTGTTTTATCAAAGCAGTTTCTCATGCTTAAAGTCTCAGTGAGTTGTCGGAGTATTTAAGAAAATGAGATCTTAATATTAAAAGGACTAAAAGCTAAAGTTTGCTAACAACTGTGTAACCTTTTATATTCGCCTTTGAGGTATTTTGTTGTCATTCTGGTTAAAATAGATAAGTATTGTTTCATAGTGACTTATGATTCTATTTAGGCTATTTAAGCAAGTGCCTTAAAACTTTTAACAGCTCCCCAAAATCAAATTAAAAAAGGTACTTTTACCTCTAGTTAACTCTGATATTTTCCAGAGGGCCCCTGGAACATGTCAGAGGAACTTTTTCTCATTGGAGAAAGTATTTGGCTAATTTAGCTTATTTATCTGATATATAATTACCTGCTTAATCACCTGGACAGCATTGTCAAAAGGAATAATGCTAAACTTTGTTACTGAATGTTTTGTGTTACAGAAATATCAGAATTTCCTTACGTCAATTGTCTTACAGTAAGCTCTCATCAGATATTTAATCATTGTCATTTGTAAGTCTTTTGTCATTTATAGTCACTATTTTATTACTCCTAAGCTAGTAAAGAACTAGATTTCAGCAGAACGGGTATTAGTTATATAGGATTATATAGTTATATAGTTATATAGGATTAAGATGATTTTGTGGCTTTTTGTTTCAAATGTTGCTGATTAAGTGTTTTAAGCTTTTTCTCTTAAGCTGACAACAGTTTAGTAAATGACTGCCTCTATAAGCAGAATTGAATATCTTTCTCTCTACCTGATCCCTCCAGAATTTAAAAACTCTCAGTGACTATTTTCATATTTCATGGCAGTATGTTTATTTGCATAAGTTCAATAAGAATCTGCTTTCCTTGTGAGAGGACCAATTAAAAACACTGGTTATACTACCAAGGCTTTGACTGGAACGTCATACCTGAGAGACACATGTGTAAACTCAGATATGAACAGACAACTTTAAGAAACTAAGATTTACTTTATAAAGCCAACAAAGCCTCTTGGGAGAACTGGCCTGGTACCTTGCTTACAGGGTTCCCAGCAGCCTTACCAGGTGAGTAAGGAAGGTCACTTCCTGGCAGGTGCAGGAACCTCAGGATGTCTTGGGAACCTCAAGAAGAGAGGAATTCACCCAAATGTACAGGTACTGCAGGCACAACCTGATGGCAAGTCTGGCTTAGCTGTCTGGCCTCGAGAAGCCTTTAAAAGTTCAATCTGAAATTCCTTACAAAAAGTTCCAGCAAAGCACATTTAAAAAGCCTGTGTAATCAATTGCTCTTCTTGATGCACTTATGCAAATAATAAAGCCAAGTGTTATTACAACTTCTAATAAAAATGAGGGTGATTTTAGAGAAAAGTATTGTTTCAATAATGCAGCCTTATCTATACTAAATCCTAATACTAGTCATTGAGATGTAAACTCGATCCAGAATTCTAGTTTCCCCATGATACGTGGCTATGATTCTCAATTAGACTCTTCATATTTCTAGTTCTCATATTCAGCCATGCATTCTTAATCTCATCAAGTTTGTCCTTCCAGAATAGAAGCACCAACCTTCTGAGGCCCTCTCAGTTGACCAGTGATGGAAACCTAGCTGCATCCTTTACTGTGCCCCTTCTCAGCATGAAGCAGCCGGAGCGGTCATTGCCCCTTTTCCCTAGCAGCAGCTAGAGTCTCTATCTGTAGAGGGGGAAATGAGACAAGGACCATAAGCTTAGACAAAATAAGGTGAGAGCCTCTAGAGAAAGCAAGGCAGGATATTTGCAGTCAGAGCAGGGTAACTACATGCTAGGAAATCCCCCACCCTGACACCCCTTGTCAGCCGGAAGTAACCAGATAGAGTTGGCGCCCATTATGACCAAAAGGCTGGAATGTAAGGCTGGAGGCACCAGGGGAAGGGGTGATCCTGCTGGACAAGCTCAGGCCTCACCAAACAAGGTGAAGAGACCAACAGGTTCCAGTCTGACAACATTCCAGAGACTGATCAGATAACATTCCTAACTAGAACCCTCCCCAGGCTAGAAGAATAGAGGTGACTGTCCAGTACCTGGCTAAAAGCCAATGAGAGACCCCCACGTACCCTAGGCGAGCCAATCCTCGTGCCACTGTATACCTTTGCTCGCCCTCCCCCTTCTTTCTTCAAAAACTTGCTGCCTGCCCTGCTGGGTGGGACTTCTCCAGTCTCCATTTCTGTAGACTGGGAAACCTTGCCTGGGACTTGCGCTCAAATAAACTACCTGGCCCTTTGTTGCCTCTCTTTGCCTGCTTATTTCAGCTAAAATTTATCTTACGCTCAGGGCAACAGCCTGGCCAGCTATCCCCTTATGTTATTGCCCACTCATGTCAAGTGGCACCCATCATGTTGGACCAGGTGGAGGGCACACAGGAGAGGTATCAAACTAGGGAGAAAGCATTATCAAAGTTTTAATTTTGTATTCTGAAAAAATTTTATACAAATTACAGGAAGTTAAACTCAGCAAAACTATCTTTTCAGTGGCAATACAGAGACAGGAGGACCTATGTCAGGCATTAGCATCATGTTCAACTTGTAATGGTGAACAAGCATCAAAGTTCTACTTTAATCCATTAATGAGGAACTTGTAGGATGACAAAGCTGCTTCAAAGGAGAGTGCAAGCAGCTAACATGGATATATTGTGGAAATTAAAGTGAAACCTTACTGCCCTGGGGTCAGGAGGCCTGCAGGGGCTCTCATGTCCACCACTCCTAAGTCTCAGACCCTGCTGAACCAGACAGAAGCCATACTCTTTCAGCTTCATTACCACCCAGCAGGATGATTTCACCTTCCTCCTCCAGGCAATAGCCCAGCCAGAGAAGCAGTGATAATATGGCACTCCCAAATTTCTCCAAGGAACCTTTGGCTTAGAACAGCCTTTCCATCTTGGCCCTTTCCTTTATTTTTTTTATTTTTTATTTTGGTATCATTAATATACAATCACATGAGCCACATGTGGTTACTAGATTCCCCCCATTATCAAGTCCCCACCACATACCCCATTACAGTCACTGTCCATCAGTGTAGTAAGATGCTATAGAGTCACTACTTGTCTTCTCTGTGCTATACTGCCTTCCCTGTGTCCTACCCTACATTATGTGTGCTAATCATAATTGGCCCTTTCCTTTATAAAAGAGCAGTTCCTCTTTTGTTCTCTGGATTTGCCTGTGGTTTTGCTGTAGCTTCCATGTCCAAATTGCAAATTCTCTGTTATTCCCGAATAAACCTGTTTTTTGCTGGTGAAATATTGACTGCTTTATTTTTAAGGCTAACAATACATATGTAGCCAGTGAAAAATGTTGGGAGTGGAGGACCCTTGGAATGAGATTGTTAAGTAAGTCAAAGTTTCAAGAGTCTAAAGCCCCCTGGTCTAATGGTGCATGACAATGAAGCCCACAGGCATCTTTTCTGCTTTACTTACAAGTTTTGATTCTAACAGGTAAAACCTCTGGTGGTGCATGTTTTACAATCATCAGATGAGTGTATATACACTGAGGGCTGGAAAATGCTTGGGACTCGCACAAAGTGACATCTATTTCCAGTGCCCTCCTCCCTTCACCTCCCCTTATGGTTAGACCCACATCCTTCACGTTCCTTTATTATTCTCCGGGCCCCTGGGTCTCTGCACTCAGAGCTCTGCCTCAGAGTCACGTGTATGTGACTATCTCCCTTCAAACTCCAGACTTAGTTTTTTCGCCCACGTCTACGTACCGGCCCACTAGCTTGGGTCGTGGTACATCTTACAAGTTCAATAAATGTTTGTTGAATGACTGCACGAATGAGGTGGGATCTGAGCCACCTTGCAAAAAAATACTGTTTGTACTAAGGTAGTGGGGGTGGAGAAGTGGCTGAGCGTACGTGAAGGAGGCTGCAAACTCAGCAGTCGGAGGGTGGACCTCACTGTGAGGCCAACTGTGGTGGAGTCCAGACAGGGCCTGGAGAAAAGCACCCACCGCTCCTTGAGAGGTGAGCTGCAGGGAGCCTTCTATTTGCAGCCTGCCTCTGTTGAATTTCGGCTGGCCTTCCAGACACATGTGGGGAGGGTACACAGCCCCAGAGGTTCGTAGGAACCAGAGAGAGCAAAGAACACGGAGGCACCAGATGCAAGATGGAGCAAGGCCTCATCTATAGCTATCTACCCCCAAAACAAGCCTCGAGCAGACTGCTTCTTTTAAAAACCGTCCTGCGTCTACTGAGGGTAACAGGACCGTCTCCCCGTAGAAAGGAGACAACTGGCAGCTCTTCTACTCGCCAGCGGCCTGCGACCTCTCTCCGAACTCTGGCGCCCAGCAGCCGTGCCCAGGCCCTCCAGGAAGCGGCTCCGGGTACGCAGGAGCGCGCCCTGCTTGGGGCGGAGCGCAGGGCGGAGTCAGGTTCTGCGCGTCCCGTCTCCCGGCCCACCCGCCCGCGCCCTTACTGCCCGCCTGCTGGTGGCTGGAGCCTGCCCGCCGTTTCGCTCACGGCGCGGGGGACGTGCAACTGACCCATGCCTGCTACCCAAGATTACTTAGAGCCATGAGCCGCCTGCCAGGGAGGGTGGCGGCGCTGCTGCTCGGGCTGCTTGTGGAGGTAGGGGCCGGGGGCCGGGGGCCGGGTCGTGCCGTCCGCAGCGCCTCTCGAATGCGCTCTAGGAGCGCGAACAATACCGGGGACGGAGGGGGGCGCAGTACCCATATGCCCCGGGAAGACCATCTGGGAGAATCCCAAAGGTCGAGCCGTCCAGAGCCATAGCTTTGCGGACATGCATACGTTCCTGTGCTGGAAGCTGTAGGGACCCTGGTGACAGGGAGCCCTCCGCACCCCTGGCCCTGCCCTGCGCCTCTCTGCCCTCCCGTTCTATCCCCAGTCAACACCGCCTACCGGTCTTCCTCCGGGTTGCCTATCTCGCTCCTCGCGCGGGTTGGGGGACTCAGGAGTGACCTTTATGCGCTATACTCCGCCCGTCCCTTCTCCCCCGGGGAGGGCCGGGACCGGGGGGGAAGCGGGCGAGAGGGTGGAGTGGGGGTGGTTCCGGGAGCGGCGCAGGCGCGGAGAGTCCCCGGTCGGCGGGCAGTGTGCTGGCTCCGGAGCGTGGAGGTGCGAGCTCGCGGTGCGGTTGTGGGACAATGTCACGGGAATGCCAGGGAAATAGCTGAGATGAGCAGGAGAAAACATTCCTGCACGTGACAATGAAGTGCAAAGCCTTCAGCTGAGAGAAAAATTAACGGAGAGCTTGCGTGGTGGTGCTCTGTGCTGAAGCCCAAAGGGAACTTGAAGGGATTGAGGGCGGAAACCCGGGGTGGTCGCAGCCCGCGTGGGTGGGCCGGCTGCCCTGGCTGGGAGGCTGTGCCCTCGGAATTAGGGCGTGCTCAACTCCCTATTCAGCTTCATTATTTTGAAGGAAATTTGCCTGGAATTAAAAAGTCAAAGTAAGTGGGTAATACCCAGCTTAGGTCTCATGCTTTTCTTGTTTTACAGGGTTGTAAACTTTTTAATAATTGGGTGTTAGTGTTGAAAATGACTACGCGGTTTTCTTCATTTATTAAAAAATAATTGTTATAAAATGTTGGGAGGAAAAATCTTAGCTCTCTTGAAAGAACGGTTGACGGAAAAGTGTCTTACGCTAGGCTTCGCCGTAACAGACTTCCTGTTTTTGTTCTTAATATCCCCCTGGCTTGGTGTTCAATATTTTGGGGGCGTGCCAGCCAACCTGCATTCTTTCTACTTGTTAAGAATTTTTAAATCTTAGGATTACATCCCCTCCATGACCCACTGGACAGAAAAATGGAAAAATGAATCTAATACCACTTTTGCCTAGAAACACATGCACCTGTACCTACACATGCAGTGCCGCCCCCACCCCTTTGTGAAGTCAGCCCTTGATGAAATTATCTCGCATTGCATTCATTGGCTGTACCTCTCCCCGCTCTTCAGTGTCTGTGGCTGTGCCCCGTTTGTAGCCAGACCTCCCAGGGACTTAGTTCTTTTCAATTTAGTGGTTTTGTTGCATAGGAATTTATCATCTTAATATGAGTGTTCATATCCTGTCTGAAAGGTTGAATTCATCTTAAAGGCATAATTATGACAACTCTAAGACCTGCCTGACTAAGCTGATGCTTTCACAGAGTTGAATATCTAGATAATTGGCGATACTTGGTCTCAATATTCCAAAAAGCAGGGTGGTGTAGTGTAGCCCACTTTTATAGGATGATTGTCCCAAGCACCTGCTTTGTCTGTTGTGGATAGGTATCTTTCTGAGGATTTGAGATTTCTTTATAGTTCATCACATGACATTTTATACATGAGCTATGTATCAGATGTTTTCATCTTACAGTAGTTCTAAGTTTCATCTAAAATTGGTGTTGAGAGAACCCCTTTGATACTTTTGAAGAGCTGAATTACATATATAAATGTGCAATATTACAGTTGCTGAATCTGTGAGGAGGCAAAGGGCTCTCTTCAAGGTGAGGGCGTAAAACAACTGAGGAAAATATTTGATAGCTTCTGACGGCTAGCTGCAGCCTGGGATGCCTGTCTTTGTTTCACGGCTCCGTGAGAGCTGGTTTCATGATAGTTACAGCGTTGTTGGTGATAAAGCATCTGGAGCTGCGGGCCTCGTGGCTGGGGTTACTCTTTTCCAGCTCTGTCCCAGCCAGACCACTGGAATCATGCACTGGGCGTGTATGAGAGCGAGAAGTTCTTGAGTAGGGAGGGGACTTAAAAGATGTTCTGAGAAGAGCTTCCCTCCCCTGCCTCACCATCCCTTTTTAGAAATACACTTACCTGTTAGACATAAAGACTGCAAATTTTTTTTACTTAGCAAACATTTGTAGAGTGCTTACCCTGTGTCAGGCACCGTGCTAAGCACTTTATAAATATTAACTGATTAATCCTTTTAGCAATTAGCTTTTCCCCCTTTTGATTTCAACTGGGAGATGTTAAAGAACTTGCTCACTGTCTCACTGCTGTTGTGAGGGGCTTGCAGTGTGAACCCGGGCAGTGGGGCTGCACCTCACAGTGCTGCCCTGCTGTCTCTGCCGCTGCTGCATAGATGAGACAATGGGGAGTCTGCACCTAGTGTGCCTGAGGCCAGTGGTGCACTTGGAGAGGGCTGTGTCCCATGCGATAGGAAAACCAGCAGAGTACTCTGCATCAGTCACACTTCCTTAGGGGGACCATAGAACTTAGCGTCCAAACTGGGGTACTCCGGAGGGTGAAATCAGGCACTGTTAGTAACTGGGCTTGCACAGCAGGCATCAAGGACTATCAGGGAAACCCTGGTTGTCTGCTCTTCCCAAAGCTCAGGCTGGGATTAAAGTAGGAACAGGCTGCTGACAGCACCATCCCTTCCCCAGGGGGGGCTCCTTGGGGTCTCACCGCTGAAGTGCCCATTCTTTCCTGTTGACTCCGGCTCCTATGAATTGCATGAGGAGCTGGTGAGGGCCTTTATTTCACCCACCTCGCCCCCGAGTCGCTGCATGGCAGCTGCGTGGGTCCCAGGCACCTGGCCACTAATGTGGCCACAGAGTAGGGGAACCTCAAAGCCCTTTTCCTAAAAGTCTAAAGGCCTGTGCTTCTGATGTGCCTGCTGGCTCCTGTGAGGCCCTGAGAGCAGTGGCTACTGGAGGTGGGGGTGCCAAGCTGTTTGCCAGTAGCCTTGCTGAAGAATTCCTTGTGGCCTTTCCTGGACCCAGCTGCACATAGAAACACAGGGAAAAGAGGTCCCGAATCTGGTTGGGCTTTACTTGAACCTGGAGGATAATTAGGCCCCAAGTGTATGTGCCTCCTATGGGCTTTCATCACGGGGCACTGTTTTCTAGATGTGTCGTCACTGTGGTCTCTTTCTAGAGGTTGTGTTGTGGACCCTTGGGGAATATATTTAGTGGTATTTGTTCTGAGGGCTCTGTCCTTCTTAAAGAAGCCCAGAAATGTGTAGTTTGACATTCCCCGGTGCAGGTGCCGGGGGTCTGCTGTGTCCACTTCTCAGGGATGATCTCTGTGTGGTCCTTTTATGAAGACAGGGGCATCAGAGTCTCAGGTCAGCCCCTGGAGCAGGCAGTGCAGACCTTTAAGCTGGCTGGCTTGGGCTTCAAATGGTCCCCAAATAGCCTCTTGGCCAAGGAAAAGGGTCTCCTGGAGAGAGATTTAGGAAGTGAACATTATTTTTTGAAACCAAGGAAAATAAGAGAATTGCTGGTGTTTTTCTAAAATCACGTATGTTTTGATGCCTGGGAGTTTTGAAGTTAGAACCAAGTCATGTTTAAGAGTGTCTCCTCCCAAATGTTCTCTGGGCTTTGCAATTCCAACGAATGTGGCAGCCCCTGGGTGCCAATTTTCTGAAATAAACCTTTTCAACCCTCCTACTCTTTAGAGTTTTTAGAATCTGAGCAGCATGCAATTTGAATGAGAAAGAAGCTGCATAGGAGGTTGAGTGCTGATGGAGGCACAGTGATAAAAGAGCAGGTTGTGAATGATTTGCTCGGAGTGTGAGGAAAACCTGGTTCCCAGGTGTGTGAAGAGAGCCAGGGGACTTGGGCTCGGACTTGGGGCTCTAATGGGCCTTGTTTTCTTTTGGCTTGTGCACTGCTTTAAAGGCCACTGTGGGGAAGTGACTCTAGAAGTACACAGTGTTCACTTGATTATCTAGCCATGGGATGGCAAGTGCTTCTCCTGGAACTTGTTTATCATCTCCTCTCGAGAAGACCTCTTAATCATCACCCTCAATGAGGACTATCTTGACCAGCCTGTATAAAATTCCAGCCCATGTCCCTCCCAGCCTCCTTGTTCTGACCAACTTCCTTCCTCCTCTGTGTCTGTTACTTTCAAAATATGATGGTGTTTACATGGTAGGGTCATAGGTTTTGCTCCATTTTATTAACTGAAATATGCCCAGGTCCTAGAATGGTACCTGGTACAGATTAGGGACTCGGTAAATATTTGAATGAGTAAGTAGATCAGTGGGTGATGACTCTAGGGGACGGAGCTGAGTAGGTTTATAGTAGATCTATAGTAGAAGAGGGGAAGGCAGTTGATAGTATGAAAAGGGACTCTGAAAGGGGGCACCTGTGCTAGGACTTGGATCTAATCATTGTTTGAACCTCTAAGACGGAAGCTGTTTCTTAAAGCATCAACTTTTTGGACAACTTCAATTGTTTTACGTTTTCTGTTATATTGAGGACAAATTTCTGCATTGTTTCTACCTGGTCCACTTCTGTACTCTTGGGCTTTTCAGAAGGAATATAATCACACTGATAGCCCCTCAGTATTTGAACACAGCTCTTAGGATCCCCACTGTGTTTTTCTCTAGTCTTTTCTGCTGTCATTTCTACCAAGGCGTGGTTTTGAATCATTTCACCATCCTCACAGCTGCCTCTTGAAAGTTCTGCTGAACTGCATAGTGCTCAGGAAATCCTTGCTGTCTGAACACAATTGGTCCTAGAAAAAGGATACTCAAAGTTAATCCACTTAACTCAAGTATCAAATCCACTTAAAATAAGGATCAAAATTTTGTAATTAGTAGTAGGAAAAAAAGTTTGATTGACTTTATTTTGGAAGAACAAACCCCAAATTATAAAAATAAGTTAATTCTATCCTAAGTACTCATTTTTAGAATTATTAGAGTCAAGTTTGGTGGGTGGAGGGGGAGATTAATTTTTCTGACAAAAGTCTGTGATATATAACAGGATAGTCTTCATTTGACATTGAAAGTCGGTAGCATCATCATAGTTAAGTTTTTTTTTCTTTTTTTCCAGAATTACTTGCTGTGGTAATCAGACCTCCACTTGCACCTCACATCTCCAGCTTCTCTTGGTCTTTTTTATTCATAGAATTCTCTGTTGGGCATCTTTTGGTCATTATTAATGGCTTAACTGCCATATTCTCCTGCCCCTTTCATAGACGTCATGAGGTACTTGTATCCGCAAGGGCACTTTGCTCTCCATTTGTGTGGTGTTCTTGTGGCATGGGCCTGTGAGCCTGACTGTGGAGTCGCGGGTGTTAAGAAGGCTGGGGTGCTGGCGCTCTATTTCCAAAGTGATGAGTTCCGTGGCCAGTACATTTTGTCATGAAGCTTTTGGCTTGCCTCTGATCTCTCCCCAGTAGGACTCACTTGAATAATGAGGACACTGTTCTGTAGGTGTGGTCTCACTGGCATGGTTACAACTCTTGTGTGGACCTTTCCAGTTAGCAGACAAGGTAAGCCAAGAAGCTCACAGTGAGTTTGTGGTGACATTCAGTGACATTCAGATCTTTTAACAGATGCTGCTGGTAACACAGAAACCCTCATAATAGTTGTGGAGCTCTTTATTATACTTTTTAAAACCTAAATTGAGGACTATATGTTGATTCTGATTACATTTCCCATTTCATCCTTTGTCTCATCTGAAGCCTGTCAACATTTGAATACTATTTTAAAAATCCAGCCACCTTTACAGATTTGATTTTCATGCCATTGTCAGCTTTATCCAACTGATTAATAAAATGTTGAACAGAGCTGAGTCAAAGATGGGGACCTACATCTGGGCTGAGACAGATGATTGAGATTTTAACGTGGAGAACATTGATGTCCTTACTATTAGAAAGTCAGAATTCAGCTTTAGGTATGAAGTGTTTGCCCTTGGTGAGGAGAGACAAACAAATGAGAGTCAAGAACTCAAGGAGCAAGATAACTAAATTTGGGAATTATTTGCACTCATGCCTCAGAGCAGTTGAGAAGAAACCTTAAGCAAGCCCATTGTATTTGGTGATTAGGAAGTGGTGACCTTACTTACTGGGGTTAAGGAGTCAAGAGGACAGTGAAGGAGGGAGGCAATGAGTATATACAGATAGATAATTTCAGGAAGAACAGCTCATACTTCAAAGCTCTTGACAAGAGAACAGCACCCTCAGACCAGAACAAAGAGGGAGAGATAGTCAAGTCGTCCTTCTCATCTGCACTTCGGCTTTCTTCCATGGTTCTAGTCACCTGATATCAGCTGCAGCCCACAGCAGGTGACCATGCTTCTGATGTATCAGCAGGTCAGGAACAGCGCAAGGCAACGTCACAGTTCCTGTGCCATTCACCTCCCTTCATCTCATCATGTAGGCATTTTGTCATCTCCCATCATCACAAGAAGGGCGAGTATAGTACAGTAAGATACTCTGAGGGAGAGACCACATTCCCATAACTTTTATTATAGTATGTTGTTATAATTGTTCTATTTCATTATTAATCATTGTTAATCTCTTACTGTGCCTAATTTATAAATAACTTTATCATAGGTATGTGTGTGCAGGAAAAAAACGTAGTATATATATATAGTTTAGTATTGTCCAAGTTTTCAGGCATCCACTGATGGTCTTGGAACATTTCCCCTGCAGATAAGGGGAGGACTGTTGTAGCTTACAAATCAGGTTTGAAATTGATCAGTTGCATGCTTGAAGCATGGGGGATAGCTGGATGGTGTCAGGTTTCATTTTAGAAGGTGTCTTAGTTCATTTGTGCTGCTATAACAAAATGCCACTTACTGGGTAGGTTATAAACAAATCTATTTCTCACAGTTCTGGAGGCTGGGAAGTCCAGGATCAAGGCACTAGACCAGCATGGTGAAGTTCTGGTGAGGGCCCATTTCCTGCCTCATAGCCAGCTTCTGGTTGTGTCCTCACATGGTGGAAGGGGCAGGTAAGAGTAGGGGGTGTCTGTGGGGTCTCTCTTATAAGAGCACTAATCTCATTCCTGAAGGCTCTGCTCTAATGATCTAATCACATCCCAAAGACCCCCCCCCCCCCACCTCCTAATACCATCACATGAGGCATTAGGGTTTCAGCACAGGAATTTTGAGGGGATGTGAATGTTCAGACCATAGCAGATGGCGGCATGACCGTGTGTTGTGGAATCTCAGCCATTTGTGTATTGGCTGGAAGTCTTTGAGTAAATTACTTAAGATCTCATTGACTCAGTTGATTCTCTTTTAAATAAGAAGTGCCTTAGTGTAGAGGAAGGCCCTAGGAGAATCCCCCACTTGGAACTTCACTCTCTGCATAGGTTGGATCAACAGATTGTGAACATTGGTAATTGTTTCTGAGCAAGGATCCTGTGCCAAGATAAATTAGAGGCTGCACATCTGCAGAGAGGTCTCTAAAATGTCCTTTTGTTTAAAAATTGTACCTGCTTGCCTTTTTAGTGCATCTGTGACTAGATTGAGAAGAAACTTGATCGTTACTATTTAAAAGAAAGGAAGATTGTGATTACTGTCATCTTTGGTTCTTAATTTTTGCCCTTGGTAAAGTGATAAGAGGGTCCAAACTAGCCCCTTCTTCCTTTGCATGCTGTTTGGACAGTGCAGTAGGGGGCAGCAGCCACACAGGTAACATTTTGTCTTTAACTGGGAGTAAAGGTGAGTGAAACCCTCAAGCTCTTTAACTGGTCTCTGTCTCCTGGTGTTCTGTGACTTGTGACAGTGTTGTAAAAAGAGTTAAAATATGGCTTCATGGAGAAAATGGGAATAGACTTGAAACTCTTGTGTGGGATGGGGACTGTGTGTATGTAGGATTCATGAAGTTCCTACTTACTGGTTCTTCATTCCATTAAGTTGGATAAAAAAGAAGCCTGAAGATGGAAAGTGACATGGGAAGCTTGTGGAGTGTGTGTCGCCCAGTCCCTGCAGCCTAAGGGCATCTTTCTAATACTGTTGCAGGATCTCCTCCTTTATTAAAATCTCAACAAACCTCAGATGCGCTCTGCTGACCTCAAGATAAGTTTGAGGCCACTCCAGTGCCTCAGAGCCTCTTTAGGAGGACTGCTTTCTTTCTTTCTTCTTTATTCCTCCTTTCTTGCTACTTTTCACCTACCAGCTCAGACATTGTTAGCTTTTGTATACTCTCTTCAGGAAATTTCAAAACCTGTATACCCCCTTACAACGTTTTAAGTTGACATGTGTCTTTTTTATCATAGATTTTAAATGTTTAATACATTTGATCAAATGGCATCAATGGATTTGTTCTCTCATATATTGTGAAAATTGACTATTTAAACTATAACATTACTCTTTTAAGTCTTCAATGGAATCTAAATACCATTGGCAATTTGATACTGATAATCATTCTTTTAAAAATAGGCAAACTAGCTCATCTCTAATAACTGGAAATCTAACTGCATCCTCTTTTCTCTTTGAACTTGAACTTCTATTCTACTTCCCCCATGGAACTTTATTCTAATGAAATATGTATTTATGCTTAAAAGTCTAGTTTTGATCTCTGTCATTTTTTTTGTAACAAAAATATGTATCTGAAATCATTTAAAAAATTTTCAGACAAACCTTCAAGAGACTAAAAATTGATGTAATAGATTGAGTTGTCATTATATTTATTATTAGGCATTTGATTGAAACTGTAAATATATTACAGACTGATTATTATAAACATAAACAGAAAAGTTTACTGAAAATAAATTTCCGAGGATTTTTTTCCAGTTAGAGTATGTATTACTGATGGAAGTAGAAGAAGTTTCATATTGACTTCTCCTGTGTCATGTGGCAAGCCCCATCGTAATCTATGGTTAGGTCATCTTTCGATTTAATTGAAAGCAAAGAATTTGAGTTCATCTGAGATGTAAGGTGTGTGTGTTAACAAAAGACTTTCCTTGACTAAACTTTTGCAAGGTTCCTCTGAGCTGTCTTCACAATTAGGCCTCTACCTTGGCCTCTCATGTTTGCTCGCACTGGGCCACGTTCAGTAAAAATCTTGCTATGTCATCCCCAAATATCCAATCACTTTGGACTGCCTTAAGCAAGAATGTTTTCAGTTTAGTGAGAATGCTCCTACTCCTGATGCCTCTTCTTAATGATATTCTATCCACTGACCATCCCCCTCTGCTCCTTGGCTGTAAGTCCCCGCTTGTCCTTGTTGTATTAAGGAGTTGAACTCAGTCTCTCTTTCCCCTATTTCAGTAGTCTTGAATAAAGTCTTCCTTGCCATTTTAGCAAGTGGCAAAATAATTTCTCAACAGTGTTGATATCAGTATTTGCAATGACCTCAGATTGGTACTCTGGACAGTTTTCAGTTCAGACTAGCACATCCTAGTAAAATTAGGAATGGGTGAGAGGTGTACTTTGCTTTGTAAAGGGGGAGATAGTGATTGTGAAGTGCCCAGTTGGCCAGCCAACAACTTGACCAGGACCTGTGTTGTCAGGCAGGTCAGTTTTAGGAAAGATCTATGGGAGTTGAAGGTCTTGACTGAGATTTTAATAGTATGGAGGAATGTCCCTTAGGAAGTCTTTAGTACCCCAGCAACTTCCCTGCCCATCTGAGCACTGACTGTTCATAGAATGACCTGGGGAGATTGTAACAGTTACCTGCACTTGGGCAGACCAGTTGCATCTAGATCTCTGGGCTGGCCCCAGCCACCTTTATTTTTCACTAGATGCTTCCTGCTTCTGAATTGGTGATGAAGTGTCTTCAGTCAGCCCAGCCTGACTAAACTGCTTACTGATGGCCGCTGAAACCACCGCAGTTTTTCCCCATCTCACTGACTTTGCCATTTCAACTCCTCTCCTCAGGTGCTGTCCAGGAATACTATGCTGATTGTCCTGTCAGGTATGGGTTATGTTGGACCTGGGCAAGCAAGTCACTTCCAGGAGCTCCTAGCTCATGTGTTTCAGTTGCTTGTTTGTGGCCTGTGAATCCTTTAGACCTTTAGCTCCTACAGGGTCTGCAGTCCAGATGCTGGCAGAGGCAAGGGGGGTAGAATCAGGAGCCTGAAAGTGAAAGTTAGCCTCAGGAAAGAGGGTGGGGATTTGTGGAGGGAAAAGAGATGAACAGGAAGGAAGCCTCAGGTGTATCTGAGGTTTAGTGGAAAGAGGTCGGGCCAATAACAGTAGGATGTCCTGGGCTTTTTAAAGTAAGCCATGGAGGTGAGCCGGAAAGGATCTGAACTATAGGTAATGGCAAAGGTCTGAAATAATTGTTGGGGAGGGGCCACTTGGAAGCTGTGTACCTGTGTGTCTCAGAATGTCCATGGTTGAGGTTTAGAGTGGGCATTTCTAACAGTCCTGTAGTTACAGCCAGGTGCCTAGATTGCCTCCTTCGTGCACAGGACAGTGGGATGGGAAGGTGGCTACCTAGAGTTGATATCAGTGGTGGGCATCATAGCAGTATGTCAGGAGTAAGAGAGTTCTGGGGGTTACTGTTAAGATGGTTGATTTTGGGTCATTGCTGGAGTTAGAAAGGGGTTGGTGGATTGGAAAATGAAGAGGGCTTCGTGGTAAAAAAAAAAAATTGGAGGTCATGTGGGAGTGAGGTAAGGGTATGTGGCAGATTTAGTAGACATGAGCCTATGGCAGAAGGGGAGGGTGAGGATATTGTATCACTGATTTTTTTGCTGAGAGGTCTGTGTATGTTTCTTGTGACTTGTGTAACAAATCACCATAAACTTAATGGTTTAAAAACACAAATTTATTTTTTAACAGTTCTGGAGTCCAGAGCCCTAAATGGGTCTCTCCAACATCAGGGTGTGGACAGCAGGTTGTAGTGGAGAATCTCTTTACCTGCCTTTCCAGTTTCCAAAGGCTGTCCCTGTTCCTTGGCTTGACTGGTGGTCCTTTCTGCCATCTTCAAAGTCAGCAATGTAGTAACTTCCAGTTTCTCTCACAGTTCTGCCTCCCCATCACTCATAAAGGCTCCTGTGATTACACTGAGCCCACCTGGATGAGTCAGGATAATCTGTCTATCTCAACATCCTCTACTTAATCACATCTTCGATGTCTTTCTGCCATGTGGGGTGACAGATTCACAGGTTTCCAAGGATTAGATTGTGTATGTCTTTGAGGGGAGAAGAGGCATTTTTCTACCTGCCTCAAGATTGAAAAAGATGATTGCTTAAAACAGATATTGTAACTAAATCACTGCTAGTGAAGGGTTTTTATAGCCCATCACTGCGTTGCAGGGTCATTCTGTGGGACCCTGCAGGGTGCAGTTCAGAGCCTTGCTGATAAGGGCTGTGGAGTGAGTGATGAGTGAATGTGGGCAACCGTTCACCGCACTTCATCTGGGGGGAAGTGAGGATCTGCTAGCATAAGCTTTAGGTCTGTTTTATGCTTTGAGTTCTTGGCAGAAAGGCAGTAAAAATATGTGAGGCTGTCCTGGTGGAAGCTGAGGTTCACTTCCAACTTTTCTGAGTGGCACAAGAGGATGAATCACAGATGGGGAAAAGGTTTCTGGAATAATGGAATTGAGGCCACAGATTACTTGATGCACCTGATGCTTTTACCACTTCCTTGCAGGAAAGATGACACCTGGGCTCTGGCCAGCTAAGCTGAGTGGGAGTGACCATCCCTGTGGTGGCTGGTGCAGTCAAGGCTGCCCTTAGAGATTTCCTCCTTGGACAGAATCATACATCTCCTATAAGACTAGAGGTTTATGGGCTATTTTGGGTGTTCATTAATTTATATGTGTTTCCTCTGTTGTATTTTTGTTAGTAGAGCTCATTGAGAGGATTCTAATACAAGCAGTCTTTATATTAGTACAATTATAGTCCTTGAAAGTATGTATTTATATGTAGATATGATGTAAGTGAAATTTGGTTTTCTTTTAAAAACTTTTAAAAACATTCTCAGCCAAGGACATACTTGCTCATGTGAAAATAATTGGCCAATACTGCTGTATTTAATGAGGTGAGGGACAGGGAAACGAAGAGGAGCCTGTACCTAAAGAGTTTTAATACTTTGAAGCTTAGGGAAAGGCCATCTGGAAGAGGCCATTGAGCCAGAACGGCACCAATAAGAGCTGGATCTTCCCTACAGTGTGCCGGGCACTGTTCTAGCTGTATACCTTACCTGTGTCCCCCACAGTGACCCTGTACGTATTGGCAGATGCACAAACTGAAGTTGAGAAGTTAGGTGGTTTATCAAAGGTCGTATGTATAGGAGTTGCTGTTTCCAGTGTTAATGTGTAGGGAAGCTGAGGATGGTCGCAAGCCAGCTTCTTAACTTCTGTGCTGTGGTATCCTTCAGGGGCTGCTGTTTGAGCTGGGAGAAGGGAGAGGTCAGATGCACTGATGGAAGCACCCAGAGAGAGGGCCTGGCCTGCATGCGCCGCTGCAGCCGGGACTCAGTCCAGACCCCACACACCCACCACCATCCCTCCCAGCTCTGCTGTTTACTGCTTTTCTCCCCTTCTTTCTACTACTTCTCCAAAGTCTGTAGACAGCTTGATAATTTTTTAAGAACCTTTTTAAAAGGTGTATTTCTCTCTGTAACTTGTTTTAGATGGGCTTATCTTTTGGCCTAGAAGTGTGTTTTAATGTAATGGTTCAAGTGGGAAGAGTACCTCTTCAGGAAGGTACAATCCCCCTTTTCTCTGCAGCACACTGCAGAGCATGCCCTCCCCAGGGGCTCCTCCTCCTCCATCACCTTCCCAGACCCCTTATTTGCACTTTGATGTGATCATCTCCTGAGCTTGGTGGAGGATTTCCTCTTTCTCGTTGTCTGAAAGATCCTGGGGCATTTCATCCCCATCTGAATCTTCAATGACAGTATTTATGGCTAGCATCTCCAAAATTTGTATGTTTAACGCAGTAATTCCCTGCTGAGCCCCAGCCCCTGTAGATTCCTTGTCTAATAGAAATCTCCACGGGCGTAGCATAGCAGTCTCTCAGATCCTGTCTCTGAACCAGAGCTTGCCCCTTCCCCAGATGTCCCCTGGTGGCGTGTCTTAGTCAGCAACCCTCCACCATGCAGGACGCCCCTCCAGCTCTGGCCTTCTGCAGCTTTGCATTCAGGCTGCCCTCCCTGTATGCTTTCCTCCTTTTGCGCATGTGAATCTTTGAAGCCCTAATCCAACCTATCTCCCCTATGTGAAATCCATTAATGCACCTTAAATTTCAACCAGTCTTAACTAGTTCAGAGTGCCCTTTGGTGCCCTGTTTGTCCCTTAGATGGTACATGGGGGAGATCCCCTGTCCCAAGCCTTTCTGAGTAGTGAGGTAACAGACTTCACCTGGTTTTGTGATGTTTTATCCTAAGTGCATTAACTGATGATCACTTACGAGTTTAGAACTAACTGGTCACTTGACAGCAGTGAATGGGTCCGGAGGAGTGCCTTTGTATAGGAAGTTCTCTCTGCTCCTCTTCTTTACTTGTGATCACAGTTCTCCATAATCTTTTGCATTTTGGAAATCACAGAGGGTGGAAGGGAAACAGATACGTGATTGTAAATTTTGAACAGGATAAGTAGCAGCCAGGGTCACCAAAAGGCACCCCTCCAGGCTGTGCCTGTCACAGCACAGCCTTTATAAATGGCATGCCCTGGGCTGTGCAGCGTGCTGCCTGTGCTGCTGAATAGGGACCTGGGGGCAGTCCTACCAGGAGGCTCCAGGGTCTGGAGAGAAATGTCCAGCTGCCAGGCCTTGGAAGAATGTAAGTGAAAATGTGTGTATGCAGGTGTGTGTGTGTGTTAAGGGTGGAAGAGAAGGGAGCACAGTGATACCAGTGGAATCAGAGGTTGGAGATGGGAGCTCCGTATGTGATGGTGTCTACCTAAGTAGCCATGGTGCGTGTGCTTGTTCAGGTTGAGTACAGGGTGTGGGCTTCTGGTAGGACTCACTCCCAGTTTGTCCCATTGGTTTCCTTAAGGGTCATATTTAAACCAAAGCCACTTGGGCCTAGATCCGTAATCTAAATACTACTTAGTTGTTTTGCAGTAAATGAATTAGAGTTTACAGCCAGACCTAGTACCCTTGTGTTAGGGTCTGTATAATAGGGTCTATATCATATCCTATGGCTCCCCAGGCTAGCCTTCTATTTCTTTCACTTTGGAAGTAGGCCCCTTGCAGAAGTTTTATTCATGAGAACCCCACCAGCACATCCTGAGTACTTCTCCCAAGTAGGAATGAAAATAGAGCTCCATTAAATTGTGCTTGGCAGTGGAACTGATTGCTGGAACTATGTTAAAAACTGTTCCTCAGACCCCTCCTTTTTGAAAAAAATTCTTGAATCCAAAATTTAAAAATAGTTGATGAACTGCGGTTTCTAACAGTGCCTCCTGATGGAAGACAAACATAGGAGATAAGGTTATGAGATAAAATTAAGTTCTGTGCCTATACCTTTACTGAATGTTTCCAAGTTTAATTTAGTTTATGAAGATTGACATCTGTAATTCTGTTGGCAAGCATGTGTCATTTTTGCTGCAGCAGCGACATTGAAGCCCAGAAAGCTCCCCCTGACTTTGCCTAGAATAGCGCAGGGCGCAGGTCTTGGTTGCAGTCTTTCTAAAGTGTGTGAGCGTTTGTCAGTGATTTGCAGTCAGCAGTGTGTATCGTTTTTTTCTTTGAGTTCAGGAGTCCAGTCTAGTAAATCCTGTGTGTTGTCTCCACAGGGTCCACAGTGTTGTTTGTCACTGTTCTGAGTCAACACAGCAGAGAGGCTCCGGCATAGGGAGGACTCTCCCGAGGCCAGCGCTCCATTGTCAGCACCCCTGAAGCAAATATCTAATGCACAAAAACATGGCAAAAGAAAGTCTTATTCCTTTCTCCTAAAGGGAACACTGAGTGGGGAGGAGATCGGCTAGGTAGAGAAAAGGCCCATCTTTCCCTTAGCTTAAGTGTTTGGGGCAGGGAGGCACTCAAACACACTGAAGGAGAAAATGAAACACACTGAAGGAGAAAAGGAGAAAATCAGCAGATCAGACTTCTGCCAGAGGAGGGACTGAGGTTTTCCTGTTTTGGGAGGTGATGTAATGTGGTAGGAAAAGAACAACTTGGGAGCCAGACAGACCTGAGCTTCAAACTGATCCCATCATTGTTGTGTCGGTCAAGTTGCTTCACTTTCGTGGGCTTTGTAGCACCGGAGAGATCTGCATGTCTTGCAGGAGATGTACTCTAAGAGCTTAGAGATCTGAGTGTGGAGGTCTGCCAGTTAATAGATACCTAATAAATGGTGGCTGCTGTCCTTAATATATATATATGTGTCATTTGCTTTCTGATAGGTACAGAATTTAATTTAAGATGGGAATGAGAAAATATTCACCACTCCATTTCTGGAGACAGTGTGAACAGAGCAGCCCTTTAAGGCAATTTAAACTAATTGGGAGGAAAAGCATTTTGCCCTGAGCTTTTGAAATCAGCTAACTTGCATTCCTTCTCTCATCGCTGTTTGTAAATTCAAAAGATGCTTGTATTTGTCTGTGTCATATAGTCCCTTAATGGACTGCCTTCCCCATGCAGTGCGTACTAGAAACCCACAGAAGGCACAGGCCTTACCTGCAGTGGGGCCCGTTCTTCCTTTCCTCCCATTTCACTGTCTGGCTCCTAACCTGTCCCTCCACCTCTCCACCCTTTGTCACCTCACCACTCATTTTTTATGTTTGTCCTGCTTTAACTTTCATTTTCTCCTTCAGTGTGTTTGAGTGCCTCCCTGCCCCCAAACACTTAAGCTAAGGGAAAGATGGGCCTTTTCTCTACCTAGCCGATCTCCTCCCCACTCAGTGTTCCCTTTAGGAGAAAGGAATAAGACTTTTTTTTGCCATGTTTTTGTGCATTAGATATTTGCTTCGGTGGGAAAGTCAACCTTTGAGATGTGCTTGGGAAGCACTCAGAATCTGATCTGGCACTGAGCACATTTTGTCCTGTTGGAGCTTAGTGGGAAGTTTTCCCCGGACAGGTTACAGAAGGATGTGCTCACTGTGAGGGCTGGGTGCTGTTGTTTCATATCCTAATATTCCAGGCATCACTTTGTTCTCAGTAAAAACTTCCAGTGACTTTAGAAGGGATCAAACCACAACACGGCAGACAGGTTTGAGTTGCTGTAAACTTATGCCAGTCTTACTGCAAGCCGCAGCCTGGGGCTCTTTGCTGCGGAGACACGCAGACGAAGCTGCTGCTGCTGTTGGCGAGCAGCGCCAGCTCTGGGGAGGAGAGGGCGTGCCTGCGTTTTACCGGCGCTGCCCTAGGAGAACCTGCCCTGCTCTTTCCTCTGGGAGAGCCCTCGCCCTCACCTGTCTTCCACTTTTCATTTCATATAGCCTTCACTTCAGAGTTACATTGCCTTACTGGTGAAACAGTAAAGCTAATGCGCTCTAATTGTGGAGTAATTGGAAACTAGAGAAATGACAAACAAAAACAAGGCACTCAAAGTTCACTCCAAGACAGCAACCATTAACATTGCCTAGTGCTTTCTGTTCCAGCTTTTTCTTTGCCTTTTTCATATGGTGGTCATGACATACATACAGTTTACGTTCTCCTGTCATGACCATCCCATTCTGTTCCATTAACAATCACCCATCAATGCTTTAGTGGCCATGTGATATTTAAGACATAGCTATTGATTATCAGTTCTCCCGATGTTGAATTATTTAGCTGTTCCCCATTTTCCTATATCTTAGGAATTATAAGATAAGCATCTTTGTGGATTTTGGATTTTTTTGAGTGATAGCTGTCTAGAAATGGAATAATTAGACCAAAGCTTTTTGACAGATTTAAAGGCATCTGGTATGTTTTGTCAGACTGACTTTCAGATTTTTTCTTTAAACTGAATTTATACCCCTGCTAGCAGTTTATGTGACTACAAGGTCAAGTATTTTATATTTGCTTATTTGGACTAAAATATGTTTTCTCCATGTTATGAGCTGCAGAGGTTTAAAATCTTAGCACTTAATTACATTCATTGGGTGTTGGTAGTCCTGTTTCAGAGAGAGGCTGACAGTTCCTTGCCTTGCTTGGGTTCCCATGCCTGGACCTTCGTCAGATGGCTGACCTATACAATACTACAAAGTGGGGTTGTGCCAGGAGTTATTGAACTAATGTAGCAAATGAAATGCTGTGCCTCTCCCAAGCACAGGTGTTTCCAAGTGTCCTCCCTCATTCTGGGAGCAACATCCACTGCTCGGTTGTTGGGGTGCCTTGAGCTGGCCATGCAGTGGCCCTGTGCTGGGGGAGCCCAGTCTTGGTGAGGACTGCCCAGGGGCTGTTTTCCTGGCCAGGCAGGCATTCCCTCTGGTGACCATGGTGGGAGTGGGAGGGAGATGAGCCTTTTCCTGATTTGAAAGCAGAATTTTTTCCTTCAGAAAGGAGGGGAGTACTAGCTTTTAAGTATATGGGATTTTTTAAAAGGGGGATTTCTTACCGAATAGTTCCACACTTCTTTTGGGAAGGAGAAAGCGTTCTTCATGTAGCTGGTTGTGTG
Organism: Manis javanica; assembly: GCF_040802235.1. NCBI lineage: Eukaryota > Metazoa > Chordata > Mammalia > Pholidota > Manidae > Manis > Manis javanica. The sequence continues at coordinate 107,534,956 of NC_133161.1, read as the reverse complement.
TCTGTCTGGGATATAGTGTCTGGGGTAAAGGAAGCAGATGAAACCCGTGCTCATTAGCAGATGCCTCCTCCTTTTGTTGGTGTGCTGAGGCCAAGCACTCAGAGACAAGAGGCTCCTGCGCTGGCCTGCCCCTAACAGTCATCCTGGGGAGGATGGCTGACTGTGAGACGGACCCTGTTTCTGAGGGAGGAAGGAAAGGGGGAAAGGTCTTTAAGAGCATTCTACTTCAGTCCCGGTTGCAAAAGTGATGTTTGAGGGGCACTTCCTTAGCTTTTGTCCAGATGAACCACAGATTTGGGCATTTTATTAGAAATTAAGCCGTGGGCTATATACATCTGTCATCAGTCTATTGTTCCAAAGAAACGTATATGCCTGGCCCAGGGGTCACATGCCTTGAGGGAGGGCAAATGATCAGGGGGCTCCAGCCCCTTGCCAGCCTTCCTGTCCCATGACTGTTTGTGTACATGGACCTTTGCACAACTCCCTGGGTGTTTTTAATTCTTGGGAATGGTTTATGATGAACTGGCCCAATCTCTCTTATCAAACCTTTAGGTAATTTAGTCCATTTAGAACACTTGGTCTCCAGCTGCTTGGATTATTCATCATCTGTCAGCACACCTCTTGGATGTGGCGTTCTCCCTGCTATGTGGCCAGTCCCACCGTGGTCACTCTGGGTGTTCATAGACACGTATGATAATAAAACAAGATTCCTACACCCCCGAGCCCTCAATCAGACTGTAGATTTTGTCGGGTATTGGGAACTGCTGTTGGGATTTGTTTTCCTGAAGTACCTGTTGCAGAAGCCATAATGTTTGGCAGCTTTTCCTCATCTTTCACTTATTTTTTTATCATGGTAAGTGTGCTGTGTTTCCCAGATTTCTGTATGCAGTCCTGCAACAAGAGGAATATGGTAAACCCGCACAAGGCAGATGACTGGAATCCATTAGCAAGAGGTACATGGAAGAGCTTTATAATTACCTGTAGCAAACATGCTCACCCATGTACTCTGCATCTCATTAGCCAGCCTGCAGAGAAGCTGGCCTGCAGGAGTGTGAGTTATCTGAGTGGCAGACATTAGGTTTCCTGCTAACGGGGCTAATGTAGATCCCTGTGAGGGAGGAAAAATACACATTTTAGCCTGTAATGTGAGAAAATGAGCAGGGAAGCCTACTGGGGACTTCCTAGATACCTTGAAATCCTGGGGGACAGAGCACTGGTCAGCTGGCATCTGAGCTTCTCAAGCTGGGGCCAGTGTGGTTCTGGCAGAGACAGAAAACACAATGTAAGCCTGGTATACTGTGCAGAGCTCCATTAACACTGAGTTTTTAGGGGGAGAAAGGTAGTCCTTTAATTGACACATAACTGAAAACATATATGAAGTTTAATATGGTTGTATCATGGAATAGAATACAGTGTACATAAATGAAATAAAATGCCATAGGTTAGTTTTTAAGGTAAAGCTTGAGATGTCAAAAGAATTTTGAATTCTACTGACTTAAAATCCATTGAGTGTGATTCAAGACCGCATCTCCCTTTATTTGCTTCTGTTCCCAGAATCTGCAGCCACGCCCCTAGGTGCTGTCTGGGGTTTGGTGGGAGAGTTTGAGAGGCACTGACAAGGGAATGAAGTCAGTGCTTGTGAAATGGCTGGTGTGCTTTTATGAGTAGCAGGAAGAGGTTCTGTAGGAAAAGACAGTGAATGCAAATGCCTGCAGGGCCCAGGATGTGAATGAATATGTACAGCCTACCAGGGTCTGTCTGCAGGGAGTGATGGGAAGGAAGATCAGAAAACTAGAAAAGGTCTCATCATGTTACAGGTATGGGGCGAGGGACAGTAGGCACCCCTCAGGGCCAGCTGATTTTTGCCAAGTTTCAGATTCTTCACAAAAAGTTGGAAATCTAGATTTTTCTGTAAAGTTTTCTTATCTTAAAACTATTGTGGGTCAAGCAAAACACGTTCATGGGTGGCCAGTTAGAGATGACCATTCTCAGTTACTAGTAAGGCTTGAATGATTGGCACACTTAGTTCTGTGTGTACAGGTCTCTGTAAAGGCATTTCACAAAAATATGTTTGTATTTCTAAATGTCAGAGAAGAACAGGATTTCACTGTAAAATTAGCCTCAGGTCCTGCCTAATGTCTATGTGGCATCATAGTTAGAAAGCCTCAGAGGTCGCCTGGCCACTGCTCACTGGGGAGGCAACCTTGCTCCTGCCTGGCTGTGACCTGTGAAATCGCCAGAGTCTTCTTAGTTTTGCTCCCTGGCTTCAGAAATGGCGCGGAGTTTGGTCTGGATGTCAGGTGAGAGTGGTGGAATAACATGCAACCTGCTGCTTCTGGGAGCTGTGCTGGCCCCTCCCACATCCTTACAGCTAACCTGGGGCTGCTAAAGTCCAGGTTGGAAGAATTACGAATTGCCTGGCCTTTTGCCAGACTGGGCACTTGGCTAGCGTGGGTCCCTTCTCTGCTCACATGCTGAGTAACCTGCTCCCACTGGTTCCTTCATCTGCAGACCCCAGGCTGCCCACCTCCTCATGCCCTGGAGGCATGCTGGGGAGGATGCCTGACACCGTCAGCCTCAGGATAAAGACCTGAATCCTTCCCTGCCTGCAAGGTCCTTCCCACCCAAACTCACTCACTCCTGCCGCGGCCTCTCCACCACGCTAGCCTTGCTCCCTAGAACTCAGAGCCAGGGGCCTTAATTTAGGTTTTTATTTATTGTTTTTGGTACAGTATGAGTGTATACTTTTAAATTTGGAAATAATTTTAGATTTATAGAAAAGTCACAGAACGAATACAGAGTTACTGCATACCTCTTACCCAGTTTTCGTGATTTTCACATCTTACAGTCCATGCTACATTTGCTAAAAAAGAAACCTACCCTGATATATTATTATTAATTAAACTTCAGGCATTATTTGAATTTTGTCAGTTTTCCCACTAATGTCCTTTTTTCTCTTCCAATATCCAACCCAGTATCCTTGTTGAATTCTGGCTTTTAACTCATTTCTGACGAAACTTCCTGCTCTCACTTTTCCATTTTTCTGAACTATTCTCAACTTGGTGGATCCTTGGGAATAATTATATATTCATTTGGGGGCTAGGTGTTCAACACAAGAGCCTTAACACCTGTCTACCTGCCCGCCATAACAGACCAGCTCTGTTAACTTAGGCGTGGCCTGTATAGTAAAGGCGAATGGCAGGCTTCTCAGGGAGCTGTTGGAGCTGAGTAAGAGCAGGTGGTATTTGGGACAGCTTATCCACCTCTGAGCTGCAACTGATGCGAGACCCATGTCACCCACCAGCTGAGACTCCAGTTGCAGTCATGTGTGTTTGATTTTTTCAGTCATACGATAGTATAATTATGCCTGTGTTTATCTCTGGGTGAATTCAGTTATGTCTGCTGTGCCAGAAAGGGGGAGCAGGAAAGAGCACTTTTCTCCCCCAACAGCCTGTGCTTTGACTGTGGCCGGGCCTGACATGCGTGGGCTGTATGCCATTTGTGTTGGGGGTGGCAAGATACCCGGAGAAGTGTCTGGGGTCAGGAGCTGACCCAAACAATGAGCTCTTCTACTTTTTGCCCCTAGGGGTTGGAATGGCCCAATTTAAGAAAGTAATATATTAATATAAATTTGGAAGTTTAATAGTGCTAGATGTTAAAAATAAAAATAACAACTCCCTCATAGCCCTGCTATCATGGTCTGCTTTTTAGAGGCAACTACTTTCAACTTTTTTAGCTGGTTTTTTAATACTTGTCTCCACATTTTAAAATAATACACATACTTCTAACATGGTGTATTGGACATTGTCTAGTTGACCTCCCTTCCCCTATCCTCTCAGTATATTTAGTTATATCAATACATACACAACATAATCTATGTACCATATGGTTAAATGCATCCTTAATATCATTTTTATGACTGTTTAAATTTTGCTGACTGTTGAACCATGTAGAATACTAATATTTCACTTATTTTATTGCATAACTTTTTGGTTTCTCCTTGAGTTCAAAATGGCCTCTGTCTTCATTAGCTAGTTTATTTCAAATGTTTGGCTTAGTTGCAAATTCTTTACCAGCTCCATAGGACTCCTCAATAGAGTTGTCCAGAGTCAAATATCAGATCGGACCGGTCAGTCCCGGTTCCCCTTGGGGGTCCTCCTGGAACCCTCCTTCCATTCTTTCATGCCAGTCATGACCGTTCTCCTTAGGAAGCTCCAAAGGAAAATGTCCATCACATCCTGATCCCAGAAAATCTCTTTGTTTGAGAAAGACTCTTTTCTCTGAAATTTTTCCAATCTGATGGATCCTGTGATATTGTAGCTCATCTGTGTTTGTCTGTGTCAGCCTCTGGGGAGCTGAGGGTGGCCATCTTTGTGCCTCCCCTGCCACCACCCTAAACCACCACCCCGCTGTCTGCGTTTGTGTCTCAGTCCAGTTTCATCGTGTTTTCCATCCTTGCTTCCCTTTCACTCAGCTGTCATCTATCAATACAAACTCACACATACTGGCTTTTCTTGTATCTTTAAAAAGAGCTTGAGATATAACTCATACTAAACACTTCACCCCTTTAAAGTGTACAATTCAGTATATTTCAGTATATTCACAGGGTTATGCAACCATCACCAGAATTAATTTTAGAATAGTTTTTACTCCCTAAAAGAAACCTCATGCCCATCAGAAATCACTTCCCATTCTGCTGCACCCCATGCCCAGCAACCAGCAACCTACTTTCTGTCTCTATAAGTTTACTCATTCTGAACATGTTATATAAGCAGAGTCATATAATATGTGGTCTTTTGTGACTGGCTTCTTTATGTAGCATGTATCAGTACTTCATTCCCTTATATTGCCAAATAATAGGCCAATGTATTTATCTATTCATCAGTTGATGAGTATTTGAGTTATTTCCACTTTTTGGCTATTATGAATAATGCTGCTATGAACATTTGTATATAAGTTATGTGGACTTATGTTTTAATTTATCTTGAGTATATATCTCAGAGTGAAATTGCTGAGTCATATGGTAACTTTAACTTTCTGAGGAATAGCCAGACTGTTTTTCAAAGTGGCTACACCATTTTTATATTTCCACCAGCAGTATATAAGGGGTTCCAGTTTCTCCACATCCTTGTCAACACTTGTTATTGTCTGTCTTTTGTATCATATCCATCCTAATGAGTATGGCGTGCTATCTCACTGTAGTTTTGACTTGTATTTCCCTTGTGACTAATGATGTTCAAAAGCTTTCCATGTGCTCGCTGGCCATTTATACATCTTCTTTGGAGAAATGTCTATTCAAATCTTTTGCCCAATTAAAAAATAACATCTTTATTGACATCTAATTCACAGACATGCAGTTCACCCATTTGAAGTGTACAACTTTAATATATTCACTGAGTTGTGCCAGTGTCACTACAGTCAGTTTTAGGACATTTTCATTACTCTACAAAGGAACCCAGGAGCCATTAGCAGTCATTCCTTTGTCCAGTTTTAATGGGTTGTCTTTTGTTAATTAAATTTTAACACTTCTTTATGCAAGTCCCGTATCAGCTGTATGGTTGATGTAGTGCTGGAGAGTTTCAGCTAGATTCAGTGAAACTGAATAAAAACAACGACAACAGGATGTTGAGGGCAAAAGTCTTATACTGGGCTTTATTCTCACAGTGGCAGGTTGAGTGCTCGAGTCATATCCACATTCCACAAATCCTCCACCTGCAATTTGCCTCCACCTCTGCGTAGAGCACCGGGAGAAGGTCTTTATACAGCAACACAGGCAGCACAGGTACACACAGGTGCCTATGCTATCAGCCAAGTATTGCATCATTGCATGTGCACAGTGGGCAAGTAGATTAGAGTCAGCGAGCATCCTGGCCATGAAACTTCCATTTTCCCTGTAGTTGGTAAATATTGTCTCCCATTCTGTGGTTTGCCTTTTAATTTCGTGATGGTATTATTTGCAGCATAACAGTCTAAAATTTTGATGTAGTTCAGAGACTCTCAAGATGGCAACATGAGTAGGGTTGCAGAAATCTCCTCCGAAAACCATATATATTTTGAAAATACAGCAAATACAACTATTCCTAAAAGAGAGACAAGAAGATACAGTACAACAGCCAGGCTACATCTACATCTGTGAGAACTCAGCATCTCAGGAAAAGGGTAAGATACAAAGCTGTGACCTGGTGGGACCCAAGCACTCCTCCCACCCCAGCTCACTGGTGGGAGGAAAAAAATCAGAGTGGGGAGAGAGTGGAAGCATAGGGATGCTAAATAACCAGCTCTAGTAATCTGCACCTGAAGCACAGACACACATTGGATGGTGTACTGGATGTTAGAGAAATGGAAAAGTAAAATCCAAGACCAAGACTGCAAATAGTCCCTACAGCCGGCTGCCATGGGACAAAAGAAAAGCGGGTACTTTAAAACTCTTAAAGGGATAAGGGTTTAACAGGTGGACAAAATTGTCCTGGCACACTCAGCGCAGCAGGCTGGGAACTTTAAGGAACTTCAGGTGCCCTAACCCCCTGGGTGGCAACGCAGCATCGAAGCTCCTCATGGTGTTAAGCAGCCTGCCATTCATTCTCCCCCACTGGTACTGCAATCAAACCAGTTGACCAACCATTGCTGCGGAGCAGCTGGGGAGCAGCCCTGCCCACAATAACCACACAGAGTCTTCTCCCAGTGCACAGCTAACTGGGACAAACCCAGAGGTTTCCCCCTGTACGGAGTTGCCTGGCAAAGACAGCGGAGAGATGGCACAGAGCCCAGAAGGCACAAAGGGGCTTTATTCTCATGGGGAACCCATGCTGATCGCCTGCAACCCCCACTGGTGCCCTAGGCCAAAAGGAGGGCTGCCCTGCCCACAGCAGCTCAGGGAATTAACCCAAAGGTTGCTCCCTGTGTGCCATTTACTGGCACAGGCAGCAGATACTGGATGAGGTGCAAGTGACTGTTAATGGAATAGAAACAAGAGAACAGTAATACAGAGAAGCTGAGGTAAACCGAGATAAAAGGATCTCTAGGAATGAAAGAATATTAAGATAACTGCAACCAATCCAAATGGAACAGTAGTTGCATTATAGGGGTACCAGAAGAAGAAGAGAGAGAAAAAGGGAAGGGATAGAAACTGTCTTTGAAGAAACAATTGCTGAAAACTTCCCCAAGCTGGTGAAGGAAATAGTCTCTCAGACCATGGAAGCCCACAGATCTCCCATCACAAGGGACTCAAAGAGGACAACACCAAGACATATACTAACTAAAATGGCAAAGATCAAAGACAAAGACAGAGTATTAAAAGCAGCCAGAGAGAGAGAAAAGATCACCTACAGAAGAAAACCCATCATTTTAAAGGGACGGCTCTAGATGGAAGTACTCCTAAGGCTAAATAGATGTCACCAGAGAAAATAAAATCACAACAAAGAAAGCAGACCAACCAAATACTAACGAAAGGCAAAATACAATCAGCTATCCACAAAAGCAGTCAAGGGAAACACAAAAGAGTACAGAATAAAACAACTAATATATTAAGAGAGGAGGAGGAAGAGTTGAGGAGGAGGAAGAGTTAAGACGGGAGAGAAATAAAGAATCATCAGACTGTTTATAATAGCATAATAAGTGAGTTAAAGTTAGATGATTAGATAGTAAAGAAGCGACCCTCGAATCCTTGGTAACCACGAATCCAAAGCCTGCAATGGCAATAAGTTTGTATCTATCGATAAAGACCCTAAATGTAAAGAGACTGAATGCACCAATCAAAAGACACAGAGTAACAGAGCGGATAAAAAAGCAAGACCCATCTGTATGCTGCTTACAAGAGACTCACCTCAAACCCAAAGACATACACAGACTAAAAGTGAAGGGATGGAAAAAAATATTTCATGCAAACAATAAGGAGAAGAAAGCAGGTGTTGCAGTACTTGTGTCAGACAAAATAGACTACAAAACAGAAAATAACAAGAGACAAGAACATTACATAATGATAAACAGGTCAGTCCAACAAGAGGATATAACTATTACAAATATCTATGTAGCTGACACAGGATCACCTACAAATGTGAAACAAATATTAACAGAGGTAAAGGAGGAAATAGAATGTAATGCATTTAGTTTAGGAGACTTCAACACACCACTCACTCCAAAGGACAGATCAACCACACAGAAAATGCATAAGGACACAGAGGACTGAACAACACACTAGAACAGATGGACCTAACAGACATCTATAGAACTCTACACTCAAAAGCAGCAGGATACACATTCTTCTCAAGTGCACATGGAACATTTTCCAGAATAGATCACATACTCAGCCACAAAAAGAGCCTCAGGAAATTCAAAAAGATTGACATTCTACCAACCAACTTCTCAGATCACAAAGATGTAAAACTAGAAATAAATTGTACAAAGAAAACAAAAGGCTCACAAACACATGGAGGCTTAACAACAGCTCCTAAATAATCAATGGATCAACGACCAAATTAAAACACAGATCAAGGAATATATGGAGACAAATGAAAACAACAGCACAACGCCCCAACTTCTGTGGGATGCAGTGAAGGCAGTCCTAAGTAAGAGGAAAGTATATAGCAATCCAGGCCTATTTAAAGAAGGAAAAACCATCCAAAATGAATAGTCTGCATTCACTATTATTGAAACTGGAAAAAGAAAAACAAATGAGGCCCAAAGTCAGTAGAAGGGGGGACATAATAAACATCAGAGAAGAAATAAATAAAATTGAGAAATATTAAACAATTGAAAAAAAGTCAATGAAACCAAGAGCTGGTTCTTTGAGAAAATAAACAAAATAGATAAACCCCTTGCCAGACCTATTAAGAGAAAATGAGAATCTACACACATAAACAGAATAGAAATGAGAAAGAAGAAAATTATGATGGACACCACAGAAATACAAAGAATTATTAGAGAATATTATGAAAATCTATATGCTAACAAGCTGGTTAGCCTAGAAGAAATGGAGAACTTTCTAGGAAAATACAACATTCCAACAATGACCAAGGAAGAAACAGAAAATCTAAACAGACCAATTGCCAGCAATGAAATTGAATTGGTAATCAAAAAACAACCCAAGAACAAAAGTCCCAGTCCAGATGGATTCACCGCTGAATTTTATCAGACAATTTGGAGAAGACATATACCCATTCGCCTTAAAAATTTTCCAAAAAATAGAAGAGGGAATACTTCCAAATTCATTGTATGAAGCCAGCATCACTCTAATACCAAAACCAGGCAAAGAACCCACAAGAAAAGAAAATTACAGACCAACATCCCTGAAGAACATGGATGCAAAAATACTCAACAAAATATTAGCAAACCTAATTCAAAAACACATCAAGAGTATCATACACCATGATCAAGTGGGTTTCATCTCAGCGATGCAAGGATGGTACAACATTCAAAAATCCATCAACATCAATCCACCACATCGACAAAAAGAAGGACAAAAACCACATGATTGTCTCCAGAGATGCTGAAAAAGCATTTGACAAAATTCAACATCCATTCATGATAAAAAGTCTCAACAAACTGGATATAAAGGGCAAGTACCTCACAATAATAAAGGCCATATATGACAAACCCACAGCCAACATCATAGTTAACAGTGAGAAGCTGAAAGCTTTTCAATTAAGATCGAGAACAAGACAGGGATGCCCACTCTCCCCACTTTTATTCAACATAGTACTGGAGGTCCTAGCCACAGCAATCAGACAAAACAAAGAAATACAAGGCAGCCAGATTGGTAAGGAAGAAGTCAAACTCACTATTTGCAAATGACATATTATATATAACAAACCCTAAAGAATCCACTCCAAAACTACTAGAACTAGTATGTGAATTCAGCAAAGTTGCAGTATGCAAAATTAATACACATCCCTATACACTAACACCTAGCAGGAAGAGAAATCAGGAAAACAATTCCACTCACAGTTGTATCAAAAAGAATAAAATACCTAGGAATAAACCTAACCAAGTAAGTGAAACACCTGTACCCTGAAAACAACAAGACACTTTTAAGAGAAATTAAAGAGGACACTAACAAATGGAAATTCATCCCATGCTCTTTGGTAGGAATTGTCAAAATGGCCATCCTGCCTAAAGCAATCTACAGATTCAATGCAATCCCTATCAAAATACCAACAGCATTCTTCAATGAACTGGGACAAAAAGTTCTAAAATTCATATAGAACTACAAAAGACCCCAAATAGCCAAAGCAATTCTGAAGGAAGAATAAAGCAGGGGGGATATCGCTTCCCAACTTTGAGCTCTACTACAAAGCCACAGTGATCAAGACAATTTGTACAGGCACAAGAACAGACCCATAGACCAGTGAAACAGAATAGAAAGTCCAGCTATAAACCCAAACATATGTGGTCAATTAATATACAGTAAGCAGCTATGGATATACAATGGGGAAATGACAGCCACTTCAACAGCTGGTGTTGGCCAAAGTGGACAGCTACATGTAAGAGAATGAAACTGGATCATTGTTTAACCCCATACACAAAAGTAAACTCAAACTGGATCAAAGACTGAGTGTAAGTCATGAAACCATAAAACTCTTAGAAAAAAACATAGGCAAAAATCTCTTAGACATAAACTTGTGCAACTTCTTCATGAACATATCTCCCCAGGCAAGGGAAACAAAAGCAAAAATGAACAAGTGGGACTATATCAAGCTGAAAAGCTTCTGTACAGCAAAGGACACCATCAATAGAACAAAAAGGTATCCTACGGTATGGGAGAATATATTCATAAATGACAGATCCGATAAAGGGTTGACATCCAAAATATATAAAGAGCTCATGCACCTCAATAAACAAAAAGCAAATAATCCAATTAAAAATGGGAGAGGATCTGTACAGACAGTTCTCCAAAGAAGAAATTCATATGGCCAACAGGCAGATAAAAAGATACTTCACATTGTTAATCACCAGAGATATGCAAATTAAAACCACAATGAGATATCACCTCATACCAGTTAGAATGGCCAACATCCAAAAGACAAACAACAACAAATGTTGGCAAGGATGTGGAGAAAGGGGAACCCTCCTACACTGCTGGTGGGAATGTAAATTAGTTCAACCATTGTGGAAAACAGTATGGAAGTTCCTCAAAAAGCTCAAAATAGAAATACCATTTGACCCAGGAATTCCACTTCTAGGAATTTACCTTAAGAATGCAGCAGCCCAGTTTGAAAAAAACATATGCACCCCTATGTTTATTGCAGCACTATTTACAATAGCCAAGAAATGCAAGCAACTTAAGTGTCCATCAGTAGATGAATGGATATAGAAGTGGTCCATATACAGAATGGAATATTATTCAGCCATAAGAGGAAAATAAATCCTACTATTTGCAAAACATGGGTGGAGCTAGAGGTTATTACACTCAGTGAAAGAAGCCAGGTGGAGAAAGACAAGTATCAAATGATTTCACTCATATGTGGAGTATAAGAACAAAGAAAAAACTGAAGGAACAAAACAGCAGCAGACTCACAGAACCCAAGAATGGATTAACAGTTACCAAAGGGAAAGGGACTGGGGAGGATGGGTTGGAAGGGAGGGATAAGGGGGAAAAAGGAGCATTATGATTAGCACACATAATGTGGGCTGGTGGCACGGGGAAGGCAGTACACCACAGAGAAGACAAGTAGTGATTCTGTAGCATCTTACTACGCTGATGAACAGTGAATGTATTGGGGTATGTGGTGGGGACTTGATAATAGGGGGAGTCTAGTAACTGTAATTTTGCTCCTGTAATTGTACATTAATCATACCAAAAATAAGTAAGTAAATAATTAAATAATTAAATAAAGAAAAAATAAATTGATGTAGTTCAACTTTTCTTTTGGTACTTTTGCTTTTGCTGTTTTCTTTCTTTGTACTTTATTTGGTATTACTTTAAGCCATGTCAGAGACTTTTTGATGTCTAAATCAACCACAAATATAATTCAGACAAAGATGTATAATAATGGCACTGGTCTATCAAAGTGCATCTCGGCAGGGAATTCAGTGGTAAATGTTTCATGGTGGAGGCAGAGACCTGGCACTGCTATGAAGCATCTTTTTTGTTGTCTGGAGGAACCAGTAGCCTTCAACCAGTCTTTCCTAATGTTTTTTAACTGCTGCTTCAGGTAGGCGTTTGACTGGGCAACATGTACACCTGTAGTGAAGTTAGTCCTTGAGGCTGAGCAATGACAGTGCCAAAGTGACACTGATGGCTGCTCTTGAGTGTGCCACACACCCCAAACCAGAGTCATTTCACTTCTGCTCCGAGCTTGGCCCAGAGAGAGTACAGATGTAGGATCTCCTCAGCAAACAGCTCTGGGCCGGGCACATGCAAGGACAGAGTTGACGTTCATTTATTTTATAAGCTAAATAGAAATTTGTGGCTAGCCAACAATTATACCATTATTTCTGTGAAAAAAATGGATCCTAAATTCTAAGTCATCAATTTAGAGACAGACTTGAAATGTGACGTTTCTAAGTTGGGGTGTACTTGTGTTAATACATTAGTGTTGTTTTCCATAGCTATTTCATCCCCTGGGGACTCTGTGTGTGTGTGTGTGTGTGTGTGTGTGTGTGTGTGTGTGCATGCATGCGCGCACACGGGTGTGTGCGTTTCCGCACATGCGCATGTACACACGCATGTGCTTATCCATTTTCCCCGGCTGTCTGTATAGTTGGTTCGGCAACCATTCATTGATCCCACCTCTGGCCGTCATCCCTGCACCACGGCTGGGAGGCAGAGTGCCCCGAGAACTCCATCCTCCTGCAAGACATCTCAGTCTGGTAGGGGAGAACACCAACTCCATCCACGGCAGGATCGGTGTGACCTGTTGTTTGTCGCTCAGGAAGAGCTTTTGTTTTTCTGCCATTTGGCCTCTCATTTGGCCATTTCATAGTTCGTTAGTTTTGTTTTAAGGACAGAGAGAGAGAGAGAGGAAGAGGGAAAAACTGAAATCAGTTTGTTTATAAGTGTGAATACCAGTAGAAATGGCATTCCCAAGTTATCTAGGGATTTTAACTATGTTGATCTTGATACATTTTAATAGGTAATCGATTTGATGGTTTTAATTTTTAAAGAAAATGAAAGTGTATAAAAATGATAACATACTGTGAGGGTGTCTTTCCTCCCCACTTCCTCCTTAGCTGTAGACCCTTTCTGCAGAGGGAGCAGTTTGTTTCCTTTGCAGGCTCTGAATTTTCAGAAATATTTATTTATTCAGATACTTTCTTAAAAGCACACAGATGGGATTATGTCCACAGTGTCCTGCACCTTGTTTCTTCATCCCTGAGAGTTTCTCTTGCAGGTGTTTCCCTATCAGCATGCACAAACCCACCACACTTCCCCTGAGATTTGCTGAGTGTTCCTTTGAGTGAGTGATCATGACTCATTAATCAACTATCTTTTGATGGACATTTAGGTCCTGTCAATTCAAAATGCTCTGTGAAACTCTTGGGCAAGGATCTGCCTTATGCTTCTTTGCAAGTTTGCATTGATGGATTATTCCATTTGTCACAGTGGTTCTCAGCTGGGCTGTGGAATCTTGAGGTCTTGGACTGTAGGGTGATTTACTGCTGTGTGGTTTGTGTGCAGCCTGGTAGTCAAGGCTCATTTTCAGATTTGAGAAAGATGCTTGAGTATTAAGTTAGAAAGGGCCCAAACATATTGCCCCTTTCAGTGAGGCCAAAGGACCCTGGGTAACTCTTTGGGCCTGTGGACAGATGAGATGGGAGGGAACACCTTAGAGAAGACTGTTCCAAGTAGGAAACAGGTAGCTGTCCCAAGTGCAGATTGCATAAGGGATAGCATCTGTGACAGGACCTACCCCTCTTGTTTGCAGTAATGGATTTTGCAACATTCCATGTTCCTGAAACACTTCTACAGTGAGATGTGTCTGGATCACAGTGTATACAGTGTTCTGCAGGTGATGTGCATCTGACATGACCTCTAGTGTAGATTAGCAGTAAAAGTTCTACACCTTGTCAGCAGGTGAAGAGATGCGTCTTGCAGCCCAGGGCCCTGGGGCAGGGCCTGGGAGGAGGCAGCAGGTGGCGTGTTATTACTGATCTGGGTTGGGGTTGCACATGTGGGTCAGCTGTGTGAGACCCTCACTGGGAGCTGTGGTTTCCCAGGTGGAACCTCTTGGCCTCCTCATTGGCATACAGAGAGGAGCTAACGGGAGAGTGAAGGATGTGGGTGGACAACTGCCTTAATTCATTGAGGCCTTGCCCACTCCTGGCCTGGCAACAACATGAATAGTATTTACTGATGGGTTTGAGGACAAGAAACTTTTGTGGGTGGTTTGAGAGTTGGATTTTTGCTTAAATGGTTTGGGGTAGTTGAAGTAGGAAGAAATGGGAGCTGTTGGAAGGTGATTGTTTCTTAATGGCCTAGGAAAGAGGAATGTCTTGCCAATGGGTTTCAGCCCTGGGCAAGTTCACTATGGATTCAGTGTGACTAAAGAAATGAGAGTAGAACGTTCTTGGGGCGAAAGGGTTTATTACTCGGCTTGTTCTCCCAGTGGTAGGTAGAGCACTAGTGTCTCTGCTTCCGCCCAGAGCACTGGGCCGAGCTCTCTCTACAGTGCAATAATAGCTTTTTGCCTATGGGTATGGAGGCAGTAGCCTAGCAGCAGGCCAGTTACATCATCAAGTGGTTTAAGTTCAGTGAGGATCCTGGCCATAGGAACCCCATCTTCCCCACACTCCACCCCTCCAGAATTCTTACCTTACAATCTGCATGCCCTCAATCTTCTGCAATGGTCCCTGTGCAAGAAAGCTGAAGCACTGTAACCAGACTCCACAACAGCAACAGAGGATAGTAACTAGAGATAATAACAAAAATTAAGATATGACAAGATTCTGATACAGGTAACAGAAGTTATAACAATCCTTAAGTCAGAGGAGGTTCCCAATCCACAAAGACCTTTGGGGTGATATCGAACAACAACTTAGAGATAATAACAAAAATTAAGATACAAGAATTTGAACAAAAATTACAATAATCCTTAAGCCCGAGGAGGTTCCCAATCTACAAAGACCTTAGGGGCGATAAGACACATGTTTTAATGACACCAACATAGGCAAATCTTGTCCACACAAGAGAGTGGTCCTGTGATAGGACTGTAGCAGGAAGTGAGTCCCTTCCAGGTCTAGTATACCATACTTTTATTCCTCTCCCCCATGGGTTTACTGAAGGGTCTCTATATGGTGCTACTGGAGGTGCATGCACTGGCCATAATGATAAAACAAAAGTCCCAGGTAAGATGCTCTGACCTTCTGGCCATTCAGGATATACTACTGTGACCTTTGGGAGCCACTCTGCTGTTATTCCAAGAATACACAGGATGCAAGCTTCCAGACCTTGTCCCCAAGGTGCCAGGAGAGCCAGCCATTGTTGCTCCATGTGTTGAAAGGTCCAAGGCCACATCCACTCAAAGGAGTGTCCAGGGTTTAGGGCAGTTGGTGCTGGCAGCAAGATATTATTCTGGTGGCCGAACCTCAGCTTCAATGATTCTTCCTTGGTTTGTACTTGCACTTGTATAGGGGAGGCAGACATATGTGTTAACATATCTATGGGGCTTGGGGCTCCCTTTCGGAGTCTCTTGTTCAAATGCTGTAGCACAGTCCATAAGCAGACTGACCATCCCTGCAGACTATTGGTTTCTTACTTCAGTTCAGATTTTAACAAGCCATTGTGCCTCTCTATCATGCCTGCTGCAGTAGGATTGTAGGCATATTGTAGGCATATGAAACTTCCATTTGATTCCCAGGTGTTGCACCCATTCTTGCAGTGCATGTGCAGTAAAATTGGTGCCCTGATAACTCAATTACCTGTGGTCGGCTATAGGCAGCAAAGAGATGCTCCAGACCTCTGTTGATCATCTGTTGGTCTGCACAACATGTGGAAAAGCAACCAGAAGTCCAGTAGCTGTTTCCACACAAGTCATGGCACATTGATATCCTTCTAACACAGAGGCCCAGTATAGTCTATCTGCCACCTGACGAGGGGTATAGGCCCCTTAGCTATTGTCCCATGTTGCTGTGGAACTCGGTGTAAGTCCCTTTTGGAGCATATGACACACTCCTGCCAGGCTCTGCTAACCTCTTCAAAGGTCATAGGCAAGCCCCACCAACGGGCTTCAGCCCACATTGTCTTTTGCTCCACCTGCAACAAATGCTGATGTAACCACTGGGCTATATCAGAGGCAGGCTTTCCTTCTAACCAACATATCTGGGCCAATTAATCTGCTTCATCATTTCCTGAGGATGCCAGTGGCAAATGACCTTTCACATGATACACTGTAATTGTTTTAGTCTGACCACAGGCCCATAGGGTTTGCCACAGTTCTTGCCCCCCAAAGGGGTCAGTGATCAACTAGCTAGTTGGCATGGTACCATGTTGGTAGCCAAGGGTCAAGCCCCGATAGATGGCTCAGCTGTCTGCGCAGATAACTATAGGGAAGGGCTCCTGGCTGATCACAAGCCACACGGCCAGCAACTCTGCCCATTGGCTGCTCTTACCCTCACCATCTTCCATCCATGTTGTCTCAGTCTTAGGATAGAAAGCTATGGCCCTCCATTTTGGGGGCTGCCCACAGCTGGAGCCATCTGTGTACCATGCATCCTTGGTTATAGGGGCCCTTCCCTTCCAATAGGGACTCTCTACTACTAATGGTTCTAAAGTAGATTCTTCCTGCTTTTTACTAGTATATGTCACCGGCCCCAATAAGCATTGGAGTTCTTCACTCAAGGGGCTACTAGAGAGGGCACTATGCTGCTGTAGGTAAGACCCCACTTGGCCAGTGTGGGAATTTGTGCCACACTATTCCTTGGCTTTTGGGTCCAATCTCGTACCCACCCCAAGATTGGATAGGTGGTTATTACCTTTATCAGGGCCATTCCAGTGATGGGTTCTATAGCCAGCAAGGCATGATACATGGCAGCCAGTTGTTTTTCTATCAAAGTGTATCGTACCTCTGCCCCTTTCCAGAGTTATGAGCAGAATCCAATAGGTTGGTGAGTTAGTTCAAGCTGCTGCCAGAGACCTGAGCCATAACCATCTTCAGTGACATGAGCATCCAGCTCACAGGGCCTTGATGGGTTTATCAGACTCAAGGATCTGCACGGCCTTGACTGCCCATTTTCCTGTAGTAAAGGCAGATGCACATGTCTCATCCCAGTCCCACCTGACGCTCTTTCGTAACAACCGGTATAAGGGCTTCAGAATTTGTGCAAAGTGTGGGATAAACACTCTTCAGTAGCCTAGAAGACCCAGAAGCTCTTGTAACAATGCTACAGTTGTAGGTGTAGGAAAGGCCTGGACTTTATCTATAACTGCTTCAGGTATAACTTTGGTCTTACCCGACCAGACGACCCCTAAGAAGTTTGACTAAGAAACCAAGGAACCTTGTTACTATTCACAGCCCATCCATTCTCCTGTAGATATTGAAGTAGTCTAGGTGCTGCACCTTCTAGATCTGAAAGAGAATTGGACATGAGTATGACATCATCAATATAATGGAACAGCTGCACTGTTGGTGGTCTATCCCATGTAGCAAATTCCTGGGCTACAAGTCCATGACAGATGGTGGGGCTGTGGAGGTATCTCTGTGGAAGGACGGTGAAAGTCCATTGCCATCCTTCCCATGTGAAGGCAAACTGTTCCTGACTTTCCTGCTCAATGTCAATGGAAAAGAAGGCATTAGCAAGATCTACCACATAATGAGTTCCTAATTCATGGCTGAGGGTATCCATCAGGCCTGCAATAGAGGGGACAGCAGCATGCATAGGGGATGTGGCATTATTCAGTTCTCTGTAATCCACAGTCATATGCCAGGAGCCATCCAGCTTTTTTACTGGCCACACTGGGTTGTTGACAGGACTTTGGGTGGGCTTTATAATACCCACCTTTGCCAGTTCCTGGAGGGTTTCTCCAATTTCTTTATGCCCTCCAGGCAGTTTGTATTGTTTGGTATTAGTCACCTGCCTAGGCACAGGCAAAGCTATGGACAGGTCCCTACCATGTCCCCTCAGAATTACCTTCACCATGTGTACTCTCAGTCTGAATTCACCTACAGTGGTCTGCAACCATAGACCCTGCAGGATATGAATCCCAAAATATACTCAGGGATGGGAGGGATACATACAGTATACTCTTTTGGGGGTAGACACTCTATTCCCAAAGGGATTTGGGCTTGTTTCACACTGATAACCTTACGCCCATATCCATATATGATAGCGGGGGAACTGGGAAACTGCTCAGAGTTAGTATGAATCAGTGAACATTCAGTCCGCGTGTCCACTAGAGCCAGGACGTTGTATGTTCACTGGGGACCAATGGATAGCTATTTCAACATGTGACCTCCGGTCCCCCTGGTCCCTCAGGTCAGGTACCTCAAACTTCCCCTCAGTTGAACCTTGTTCCCCAGTCATCTTCCTGTGTGGGCTCGAGTGAGGTTGGCTTGCTCTCCAGCAGGAAGTCTTGCAAACACACAGGCTGGACTTGTGGTACTGTCTCTGACCTCTGCCTCTTTGGTTCTCAGTGTCTGGAACTGCTGCTCTGGTTTCACTTGTTACCATAGCTCCAGTAAGGTCCTATTTGATTTCCCATCTAATTTCTTTTCATCTCCTCCTGCCCGTATTAAATCAACCCACATCTTGGTTCTTGTAACCTTCGTGGGGCCCTTAAAATTCTTCTTGTGAGTAGCAGACCTTATTTATTTCTGTGTTCTCATTGCTTCAGCCTCTCCTAAGTCTGCTACTGTATGCATAACCTTGCTTATGGGCTGCCCTAAGTGAGGGGCAAGAATGGCCGCTTGAGACTCAAAGAGGGATGTGGGAGCTATTAGAAGCACAATATTTCTCATCCTTGTGACGAAGGGCTCTTCATCTGGGACATGATTCTCTGGGCTATAGATGGCATTTCTTATGCGTAGCCCCCTGTTGGAGCTCAGCATACGTCTGCCATCTAGCAGGGGTGGATGGTAGGTCACTCTGATTGGGCCACACAGCACGTAGTGCAGCCATAAGCCAATTGAGGAGGCAGTGATTTCCTGGCGTGTGTTGTGCACTTTGTAACTGCTGCCTCAAGGTGGGCTGAACCATCAGGGAAGCCAGCTTTCCCATCTCTGATCCAAACAGAACAATTCCATCCACCTCTAAGTCCCACAGATGCAGGAGCCAAGCTGATATTGACTCCAAGGGCTTCTGCCTAAACTGGGAGCCCAAATGCACCAGCTCAGCCTGAGTATAGGGGCAGAGCATAGAGTGCTCCATGACCTGGGGAAGGGGCTGCTCCTCACCTTAGGGAACTCTTGGCTGCTGGGTCTTTATTTTCTTTACAACCACTGGGTGTGCTTTTAATAGGGGAGGGGTCAGTGCCCCTGGCACCAGCCCTTCATCCTTCTCCACCTCCTCCATTTCTGGGGCTGATGGCACCTTTCTCTCTCCTCCTCCGAGTGCCTCCTTTGCTACAACATTTTCCTTTTCTACTGTCCCTCGCAGCCAATGCTAGCTCAGTCTTCAGAAGCTCTCTTAGCTTCAGCTCAGTGTTTCAAGCTGATGTTCTCATGCCACCTCCGCCTGTGCTTCCCTCAGGAGTCATCTTTTTCCTTTATGGCCTTTTCCTCCTTCAGAGCATGTTCTGTAAGGAATCTTTTTCCTCTTCAACAGCACCTTGCTGCTGGCATTCTTGTGCTTGCTGCCTCCTCTCGCATCAACACCATTTCCTTCTTCAGGGAATCCACAGCAGTTTGCAGCTCGCAGCTCACATTCTTGTACCACATTTCTTGGGTCTTTTTCAGGAGCATGTACTTCTCTTCTGTAGACTTTTTTAATACTGTGAGAAGCAGCCAACCCACAGTCCCGCTGCCTCATGGGCACTCTGTCTCTCAAAAGACCTACTTACTATACAAAGGGCTACCCCTACAGCCTCAGGTGTCACCTCCACTTGCCTCCAGTACTAGGGTGGGGCCCAGTCCTCTAGGAGGCAAGCCATCTCAGACCACATACCCTTTGAGGGACTATCCACTGTCTCCCCATTCATAGGGGCAGCCTGCTGAAGCACCCTTCCCATAAGGGCAGCCTGTCTTTCTCCTTGGTCAACAATGAACCCTCCAACTTTCGCCAAATGTCTTGCCAATGAGTTTCAGCCCCTGGAAGTTCACTATGGATTCAATGTGACCAAAGAAATGACAGTAGAGCATTCTTGGGGCAAAGGGTTTATTACCTGGCTTGTTCTCCTGGCGGTAGGTCGAGCACTAGTGTCTCTGCCTCTGCCCAGAGCACTGGGCTGAGCTCTCTATATAGCGCAATAATAACTTATTTTCTAAAGGTGTGGAAGTGGTAGCCTATCAACAGGCCAGTTACATCATCAGTTGGTTATGTAAAGTGAGGATCCTGGCCATAGGAACCCCAACTTCCCCACAGGGAAGAAGCCACATTTTTTTGTGCTTTTATGCACATTAGCTCATTGAATCCTTATAATGCCCTCAGTGAGGTAGGTGTCATCTGCATTGAACCAATACAGATATTAGCAGGACCAGCAATTAAATTCAAGCCTCAGCATTTTATCTGTGGTCATTCTGTAACTTGTTTCATTCATGCAACCTAGTCAATGGCAAGTAAGTTAATAGCAAGCCACTGAATGGCTGCTTTGCTTTTGTCTTACTGGTACACAGCATGATACCGAACTGAACACAGGATGCTCTCACGTGTTCCAGTGACTAAATTTGCCAAAGCCCAGCTGATGTTTGGGCTTTGGAATGAAGAAGGTTGTTGTGATGTTGTACATTATCTTCCTGTAAACTCTCGAATGCAAAGTTACTTTGTCTCACTTAATTCCTTAGCTTGCTCAAAAGCTCCTGGCCTGGTAGCTGTTAGCTGCTGGGTTTGGCTCATGTAGATTTTCTCTTAGTGAAAACATCCCCAGGTGTAATGTGGGAGCCGAAGCACCCAGCTGACTTAGCTCAGAGAGACTTAATAAGACGCTTCGCTCCATCTTTCATGACATTGCTGAGCAGTCTGGGTGCTCAGCATGCAAAATAACCTGGGTTTGGCCTAAGGAAAACAGCAGCAGCCAGTTAGAGCAGGGACCAGAGTGTCAGGGCTGATCACCAGGGAGCAGCCTTTCCATGTAAGTCCACTGGATCCAGAGTCCTTTGGTCTTTCCCAGGTAGGGACTTAGGGTCGATTGAAAAGTCCTTGATTCACCATCAGCATTAAGTCTACTGTCAGAAAATGGCCAGCCCCTCCCCTTCCAGAAGTTTCTGACTACTTAGTTTCTATTAAGCTCTCCAAACTCTGCAGTCATAACTTTTTTTTTTTTTTGGTTTTTAAGATAATTTATTGAGATATAATTCACATACCATATGATTCACCCATTTAAAGTATACAAGTCAATGTTTTGGTATATTTACATTATTAATCTTAAAAAATTGTAACAAAATATATATCACATCGTTTTCCATTTTAACCATCTCCAAGTGTATAATTTAGTGGTATTGATTGCATTCACAATGTTGTGAAAATATCACCATCTATTTCCAAAACTTTTTCACTCCCCCAACAGAAATTCTGCACTCATTAGGCAGTGACTCCCCGTCTCCCCCTCCCGCCCCCAGCCCCTGGTAACCGCATAAATTCATAATTTCTGTCCCTATGAATTTATCTATTATAGCTATTCGGAAAAGTGGAGTCATACCATATGTGGCTTTTATGTCTTCCTTTTTTTTTTTTTTTTTGAGAGGGCATCTCTCATATTTATTGATCAAATGGTTAACAACAATAAAATTCAGTATAGGGGGGTCAACGATCAATGTACAATCATTAATCCATCTCAAGCCTAATTCTCGTCAGTCTCCAATCTTCTGAAGCATAACGAACAAGTTCTTACATGGTGAACGAATTCTTACATAGTGAATAAATTCTTACATGGTGAACAGTACAAGGGCAGTCATCACAGAAACTTTCGGTTTTGATCATGCAATATGACCTATAAACAATCAGGTCAAATATGAATATTCGTTTGATTTTTGTACTTGATTTATATGTTGATCCCACATTTCTCCTATTATTATTATTATTTTTATTTTTAATAAAATGCTGAAGTGGTAGGTAGATGCAAGATAAAGGTAGAAAACATAGTTTAGTGCTGTAAGAAGGCAAATGTGGATGATCAGATGATCAGGTGTGTGCCTATGGACTAAGTATTAATCCAGGCTGGACAAGGGCATCAAGACATCCACGGATGCAGAAGATTTCTCTCAAAGCAGGGGGGGTGAGGTTCTGAGCCTCACCTCTGTTGATCCCCAATTTCTCACCTGATGGTCCCCCTGCGACTGTGCCTGTCTTAGGTTGTTCCTCCCTTGAGGAATCTTACCTGTCTCTGGCTAACCAGTCATCTTCCGGGGCCATACAGGGAAATGTAAAGTTGGTAAGTGAGAGAGAAGCCATATTGTTTGCAAAGGTTAGCTTTTTACTGCTTTGCAGATTTATGCCCTGTGGCTTCTATGCCCAGCACTTGTCTCGAGGTATCTTTACCACCTGGAGGAATTATGATACTCGGTAAATTCGATATGAGGCACGAATTCTATTTAAGGGTTGTAATTAGGAAGGAAGAAGAAAAGCTATAGATGTAGCATATGAAGGAAACATGGGAGGATTGATTATTTCTTTGACATATCTTCTTGTATAGTACCTTAAGTATGTATAGGTTTTAAACTACTAACTAATTTGCACACACATATTAACATAATAGGAATACGGTGACATAAACAAAGCAAATCTATAATTACCATCCATCTCCAGTGAAGCCAAGAAAACCATTTAGGCACCCTAGGCATTTGTGAAAATTTATCTATGATATGATGGATATTGTCCAACTGTACTTGAACCATCAGACAAATTAAAGCAGCCCATTTCTGGGAGCTGTTCACATCCCATATGTTCTTTTAACCATAGATAGTCTATAGTCATGAGATTTTGGAGTGCTACAACTTGCACCCCTCCCAACTCCTGGTTGAGTTCCAACAGTACAGATCCGGTCAAATTCGTTGTCTCACTGTATGCACATGCCAGCCTAGACATCTCCCTCCTCATTCTTATGGCAAGTCCAGGAGACGGTGGGCTGGATGGAGCCACAACCGCAGCATCGTCCGGATCCCTGTGGAGGCTTTTTGATGATCATCCCCCGGCACAAGTCCTCCAAAGAGTGCTGATGCCGGAAGCTCCTCCTCATATCGTATCTTAGTTCATTTTCTGGGTATCCAAGCTAGGCCTTGATCTCCTGCATAGAAACAAACAGACCCTTTGCCCACACTTTGACATGCCCTCTATACCACTGTGCAGAACTCATTGGAGGTCAGCACACAGTAACTGCTTTTTTTTTTTTTTTTTTTTTAAATTAAGAGAAAGGAATATTATCAGAAAAGAGTACCTCCATAGCTGATCATCTGACACCCTTTAAGTGATCAACATTAAGGATATTTAAAGCATGCGTTGATCTTTGATTTACCAATAGTTTTATCCTGTTAAGGAGTAATCCCCCTTTTCTTTCTTTCTTTCTTTTTTTTTTTTTAAATTTTTAATCTACACTTACCTGAAGAATACTATGTTTACTATGCTCTCCCCTATATCAGGTCCCCCCTAACAACCACATTACGGTTACTGTCCATCAGCTTAGCAAAATGTGGTAGAGTCACTACTTGTCCTCTCTGTGTTGTGCAGCCCACCCTCCCCTTGCTCCCTCCCCCCCATGCATGCTAATCTTAATACCCCCCTTCTTCTTCCCCCCCCTTATCCCTCCCTGCCCACCCATCCTCCCCAGTTCCTTTCCCTTTGGTACCTGTTAGTCCATTTTTGGGTTCTGTAATTCTGCTGCTGTTTTGTTCCTTCAGTTTTTCCTTTGTTCCTATACTCCTCAGATGAGTGAAATCATTTGGTATTTCTCTTTCTCCGCTTGGCTTATTTCACTGAGCATAATACTCTCCAGCTCCATCCATGTTGCTGCAAATGGTTGGATTTTTCCACTTCTTATGGCTGAGTAGTATTCCATTGTGTATATGTACCACATCTTCTTTATCCATTCATCTACAGATGGACATTTAGGTTGCTTCCAATTCTTGGCTATTGTAAATAGTGCTGCGATAAACATAGGAGTGCATCTGTCTTTCTCAAACTTGATTGCTGCGTTCATAGGGTAAATTCCTAGGAGTGGAATTCCTGGGTCAAATGGTAGGTCTGTTTTGAGCATTTTGATGCACCTCCATACTGCTTTCCACAATGGTTGAACTAATTTACATTCCCACCAGCAGTGTAGGAGGGTTCCCCTTTCTCCACAGCCTCGCCAACATTTGTTGTTGTTTGTCTTTTGGATGGCAGCTATCCTGACTGGTGTGAGGTGATACCTCATTGTAGTTTTAATTTGCATTTCTCTGATAATTAGCGATGTGGAGCATCTTTTCATGTGTCTCTTGGCCATCTGTATTTCTTTTTTGGAGAACTGTCTGTTCAGTTCCTCTGCCCATTTTTTAATTGGGTTATTTGTTTTTTGTTTGTTGAGGCGTGTAAGCTCTTTATATATTCTGGACGTCAAGCCTTTATCAGATCTGTCATTTTCAAATATATTCTCCCATACTGTAGGGTTCCTTTTTGTTCTATTGATGGTGTCTTTCGCTGTACAGAAGCTTTTCAGCTTAATGTAGTCCCACTTGCTCATTTTTGCTGTTGTTTTCCTTGCCCGGGGAGATATGTTCAAGAAAAGATCACTCATGTTTATATCTAAGAGGTTTTTGCCTATGTTTTTTTCCAAGAGTTTAATGGTTTCGTGACTTACATTCAGGTCTTTGATCCATTTTGAGTTTACCTTTGTATATGGGGTTAGACAATGGTCCAGTTTCATTCTCCTACATGTAGCTGTCCAGTTTTGCCAGCACCATCTGTTGAAGAGACTGTCATTTTGCCATTGTATGTCCATGGCTCCTTTATCAAATATTAATTGACCATATATGTTTGGGTTAATTTCTGGGGTCTCTAATCTGTTCCACTGGTCTGTGGCTCTGTTCTTGTGCCAGTACCAAATTGTCTTGATTACTATGGCTTTGTAGTAGAGCTTGAAGTTGGGGAGTGAGATCCCCCCTACTTTATTCTTCTTTTTTAGGATTGCTTTGGCTATTCGGGGTCTTTGGTGTTTCCATATGAATTTTTGAATTATTTGTTCCAATTCATTGAAGAATGTTGCTGGTAATTTGAGAGGGATTGCATCAAATTTGTATATTGCTTTCGGCAGGATGGCCATTTTGACGATATTAATTCTTCCTAGCCATGAGCATGGGATGAGTTTCCATTTATTAGTGTCCCCTTTAATTTCTCTTAAGAGTGACTTGTAGTTTTCAGAGTATAAGTCTTTCACTTCCTTGGTTAGGTTTATTCCTAGGTATTTTATTCTTTTTGATGCAATGGTGAATGGAATTGTTTTCCTGATTTCTCTTTCTATTGATTCGTTGTTAGTGTATAGGAAAGCTACAGATTTCTGTGTGTTGATTTTGTATCCTGCAACTTTGCTGTATTCCGATATCAGTTCTAGTAGTTTTGGAGTGGAGTCTTTAGGGTTTTTTATGTACAGTATCATATCATCTGCAAATAGTGACAGTTTAACTTCTTCTTTACCAATCTGGATTCCTTGTATTTCTTTGTTTTGTCTGATTGCTGTGGCTAGGACCTCTAGTACTATGTTAAATAACAGTGGGGAGAGTGGGCATCCCTGTCTGGTTCCCGATCTCAGTGGAAATGCTTTCAGCTTCTCGCTGTTCAGTATAATGCTGGCTGTGGGTTTATCATATATGGCCTTTATTATGTTGAGGTACTTGCCCTCTATTCCCATTTTGCTGAGAGTTTTTATCATGAATGGATGTTGAATTTTGTCAAATGCTTTTTCAGCATCTATGGAGATGATCATGTGGTTTTTGTCTTTCTTTTTGTTGATGTGGTGGATGATGTTGATGGATTTTCGAATGTTGTACCATCCTTGCATCCCTGGGATGAACCCCACTTGGTCATGGTGTATGATCCTTTTGATATACTGTTGAATTCTGTTTGCTAATATTTTATTGAGTATTTTTGCATCTACATTCATCAGGGATATTGGTCTGTAATTTTCTTTTTTGGTGGGGTCTTTTCCTGGTTTTGGTATTAGGGTGATGTTGGCTTCATAGAATGAGTCTGGGAGTATTCCCTCTTCTTCTATTTTGTGGAACACTTTAAGGAGAATGGGTATTATGTCTTCTCTGTGTGTCTGATAAAATTCCGAGGTAAATCCGTCCGGCCCCGGGGTTTTGTTCTTGGGTAGTTTTTTGATTACTGTTTCAATTTCTTTGCTTGTAATTGGTTTGTTTAAGTTTTGTGTTTCTTCCTTGGTCAGTCTTGGGAGGTTGTATTTTTCTAGGAAGTTGTCCATTTCTTCTAGGTTTTCCAGCTTGTTGGCATATAGGTTTTCATAGTAGTCTTTAATAATTCTTTGTATTTCTGTGGAGTCTGTCGTGATTTTTCCATTCTCATTTCTGATTATGTTGATTTGTGTTGACTCTCTTTTTCTCTTAATAAGTTGGGCTAGAGGCTTATCTATTTTGTTTATTTTCTCAAAGAACCAGCTCTTGGTTTCGTTGATTTTTGCTATTGTTTTATTCTTCTCAATTTTGTTTATTTCTTCTCTGATCTTTATTATGTCCCTCCTTCTGCTGACTTTAGGCCTCATTTGTTCTTCTTTTTCCA
Organism: Manis javanica; assembly: GCF_040802235.1. Lineage (NCBI taxonomy): Eukaryota > Metazoa > Chordata > Mammalia > Pholidota > Manidae > Manis > Manis javanica. The sequence continues at coordinate 107,508,166 of NC_133161.1, read as the reverse complement.
GTTTTAATAGTTGTGATCTTAGACTATTCATTTGGGATTGTTCTTCCTTCTTCAAGTGTGCCTGGATTGCTATATACTTTCCTCTTAAGACTGCTTTCGCTGCATCCCACAGAAGTTGGGGCTTAGTGTTGTTGTTGTCATTTATTTCTATATATTCCTTGATCTCTATTTTGATTTGTTCATTGATCCATTGATTATTTAGTAGCATGTTGTTAAGCCTCCATGTGTTTGTGAGCCTTTTTGTTTTCTTTGTAGAATTTATTTCTACTTTCATACCTTTGTGGTCTGAAAAATTGGTTGGTAGAATTTCAATATTGTGGAATTTACTGAGGCTTTTTTTGTGAGCTAGTATGTGGTCTATTCTGGAGAATGTTCCATGTGCACTTGAGAAGAATGTATATCCTGTTGCTTTTGGATGTAAAGTTCTATAGATGTCTATTAGGTCCATCTGTTCTAGTGTGTTGTTCAGTGCCTGTGTGTCTTTACTTATTTTCTGCCCGGTGGATCTATCCTTTGGGGTGAGTGGTGTGTTGAAGTCTCCTACAATGAATACATTGCAGTCTATTTCCCTCTTTAGTTCTGTTAGTATTTGCTTCACATATGCTGGTGCTCCTGTATTCGGTGCATATATATTTAGAATGGTTATATCCTCTTGTTGGACTAAGCCCTTTATCATTATGTAGTGGCCTTCTTTATCTCTTGTTACTTTCTTTGTTTTGAAGTCTATTTTGTCTGATATTAGTACTGCAACCCCTGCTTTCTTCTCACTGTTGTTTGCCTGAAATATGTTTTTCCATCCCTTGACTTTTAGTCTATGCTTATCTTTGGGTTTAAGGTGAGTTTCTTGTAAGCAGCATATAGATGGGTCTTGCTTTTTTATCCATTCTATTACTCTATGTCTTTTGATTGGTGCATTAAGTCCATTTACATTTAGGGTGACTATTGAAAGATATGTACTTATTGCCATTGCAGGCTTTAGATTCGTGGTTACCAAAGGTTCAAGGTTAGCTTCTTTAGTATCTTACTGCCTAACTTAGCTTGCTTATTGAGCTGTTATATACACTGTCTGGAGAGTCTTTTCTTCTCTCCCTTCTTATTCCTCCTCCTCCATTCTTCATATGTTGTGTGTTTTGTTCTGTGCTCTTTTTAGGGGTGCTCCCATCTAGAGCAGTCCCTGTGGATGCCCTGTAGAGGTGGTTTGTGGGAAGCAAATTCCCTCAGCTTTTGCTTGTCTGGGAATTGTTTGATCCCACCATCATATTTAAATGATAGTCGTGCTGGATACAGTATCCTTGGTTCAAGGCCCTTCTGTTTCATTGCATTAAGTATATCATGCCATTCTCTTCTGGCCTGTAGGGTTTCTGTTGAGAAGTCTGATGTTAGCCTGATTGGTTTTCCTTTATAGGTGACCTTTTTCTCTCTAGCTGCCTTTAAAACTCTTTCCTTGTCCTTGATCCTTGCCATTTTAATTATTATGTGTCTTGGTGTTGTCCTCCTTGGATCCTTTCTGTTTGGGGTTCTGTATAATTCCATGGTCTGTTCGATTATTTCCTCCCCCAGTTTGGGGAAGTTTTCAGCAATTATTTCTTCAAAGACCCTTTCTATCCCTTTTCCTCTTTCTTCCTCTTCTGGTATCCCTATAATACGAATGTTTTTCCTTTTGTATTGGTCACATATTTCTCTTAGTGTTGTTTCATTCCTGGAGATCCTTTTATCTCTCTCTATGTCAGCTTCTATACGTTCCTGTTCTCTGGCTTCTATTCTTTCAATGGCCTCTTGCATCTTATCCATTCTGCTTATAAATCCTTCCAGGGATTGTTTCACTTCTGTGATCTCTTTCCTGACATCTGTGATCTCCTTCCGGACTTCATCCCACTGCTCTTGCATTTTTCTCTGCATCTCATCCCATTGCTCTTGCATTTTTTTCTGCATCTCTGTCAGCATGTTCATGATTTTTATTTTGAATTCTTTTTCAGGAAGACTAGTTAGGTCTGTCTCCGTCTCAGGTGTTGTCTCTGTGATCTTTGTCTGCCTGTAGTTTTGCCTTTTCATGGTGATAGAGATAGTTTGCAGAGCTGGTACAAGTGACCGCTGGAAGAGCTTCCCTTCTTGTTGGTTTGTAGCCTTTTCCTGGGAGAATAGCGACCTCTAGTGGCTTGTGCTGGGCAGCTGTGCGCAGACAGGGCTTCTGCTTCCTGCCCAGGGGGTCTTGCTTTTTTTTATCCATTCTATTACTCTGTGTCTTTTGATTGGTGCATTAAGTCCATTTACATTTAGGGTGACTATTGAAAGATATGTACTTATTGCCATTGCAGGCTTTAGATTCGTGGTTACCAAAGGTTCAAGGTTAGCTTCTTTAGTATCTTACTGCCTAACTTAGCTCGCTTATTGAGCTGTTATATACACTGTCTGGAGATTCTTTTCTTCTCTCCCTTCTTATTCCTCCTCCTCCATTCTTCATATGTTGTGTGTGTTCTGTGCTCTTTTTAGGGATGCTCCCATTTAGAGCAGTCCCTGTAGGATGCCCTGTAGAGGTGGTTTGTGGGAAGCATATTCCCTCAGCTTTTGCTTGTCTGGGAATTGTTTAATCCTGCCATCATATTTAAATGATAGTCGTGCTGGATACAGTATCCTTGGTTCAAGGCCCTTCTGTTTCATTGCATTAAGTATATCATGCCATTCTCTTCTGGCCTGTAGGGTTTCTGTCGAGAAGTCTGATGTTAGCCTGATGTGTTTTCCTTTATAGGTGACCTTTTTCTCTCTAGCTGCGTTTAAAACTCTTTCCTTGTCCTTTATCCTTGCTATTTTAATTATTATGCGTCTTGGTGTTGTCCTCCTTGGATCCTTTCTGTTGGGGTTCTGTGTAATCCTGTGGTCTGTTTGATTATTTCCTCCCCCAGTTTGGGGAATTTTTCAGGAATTATTTCTTCAAAGAGACTTTCTATCCCTTTTCCTGTTTCTTCTTCTTCTGTTATCCTATAATACGAATATTATTCCTTTTTGCTTGGTCACATCGTTCTCTTAGTGTTGTTTCATTCCTGGAGATCCTTTTATCTCTCTCTATGTCAGCTTCTATACGTTCCTGTTCTCTGGCTTCTATTCCTTCAATGGCCTTTTGCATCTTATCTATTCTGCTTATAAATCCTTCCAGGGATTTTTTCACTTCTGTGATCTCCTTCCTGACATCTGAGATCTCCCTCCAGACTTCATCCCACTGCTTTTTCATTTTTCTCTGCATCTCATCCCATTGCTCTTGCATTTTTCTCTGCATCTCTGTCATCATGTTTATGATTTTCATTTTGAATTCTTTTTCAAGAGGACTGGTTAGGTCTGTCTCCTTCTCAGGTGTTGTCTCTGTGATCTTTGTCTGCCTGTAGTTTTGTCTTTTCATGGTGATAGAAATAGTGTGCAGAGCTGGTGCAAGTGACCGCTGGAAGAGCTTCCCTTCTTGTTGGTTTGTGGCCTTCCTCACCTGGGAGAATAGCGTCCTGTAGTGGCTTGTGCTGGGCAGCTGTGTGCAGACAGGGCTTCTGCTTCCTGGCCGGTTACTATGGGGTTTATCTCCGCTGTTGCTCTGGGCATGGCCTAGCCTGGGCTGTTCCTCCAAAATGGTGGAGCCCCATTGGAGGGGGAGTGGCTGGGAGGCTATTTATCTCCATAAGGGGCCTCTGTGCTCCCTGCTGCCCAGGGGGTTAGAGTGCCCAGAGATCCCCAGATTTCCTGCCTCTTGTCTAAGTGACCTGTCCTGCCCCTTTAAGACTTCCAGAAAGTACTCCCCTTCGCAAGGCGCTGGGTTCTTGCAGGTGTGGATGTGGTCTGGATGTTGTCCTGTGTCCTGTGGTCTCTATTTTAGTAAGATTTTTCTTTGTTATATTTTCATAGGTCTATGTGTTTTTGGGAGGAGATTTCCACTGCTCTACTCACTCCGCCATCTTCTGCAGTCATAACTTTAAATCCAGATGTGCTGCCAGGCAGGCCCCACCTGCTTCCTTTCCCTGGTTCTGCCTCAAGAGCTATAGACTTCACACTGATTTTCATTCTCTTCACTTTCTATTAAAATTTTGGAGAGTTGGAGTTGGTGAATTTCCTGTCTGACTAGGAGTGAGGATGGGTGACACGTGCCTTTTTCTGCAACGGATGCTGCCTGAGCAGTTTTGAAACAGCTGCCAGTCTCTCTGCCGTGCTTCCCCTGCCAGTCTTCCTACTGTGCCAGCATTTTGTTTCTGTATCAGTTTTACTCTTCAGTCCTGCTATGTGTCACATGCTTTACATCATTCTCTCCCTTCTCCCCCCATGAGAACTTTTTGAGAGGCAGGATGACTCTCATTTTATCCAAGTTTGTTTCCCTCAGCACCTCCCGCAGCACCTGCTTCTAAGTTTTCTGTCCTCCCGCGTTAAATCTTGCCTAGGTCTTGAATGGAAAACTAGCAGGGCAATTTTCCAAGCTGCAGTCTGTTCAACCAAATCAAATCAAAACTTTTGAGCAAGCAGAGGGGAAGATGCATGAGGATTTCCACAAAGCATCTCCTGAACACTTCCCCGGACCAAACACTGGGGCTAAAAGGGCAGATAAGCTAGGGCCTCTGAACTTCTTAGGCTCCTAGTCTGTGAGGGGAAAGCAGACACAGCTGTGGATGGAAGGCAGCTATTAGGGGATCAGAGACGGGAGGTGCTGATAAATTAGAGGGCTTGGCCAGGCCGACGCAGGAACTTGCTGGAAGTCTGGAGTGTGAACTGTCAGTGAGGCATTTTCAGGGTTTCAGGGGAAGCTTTTGCACCTGGGAACAAGAAGAAAGGGCTTTGTGACCTCAGGAAAAAAGAAAGGAAGGTACCTGCGGTGAGTGGGTGGCTAGCGGGAGCTTGCAGAGCAGAGAGCAGCTGCTGTGCTGCGCACTCTGGGATGGTTGTGGCAGAGCCTGCAAAGCCGCCTGAGCATGAAAGGTCTCCTGAGGAGGAGGGAGGCAGGAGCCATGTCAGCAGCCACCAGCAAGACCTTGTGAGGCGCAGGGTCACCTGGGCTGTCAGGGATGTGGAGTGACCCTGGGGTGCTGTCCTGCCAGTGGGTTTCAGCCCCAGGCAAGTTCACTACAGATTCAGTGTGACCAGAGAAATGACAGTAGGATGTTCCTGGGATGAAAAGTTTGTACCCAACTTTGTTCCCACCGTGGCAGGTCAGTCACTAGAATCCCATCCACTCAGAGTGAGTCTGCATGCAGCAAGCCAGTCTCTGCCTCTGGGCCTCTCTGCCCACACAGCTGTCCTCTGGGCCTCTGTCCTTGGCGCTGCCACCGCTCCAGCCTCTGCTCTGCTCTCCTGTCTCCACTGGCCTCCACCTCCATCTTCCTTGCCTTCCTCCTCTTCCTCCTCTCCCACTGGCAAGCTAGCATGCTGTCTCCACTCATCTCCTGGGCCCTGGTGCCAGCAAGGAGAGCACTGCAGGGGAGGGGAGGGCAGAGCTGGGTGCCATGTGGAATAGAGTGGGCTGGGCACAACCTTTGGGCAGTGGTGCTCTTCCAGAGACATGGAGCCCAGGGTGCTGGGAGGTGGCAGCTCTCTGTTCTGGAAGTCTGTGGGAGACCCCCATGTGCACTTGGCCAGGATGCCAGGCAGTAGCTGGGAAAGGTCCCTGGCTCAGTAGAGGGCCTGGCACAGCATTGTGTTCTGCATTTTGTCATGGTGAGGATGCCTGTAAGAGTGCCATGCTGGAGAGATAGGGTCACTGGGTCAGAACTGGAAAGCTGCAGAGTGAGCTCAGAAGCAGAAACCCAGTGAGTGAAACTACCTTCCCTCTAGCTCTGAGCATTGGGGTGGACGTGCTGTTCCTGAAGCTGCTTCCAGTAGGAGTAAGGCTGTAGGCAGCCGTACTTCCCCAGACACCAATGCCCACCAGGGTGAGAATGGGCACACACCACAGCTGCTTGACACTGTGGGGACCACTCACTCGCTGACACTGGGGGCTTAGAAAATGGTGTGAGGAATGCAGCTGAGTTGGCCAGTTGGAATTTAGATATTTGAACTAGAAAACCCAAGGAACCTCTGTCTGTTACGTGCATATAGAAATTTGTCATCTGCTTGCATCTGCTTTTTCACTAGCTGCTGCATCATTTTCCTTCATCCCCCAGGCCCTTCAAAAAAACCGTGAAAGTTACTTCCATCATAGATTTTAGAAGCAAGCCACAGGGACAGCTGTTAGAATGATAGCTGACAGAACTAGAAAGTTTGCTGAGATCTTTCTAGAAGTGTTCTTCATGGAAAGCCATTGCTGTCTACAACACTTAAAATAAGTAACTGTTCCTTTTAGGCCAGAGTTCTACTCTCCTTCCAGTGGGTGTTTTCATCCACTCCCCCAGCACACACTCAGCAGGGGAAAAGGTGAGGAGGAAAGGTTGAGAGGGGCAGAGGTCCCAAAAATAGAGCATCAGGAGGGTGAGGTAATGAGCTGAACCCATGACTTGAGCTGAGTGTAGAGTCAAGTCAGTCAGAGGTGAACGAAGCAGGTTGGTCAGATCACATGCCCAGGGACTGTTTCAGGGGTGTATTTCCTTTCATTCTTTGAACACATAAATTGAGCATCCTATACATACAAGCCAGTGTGGTAGCCTTAGGGAATCCAAATGTGGGGGATCCCTCCTGGCTGGAGACCTTGGGGGAGTGAGCAGCAATAAGCACCAACCACTGAACCACTGTAATTACAGGAAGCTCTACAAGAAGTCCAGGACACATGGAGGTCAGACGTGCTGGAAGTGCTCGGCAGATTGAGGGTGAGAATTGTGTTTGAGACCTGAAGAATGAGCAATGAGTGGTTAGGTGAAATTGAGGTGGTGCTGTGAGGTGGATGTGGGGATACCTTGGTAATTGAAGTCCAGGAACAACAGTGTGGGTGGGACTGTGGGGACAAAGAAAGGACTGGAGGGGCTTGGTATGAGATGAGGAATAAGTCACATTGTTTTGAATGTGAGTGACACCACCATTTGGTCAGACTTTAGCTAAGTTTTAGTCAAATTTCAGCTCTTTTCAATCTCTTATACTCCTTAGAGTTAGAACCCAGACTTTTAGAAATTTATGTCATTGGAGAATCTAACACACTTTCCTTCTAAAATATAAATCAAACTGGGAGGGCAGTACAAAACCCGTTAGGAAATTCTTATCTATTTTTGGGCAGTTTGCTCTTGAAGCTACTGTAGTTATTAATCTTCTCAGGCATTTTGTCACCAAAAGGTGAGAAGCTCATGTTTTCTCCTTATGCTGGTAAGTTGTAGATCTGCTGGCAAAGATCTAGGTCTGACTGGTCTTGTTAAATATGTGTCTGTTATCCCATTTTGGGGGCATATGGATGTCGTGGGAGATGACCAACCTTTCCCTATTCCCAGTCATTTCCTGTGAAAAAGTTCATCAAAGCAGGTGCCTGAGTTATAGGTCAGGTGGTTGCTGAGCCACTCTGTTGACTTTTCACAGCAGCTCTGGCACTCCACAGTGACGCTGGAAGGGGTGACTGCTGGGCTGAGCCCTTAGGAGCAACCAGAGGTTTCACCTGTTCTGTACTGGTGGGGTTAGGCCTATAGCTGAGGTGGACCATATTCGTTTGTCCCCAGCAAATAACAGTAGAACAGCCATTTCCTGGCACTGTTACTACTACCTTTGAACCCTTCTAGTTACACCTCCCAGTCACCAGTTTTTGAATGAATGGTGTTCTATGGCATTTGGGAAACTTGTCATGTAAACCTTTTTGGCTGCGGCCCGTGCATTCATTTTGTGTTAGTTGCCTGAGGTGGCACGTCAGAGTGCTATTAGCAGCTCAGTGCACTTTTCTGGGAGTGAAGAGGTTGGTCTCAGGTTTGCCCTGGGTAGGCACTGGGCTTCTTCAGTTTGTGGTTGTTCCAGGCGGGCGAGTAAAGTCTCCCTGGTAAAGCTGCTGAGCACTCTTGTCTGTATTTTGTTTCTGGGATGCAGTATGTGCTGGGGACTGAGAGTGCTCTAAGGTGTCATTCCTAATAATTCATAAAAGGTGATTTTAGGAGGATGAAGATAGGCTCTTTCATGTGGCTTGAGTTGCCATTTTAGTTTTCTTTTAGTGAAGAAATGTCTCAGATAAACCTTTTGTGGCTCCCGACTGAGATGTGACAGACATCCCAAAGAAAGGGACTGTGGATGATTCTGACCAGGAAATCGCAGCATCTGTATACAACCAGAGAAAAGACGTTGGAAACTAGCAGAACTTGTTCACATCCGAACTTTCTGTTTGCTTCTTGTGTTACCTTGGCCAAATTAATTCACCTCTCTGGTAGTTTAGTTTACTCATTTATAAGTACATATACTACCCAATGCCAGAGTTGTGCTGTTCAAGAGATTTCATATGTGAAGCCCCTGGAGTATAGTGGACATTGCATAAGTAGCAGCTACCCTTTTTCCTCAGAATTGAGCTAGAGAGAAAAAATGCTCTACCTCATCAGTCATTAGGGAGGTGCCAGTTAAAACTGCAGTGGGCTGCCAGCACAGTATCAGATGGTTAGTATCAAAAGGATAGATATGAAGAAGTATTGGTGAGGGCATGGACACAATGGAGCCCTCATACATTGCAGGTGGGACTGTTTTTACAGTGCAGCTGCTTTGGAGAGCAGTTAAATGTACAGCTGCTGTGTGACCCAGCAGTTCCTAGCATCTGCCCAAGAAATGAAGACACCTCTCCACCAAAGACCTGCATGCAACTGTTCATGCAGTGGACTTATTCACAGTAACCCAATGAGAACACTGCCCAGATGAATGGATGACTCAGCTGTGGTGCATCCATTCAGAGGAATATTGTTGAGTACACATGAGTGACCTGCTGATGTATGTAACCATATAGGTGCAAGGCATCCAGACAGAAAAGACCACAGACTGTATGATTTCATTTAATTAAGCCTTGTAGAAAAGGCAAGACTTAAAGATAAGAAAGCTGATCAGTGTGGCCTCGGGATGGGCAAAGGAGAGAACTTTTGGGCTGGATGGATTTGTTCTGCAGCCGGATTGTGGTGGTGAGTGCACAGCTGTTTACATTTCTAAACCTCACCAAGCTGTGCATTGAAAATGGGTCTTTTATGGCTGTGATATTATAATTTATAAAAGAAAAATATTTGGTTTTCATCCTAGTAAAGGTGTGTTATTAATGAGGTGACTTTTGGAAAGCACCAAAGAATGGGGATGGCTGCTGGGAGAGCCGACCGACCATGTGATCACCACCCTCAGACCCCGGGGAGCAGGGAGGAGCGGAGAAGGGCTGGAGGTTGAATCAGTTACCGGTAGCTAGATGATTTAATCAGTCTTGCCTATGTAATGAAGCCTCCATAAAAACCTAAAAGGATGGGGTTAGTAGAGCTTTCGGGATAGTGAACACATGGAGATCCGGGGAGAGTGGAGCTCAGAGAGCGCCTGGAATCTCAGAGCCCCATCACCTTATCTTGTCCTCTGCATCTCTTCTGTCTGGCTGTTCCTGACTTACATATTCTGTAACAAACTCGTGACTCAGTTCTGTGAGCCATTCCAGCAAATTAATGGGAACCCGAGAAGGGGGTTGTGGAAACCTCTGACCTATAGCTAGTGGATCTGAAGCCCAGGTGACAACCTGGGCTTGTGACTGGCATCTGAAGGTGGGGAGGGAGCACTCTTGGAGGATTGAGCCCTTAATCTGTGGGATTTGACTCCATCTTTGGGTGCACACTGTCAGAATTGAGTTTAATTGTATGACACCAACCGGTGTCACAGAACTGCTTGGTTTGAAAACCCCCACACATCTGGTGTCCAAAGTGTTGTAAGTGTAATATCCAAAGTAGAGATGTAAGAGTAATGGCTAAGCCCAGGAGGCGTGTAGGTTTTCCAACACAATGACTTTATAAATTAAACAGCATATGGAGCTAGAACTTGGATCATATGACTGTCTCATAAATTATGCATTATATTGGTTTGTTTCCAAAAGCAGCATGGTTTTCAGAACTCTTGTGTTGGAATGGGCATGAGCAGGACACCTGTGTTCCTGAATGTTTTGTCTTTCACTGGACCTGTCTTTTGCACAAATCTGGGGCTCTTCCATACTCCTCACTTCTTGCCACAACAGATTTTGATTATTGTTAGAGTGGGGTCAAGGACAGAGATTTGGGTAAAAAAATGACCCAAAAGGAATCACATTGTCCTCAAATAGCATTATAAATATAGGCTTATGTTGTCCCATTTTTTTTCCTATAAATATATGTGTATTTTTACATTGTTAAATGTGTTTTAAAATGAGTGCATAAAATGAACATTTTTCCATGATGTGAACTCTTTATAAACATAGTTTTAATTGCTGGATGTTTAAGTATTTGTTTCAGCACACCCTTTCTAGCCTTTTATATATTATTTTCACAAACTTTACTCATCTATTACTTGATTCTTCATTGGATGATGTTCACTTTTGTTAACCATTTATTATTTCCTCATTTTAAATATCTCTTTATATCCAGTCTTCATTTTTTATTGCACTGTAAGTGATCTGGTTTTCAAAGTAAAATTTGATACAGATTTAAACACAGAATGTTACAAGTATACAGAAAACTTGCAGGCTCATTACCAAAGTGAAGATAAATAAATAGAAATAATGAAAATAAAACCATTTATGATACCACCAAAAAGGTTATTTATTGTCATTACTGTGTATGTGTCTTATTATTTTCTCTCTCCTATGACGTATAACAAGAGTTTACTTTCCTTAGATATGCTGTTTTACTTGGATTTATTTTTCTTTGCAAAATGTTCCCATACAGTTGTATGTTTCTTACACCCTGATAGTATATGCTTACTACTATGTATTTTGGATGTATTATAATTTTCTTAAACAGACCCTGATACAGATAATTTGAAAATTCAAATATTTCTAAATATTCTGAATTTTAAAATTAAGGTATCATTGGTATACAATCTTATGAAGGTTTCACATGAACAACATTGCAGTTACTACATTCACCCACACTATCAAGTCCGCCCAACCCATCCCATTGCAGTCACTGTCCATTAGGCACCAAGATGCTACATTGTCACTACTTGTCTTCTCTGTGAGGTATTGCCTTCCCTGTGACCCCCCTACATTATGTGTACTAATCATAATGCTCCTTAATCCCCTTCTCCCTCCCTCCCCACCAACTGTCCCTAACCCCTTCCCTATGGTAACTGCTGGTCCCTTCTTGGAGACTGTCAGTCTGCTGCTGTTCTCTTCCTTCAGTTTTGCTTTGTAGTTATACTCCACAAATGAGGGAAATCATTTGGTACTTGTCCTCCATCCTCCAGCTTTATCCATGTTGTTGCAAATGGTAGGATTTGTTTTCTTCTCATGGCTGAGTAATATTCCATTGTGTATATGTACCACATCTTCTTTATCTATTCATCTACTGATGGACACTTAGGTTGCTTCCATATCTTGGCTATTGTGAATAGTGCTGTGATAAACAAAGGGGTGCATATGTCTTTTTTAATCTGGGATCTTGTTTTTTTTTTTTTTTTGGTAAATTCCTAGGAGTGGAATCCCTGGATCAAATGGCATTTCTATTTTTAGTTTCTTGAGGAAGCTCCATATTGCTTTCCACAATGGCTTAATTTATATTCTGACCAGCAGTATAGAAAGGTTCCCCTTTCTCTGCATCCTCACCAGCATTTGTTGTTCCTTCTGTCAGTCCCTCCTTGCTTCTGACCTGCAGACAAGGGAGAAGATGCGATGAGGTATCAAAGACCTGAAAGGACCAGCCAGGGGACTCAAGGCGTAACAGCGCAAGAGTGGTGCTGAGAGGGCACCCCTCATGTTTATTGATCAGGAATCACATTCTTGAGTGGGTAACAAGTTTCTAGACACAATGATTAACATGCTTTGCTCCAGGAATGTAACTGCCTCCAGGTCACCGGGGCAAGACGTCCCTGGCGCCAAACAATGAGGGAGTAGCTGTAACAAGAAACAGATCTCGGTTAAGATTTAGTGAGCTGCGGCATGCACCACAGATTCCAAGGAAGGCAATCAGTTCTGTAAAAACAGAATGATCTATGAATAGCAACCTACATTTCCCCCGTTTTTAAATCAAAAAGGAAGAGAAGTCCGTTATTCTGCTGCAGCTTCGTAAAGAAAGGGGCAACAAGAAATGCCTCGTTGTGGGGGGGGGGGCAAGGTGCTAAGCCACGCCTCAGTTGACCCCCTCATCTCTCGACCTGTTGGCCCCCATGACTGTGCCTGTCTTAGGTTGTTCCTCCTGTGAGGAATCTTATCTATCTCTGGCTAACCAGCCATCTTATGGGGCCGTACAGGGAGTAAATGCAATAGAGCAAAGAGGCACACAAAATATTTATGCAAACACCTCTTCATCCCCTTAATTGCTGAGGAATTTAAAAATATACAGTGATCTGTCACACAGACTCAAGAAAATAACATGCAATTATTACTATTTTTTTGCCATGACTTCTTGAAATGTAGCATATGCATGAATTGGCTTTATTAAGCCAGCAATCAGATGGCGCACCCATGTTACCAAAACGGGAAGGCAAATGCATAAAAGAAGTAGGCCTACAAGTATTGGCCATAGCCAGTGAAACCAAGAGAACTGATCAGGTAATCCAGGTAATTGTGAAAACTTATCAATAATATGGTGAATATCATCCAACTGGTTTTGAATTGTCTGTGAAAAATCAGATATATTAAAACAACACATTCCAGGAAATTATTCACAGCCCAAATGTTCTTTCAGCAACAAATAATCTATGGTAGCATGATTCTGGAGCACTGCCACTCGAACTTCTCCAAGTTCCTGATTAAGTTCTGACAGTATGGAAGCAGATTTGTAGTCTTGCTGTAGGCACAGGCCAGCTTAGATATTTCCTTCTGCATTCCTGCAATGAGTCCTGGTACAGGCAATGCAAATGCAGCTGCGACTGCAACGGCAACGGGGTCCAACAATTTCAAGTTGTCGTCACAATCTGGAGGCAGGGCTCGGGTCACTCTTCGGTGTTTAAATCCAGGATGATCTATAAGGGCTGGGAGAATACGTTCTATACCACAGACGCCTTGATAATGTGAGGAAAAGGCTTGATAGGTTTTGTTATCACACAAAACACCCAGCCATTTGGGAGTCTGTATCCATATGGCCATTTTACATGAATAGTAGAATTACAGTAAGAAGGTATATTAGTACAATTGATACATATACAACTAGAAACTATAGTGGTGCTAACTGGTAAATTCAATTGAATTTCTCGAGTAAGAATCTTGGGGGCTAAAGTAATATTTATTGCAGAAATATTAGTAAACACTGAAAGGGGGAGTCCTATGCCTATCAAATTCTTCCTTAAGATTCCACTAATAGAAAAAGGGGGTTATTAAGATTAGCATGCATGGGGGGGAGGGAGCAAGGGGAGGGTGGGCTGCACAACACAGAGAGGACAAGTAGTGACTCTACAACATTTTGCTAAGCTGATGGACAATAACCGTAATGTGGTTGTTAGGGGGGACCTGATATAGGGGAGAGCATAGTAAACATAGTATTCTTCATGTAAGTGTAGATTAAAAATTAAAAAAAAAAAAAAAAAAGAAAGAAAGAAAGAAAGAAAGAAGGAAAAGGGGGATTACTCCTTAACAGGATAAAACTATTGGTAAATCAAAGATCAATGCATGCTTTAAATATCCTTAATGTTGATCACTTAAAGGGTGTCAGATGATCAGCTATGGAGGTACTCTTTTCTGATAATATTCCTTTCTCTTAATTAAAAAAAAAAAAAAAAAAAGCAGTTACTGTGTGCTGACCTCCAATGAGTTCTGCACAGTGGTATAGAGGGCATGTCAAAGTGTGGGCAAAGGGCCTGTTTGTTTCTATGCAGGAGATCAAGGCCTAGCTTGGATACCCAGAAAATGAACTAAGATACGATATGAGGAGGAGCTTCCGGCATCAGCACTCTCTGGAGGACTTGTGCCGGGGGATGATCGTCAAAAAGCCTCCACAGGGATTCGGACGATGCTGCGGTTGTGGCTGCATCCAGCCCACCATCTCCTGGACTTGCCATAAGAATGAGGAGGGAGATGTCTAGGCTGGCATGTGCATACAGTGAGACAACGATTTGACCGGATCTGTACTGTTGGAACTCAACCAGGAGTTGGGAGGGGTGCAAGTTGTAGCACTCCAAAATCTCATGACTATAGACTATCTATGGTTAAAAGAACATATGGGATGTGAACAGCTCCCAGAAATGGGCTGCTTTAATTTGTCTGATGGTTCAAGTACAGTTGGACAATATCCATCATATCATAGATAAATTTTCACAAATGCCTAGGGTGCCTAAATGGTTTTCTTGGCTTCACTGGAGATGGATGGTAATTATAGATTTGCTTTGTTTATGTCACCGTATTCCTATGATGTTAATATATGTGTGCAAATTAGTTAGTAGTTTAAAACCTATACATACTTAAGGTACTATACAAGAAGATATGTCAAAGAAATAATCAATCCTCCCAAGTTTCCTTCGTATGCTACATCTATAGCTTTTCTTCTTCCTTCCTAATTACAACCCTTAAATAGAATTCGTGCCTCATATCGAATTTACCGAGTATCATAATTCCTCCAGGTGGTAAAGATACCTTGAGACAAGTGCTGGGCATAGAAGCCACAGGGCATAAATCTGCAAAGAAGTAAAAAGCTAACCTTTGCAAACAATATGGCTTCTCTCTCACTTACCAACTTTACATTTCCCTGTATGACCCCGGAAGATGACTGGTTAGCCAGAGACGGATAAGATTCCTCAAGGGAGGAACAACCTAAGACAGGCACAGTCGCAGGGGGGCCATCAGGTGAGAATTTGGGGATCAACAGAGGTGAGGCTCAGAACCTCACCCCCCCTGCTTTGAGAGAAATCTTCTGCATCCGTGGATGTCTTGATGCCCTGGTCTAGCCTGGATTAATACTTAGTCCATAGGCACACACCTGATCATCTGATCATCTACATTTGCCTTCTTACAGCACTAAACTATGTTTTCTACCTTTATCTTGCATCTACCTAGCACTTCAGCATTTTATTAAAAATAAAAATAATAATAATAGTAGGAGAAATGGGGGATCAACATATAGATCAAGTACAAAAATCAAACGAATATTCATATTTGACCTGATTGTTTATAGGTCATATTGCATGATCAAAACCGAAAGTTTCTGTGATGACTGCCCTTGTACTGTTCACCATGTAAGAATTTATTCACTATGTAAGAATTCGTTCACCATGTAAGAACTTGTTCGTTATGCTTCAGAAGATTGGAGACTGACGAGAATTAGGCTTGAGATGGATTAATGATTGTACATTGAGCGTTGACCCCCCTATACTGAATTTTATTGTTGTTAACAACCATTTGATCAATAAATATGAGAGATGCCCTCTCAAAAAAAAAAAAAAAAAAGTTTCCACTAATAGAGGAATCACCTGCTACACAAAAAGATGTCTTGTTAAGCCCTTGATTAGCCAATTGCAACCACATATTGGGTGAAGAATGCTCATTCTCTGGGGTTAGTGAAATATTCAAATAAACATAACTACTTTTATATATTTGATCAGGGCTTCCCTTCTGGAATTTTTCCCAAGAATAATTGCCAATATCATTCTGGGTTAAAAGTTTTATAAATATCATAGCGGGTATTGTCTCTTTTAGACTGATCAGTAGCATTATCCCAACCAAGTTTTCCTCCAGATGTTTGTCTATATATTTCCTCACCATTCTTTTTCCATACTACAGGACCTACAGGAGTAGAACAGGTGGATACACACTGAAGGACTACTCCTTGGCCTAAATGTGGTGGATTGCTCACACTAGCTGTAATAGTGCAAGCTTGTGTAGTGTGTGTATGTATAAATACCATCACCAAAAACAAAAGTAGAAACTTCACAATCCAGGAAGCTTCACTCCATTGGTGAGGTTTGTTGGTGGCCGTCCTCTGGAGCGGCTGTTCCGGAGAGTGTTGATGTTGGGAGTTCTTCTTCATATCGTATCTTAATTCATTTTCTGGGTAGTCAGACCAGACATTAATCCTCTGTAATGATACAAACAAATCCTTTGTCCCACACTTTGATATGACCTTTATACCACTGTGAAGAACCTATTGGAGACCACCACACGGGAACTGCTGTTGTTTTAGAAAAAGAAATATTGTCAGAAAAATGCACTTCATAGCTGATTGTCCATCACCCTTAAAAAGACCAAAATTAAGGATATGTAAAGCATGTATTAATTGTTGATTTGCAGTTAATTTTATCATATCAGGCAGTAATCCCCCTTTTTGTTTTAATAAATAATGCTTAAGAGTAAGATGACAATGTTCAATTGGAGCTTGGCCTGTAGAATTATATGAAATTCCTGTTTTATGAGTGATATTATATAGCTGAAAAAACTTTTTTTAGCATAGAGAGGTAAATTGAAGCATTGTCAGTCAGCTTAAGAGAAGAAGCTTAAAACATTTTGTCAGCAACATTTGAAACAAAAAGTCATAAAATCATTTTTCTGTAGTTTACTTAATTTTATATAACCAATACCTGTTCTACTGAAATCTAGTTCTTTACTAGTTTAGGAGTAATTAAACAGTGCTTATAAATGACAAAAGATTTACAAATGACAGTGGTTAAAGATCTGATGAGAACTTACTGTAAGACAGTTGATATAGAAATTTGGATATTTCTGTAACATAAAACATTCAGTAATAAAGTTTAACATTATTCCTTTTGACAGTGCTTTCCAGGTATATATATATCAGATAAATAAGCCAAATTAGTCAAATATTTTCCTTGATGAGGAGAAGAAATTCCTCTGATATGTTCCAGGGGTCCTCTGGAAAATATCAGAGTTAACTAGAGGTAGAAGTAGTACCTTTTTAAATTTGGTCTTGGGAAGCTGTCAAAAGTTTTTAAGGCATTTGCCTAAATAGAATTATAGTTATTAAATAATACTTATAATTCAACCAGAATGATAATAAGGTTTAAAAGCAAATACAGAAGGTTACATAGTTGTTAACAACACTTAGCTTACACACTTTTTAATATTAAGGTCTCATTTTCTTAAATACTCAGACAATTCATTGAGATTTTAAGCATAAGAAACTTTTAATAAACAATTAGAAAACTTACAATCTTTCAACATTAAAGGTAGACTAATAAACAGTTGTTCTTTTAAGAAACAAAAGATTCTAGTCTTGTTGTGTACTTGACATCAAGATTTATTTGCTTTAATTTCACATAGCATGACCCTATCAATTTTTTATAAACTTTTTACAACTATTTTACATTCAGTGTTCACTGTCTTTAAACAAACAGCTGTACTTTTGAATAGTTATCTTCTTTTACTTTCAGTACAATGCATTTCTATTCCTTATACCTTCTCTTATAAAAACATACACTCTTTAGCATACAGAAATGTTTTCCTTATTATATTAAGTAGTTTTCATTAGAACTTAAAACCATTTGGTACTTTAACCTTCAGTGAACACTGAAAAATAGGGCACTGTAAACTGTTACACCAGCGTTCTTCAGATTGATACATCTGTGAACATATTTTATCATTTTTGGAAATGTGCCTTACAGCACTGAAAGGAAAGGATCGACACAGCAGCAATTCACTGGAGAATTCCACTTTATTAGGGAAAGGTGCTGGGTTATATAGGAAGGGGCATGAATTGATTGAGGTGTCACTTCTACGGGGCTGTTGGCTGTTGGCTAGGTGCTAGGATTGGGAGGGGAGTGAGAGGTGATTGGGCTTCAGGTGGCGCCGGCGGGAACCGAGGATCCCGAAGAGAAGCCGGAAGTTTGCCATCTTACTGGTAGGGGCCCTTCATTCCCCCCTTTCTCCTCTATGGGGTTGTGGACATTGCTTTCTCTCTGGCTGCTTCCTGCTGAACAGGGGTGGAGAAGGGAGTGAGGGCTTGAGGATTGGGAGGAAAGGGTTGATAGGACTCCCCACAGTAAGGATGAGTAGATGTGGACTTCTTCAGGTTTGGAAATCAATGAAGGTTCCCTGTAACCATAGGTTGAGGACCTGTTGATTCCAATGGTGCCAAGAGGATATGGGTGTCAGGAGCCAGGCGTCTGCAGCCATTGTTTCCAGGAACAGTTTCCAGTGGAGAGAGGGGTCCATCTTAGTGTGTGGTGAGGAGGTCACATGAGGGTGAGGGATCTTCTGTGGCCAGAAGCTGGTAGTTCCTGAGTAAAAGCTGGTTGAAAGCTTGATTAGAGATTTTTCCGACTTGGGATTTGATGAACTTTATTATACAGGGTAAGAAGAGACAGGCGAGAAGAATGATTATTATGGGGCCTGCAATGGGCCAGAGCCAGGTGAGGAGGGGGTTTGTTAGTATTGACGAGAATGGGTTGGAATTGGAAGCAAAGTGGAGACTGGAGGCAAGGTCGGTGAGTTTGGTAATGTCAGTTCCTACAATGCCGGATTCATTGATGTAATAGCAGCACTCTTCCCAGAGGAAGACGCAGGCGCCGCCCTTCTCGGCTGTAAGCAGATCTAGGGCCCGCCGGTTTTGAAGGGTGACTTTAGCTAGCTAAGTGACCTGTCTTTGGAGAGAGGCTAGGGAATTGGCAGTGGATGTCAGGGCTCCCTCAAGTTTGGCGTTGAGATCTCTAACTGCCCATAGAGAGTGACCCAAGGCTTCTCCCGAAAACCCTGCTCCAATGGCTGAGGTGATCCAAGAGATACCGACCATGATGGGAAGGAAAGCAGCTCTTTTTGTGCGTGAGGGCAAGGGAGGTTGGAGCTCAAGAAATTCTGCCATGCTGTCAAGTGTAAGCTGTGGGATTAGGGTGACGAGAATGCAGGGTGTATCAGAGTTGAGAGGCAGTGAGTTGAAAAGACTGCCATTACACTAAAAGAAGTGTCCCGGTTGTGTGAAAGTCTTAGAGCCGGAGGTAGGGGTGTAGATAGAGAGGCAGTGAAGTGCGCTGGAGGGGGGTGGAGTTGGGCCTACACAGTGGTGGATGGTGAGATTATCTGTGTATTCTGGTTCCCATAGGGGTATGTCTGCCAGGGGACAGAGGGGTTGTCTTTCTGCACGGAAGGAGTAGTTGGAAATATTAAGGGGCATGGCGGCCAGCACTGGGCGCTGTAGTGATGCACACAAGAAGCAATTGGCGGTGTTAAGGGTGTGGTAGAGAAAGATGGTGGGGTCCTGAATGAGCTGTAACGAAGAGTAGGAGAAATGGGGGGATAAGAAGACGAAGAGGTGCCGTCAAGAGTTTGATAATGACTTTTTCGGAATGTCTGCTATCTGATGCAACTTGAGAGATCTGGGAATGAGAGGGAACATACTTTTGAGAGATATGAAGGGTACCGTGGGGGGTTGAGGACCCCCCGTAGTAAACTGAGGCTGTGACTCTGGCAGCCCATCGAGAGTCCCGGGGATCTGGGATTGATAAGTAGAATGAGCCGTTGGAATATTTCATGAAACGGTTGGAGGAGTAATACTGTGGGTACTGGAAGTTACCCATGTAGTGAATGGCACAAGACTAGTAGGGACATCTCTTGTAGGTGTCTGGCCATCACCTGCAATAGGTTTGTTTTTTGGTCATAGAGGAAGCAGAGGTAGGGAGAATAAGGGTAGCTGCTAGTGAACACTTCAGTGGAGGGAGGAAAGTGGAGGTATAAAGGCTCAGAGCAGCTTTTCAGAGGGCAGTCTGGTGTGGCAATGAGGGCAGTAACTTTTGTTTGATGCTATGTGTAAGTCTGTCTGACTTTGAATTGCCATACAACGGAGGCTGGGGTGGTGGGGAAGACAATAAGAATGAGGAAAAAAAGCGAGAGAGCAGTAAAGGAGGAAAAAGTCATGATTTGGGTATGGATGGCAAAGGGGGTGAATGGGATTTTGGAGGAAAGGACAGTAAGGTGAGGAGTCTGGAGGGAGGGAGAGTCTGTAAACTTTTGTAGGTTAAGAGATCTTTTAGGTGATGTGGGGACAGAATGGTAAGGGGTGCCCTGAATGTCAGTTTATGAGCTTGTTTCTGCAAGAGCTGTCTAGCGGCTAATGCTCATAGGCAGGGGGCCCATCCCAGAACTGTGGGGGTCTAATTGCTTGGAGAGATAAGCCTCTGCGGCAAAGGATGGGCCATAATATTGGCTTAGGACTCTTAGAGCTTGACTGGACCTCTCATGAATGTATAATGAGAAGGCCTTTGACAAATCAGAAAGATGGAGAGCTGGGGCTTGCACAAGGGCTTGACGGAGCTTAATGAAGGAGTGTCGGGGTGAGGAGGATAATGGTTTTTTAGGGGGGCTCTTGCTGAGGTCGTATAGGGGTCTTGCCAACAGGGAGCAGGGAGAAGTTAGGGATCTATGCTCTAAAATATCTAGCTAGGCCTAGAAAGGAAAGGATTTCTGTCTTGGTTTTGGGAATGGGCAGGTCAGAGAGGAGCCGTTTTCTGTCTAAGGTAATGGACTTCTTTGTTGGGATAGAAGGAATCTGAGGTAAGTGACAGGAGGGGAAGAGATTTGAGCTTTGACGGGGGATACTTGGTAACTTCTGGAAGCTAGAAGGTTAAGTAGGGAGGCAGTGTCAAGTTGAGACTGTTCCCACGAGAGACTGCAGAGTAGAAGATTGTCCATGTATTGTAATAAGGTGGACTTGGAGTGATCATGATGAAACTGTTTGAGGTCCTGAGCTAGGACCTGTCTAAAAATATGGGGACTATCTCGGAAGCTTTGTGGCAAAACTGTCCAAGTGAGTTGTTCAGAATGTCTTGTGTATGGGTCTGTCCAGGTGAAGATGAAAAAATCTTGGGAGCAGGGGTCTAGAGGGATAGAAAAATGGGTCCTTGAGATCTAGGACTGAGAAGTGGGATGCTGAGGCAGGGATCTGCAATAAAAGGCTGTATGGATTTGGAACTAAGAGATGGATAGGGACAAAGGCTATGTTGATGAGGCGAAGGTCTTGGACAAGGCGGAAAGATCCGTTGGTTTTTTTAACAGCTAATATTGGGGTATGAAATGGGGAGTGAGTGCATCTGAGGTAATTTTTGTTTAAGAGATCTTGAATGATGGGTTGGAGGCCTATGAGGGCTGAAGTGGTTAGGGGGTATTGGGCCTGACAGATATACTGAGAGGGGTCACGTAATTTGATAGAGGCAGGAGGACATAGAGCCACGGAGGGGCTTGTAATGTCCCAAACTTTGGGATTTACAGGGTGTATGAGGGTGGAACCGGAGCTTTCATTGGGTAGAGGGGGGTCGTCGGCTATAAGGGCCATCAGAAAGGGAGTACTGGGGGCTGTGGGAGTGGATATAGTTATGGAAACGTGGAGGATAGAAAGGATGTCCCATCCTAGTAAAGGGATGGGACACTGGTGCATAACCAGGAAGGAGTGGGATAAAGGTATGGGATTGTCTTGGATTGTTCATAAAAGGGGGGGGGGTTAATGGGAAAATCTGTTTACCTCTTACCCCGACTATAGGAGTAATGGTTGGCATGGTAGGGCCCCGGTATTCTCTCAAGACTGAGAAGGTAGCTCCTGTATCTAGGGGGAAGGAGATGGGGCGACCGTCTACTGTTAAAGTAACCCTGGGCTCCTGTTTGGTGATGGAAATGGTCTGGCGAGAAGCCCCCGGGCCCCGTCAATCTTCTGCCAGCCCCAGTATGGCGGGCTTAGGATGGGGGTTGTTCATCCAGCCTCCCCTTCGGGTGCTTGGGCAATCAGACCCCCAGTGGCCCTATTTGTGGCATCTGGGGCATGGGGTAGTAGGAGATCTGGGGCAGGGGCACGCCCTTGACCAATGTCCCTCTTTTCCGCACCTGAAACAAGCTCCTGGGGAGGGGCCTTGTTTGTAGAGGGGCGCCCAGGTTGTGGTTTTATCATCTGAGCCAACATTTGGAAATTGGCCTGATCAGCCTTTTGTTTACGGTGTTCTTCTCCTCCCGCTTATGGAAGACTTTAAAGGCCACTGTTAGGATCTCAGTCTGTGGGGTAGCGGGGCCCTGTTTTAACTTTTTGAGTTTAGCTTTAATGTCTGGGTAGCTTTGAGCTAGGAAGTATGTCATAAGGACATGTTTTTCTTCCGGTGTTTCTGGGTCTAGGATGGTATACTGTAATAGGGCTTGAGTGAGTCTGTCTAAGACCTCGGAGGGTGTTTCATCTGTCTTTTGAATTATGTCTTGGACTTTTTGAAAATTGACTACTTTACGAGCTGCCTTTTTCAGACCTGCTATTAAGCAGGAGGCAAAAATATCTCGAGAGCGGAGACCTACGGCAGTGTTATAATCCCAGTGTGGGTCTTGTTCGGGGACACCAGTGGGGCCAGGGGCATAGGTGGGGTCAGTCCTGTGGGTTTCGGTAGCGTGCATTTGGGCGAAGTCTCAAACTCGTGTACGCTCTTCAGGGAGGAGAGTATTGGCCAGGAGCATGAAAATGTCATGATGCGTGAGGCTGTAAGACTGGAGGGTCCATTGAAACTCCCTGATGTATGTCGTGGGATCAGTGGAAAAGTAACCTAGGCGTTTCTCTATTTAGGCTAAATCTCCTAAATGCCTTTGTATCCTGCTACCTCCAGGAGGGGGGCGATAATTTTGGGAGGCTCTCGGGACCAAGTCTGAGGGGGACTGAAGGGTTCTGGCTCAGTCTGTGGGGGAGTGACGCTGTCTAGCTGCACATATTCAAGCAGGTCCTGAAGTGCGGAAGGGGGGCAAAGAAAATAAAGAATCAGACCCACGTGTTGCCAGCCTGCAGCCCAGCTGCTTGCCTCTGCTGCTTTAGTTGGGCTTGAACTCATGACTCTGAGGTTAAGAGTCCCATGCTCTACTAACTGAGCTACAGCAGGGCTCCAGTTAATTGCTTATGGAATGCGTAAACAGAATGTTCTTTGTTCTCCATTCCTGCCACATCGGCAAGTGGGGGAAGGGCATAGCTAGAAGCAGGGGCGTTGTTTCTACACATCTTCAAGGTCTCCCTATTTTCAGAGTGAGGAGTCTTGGCTCGTCTTCAAGGACAAGATATGTTTTTCTGGACAAATAACTTCCAAGGACTGCACCGGTTGTTCTCTAGCTTGTGCTTCCCCATGCTGCGTTCAGATATGGGGGAAGGTGCTTTCCCATTCTCCCTACAAACATGTGAGAAGACAAAGGCGGTCCCTAACAGGGGAGAAACAGGTGATGAGGGCAAAGATGGAGGAGGCCCCTGGGACCTAGTTAAAGGTGGGGCTGAAAGGCTCAGGCTTAATCTGCGGGGGACGAAGGCAGAGGAGATGAGATGGGGGAGGAGATGGTGGGGAAGGAAGGGAGAAGGGCTGAAGAAGGGGAAGAGAGTGAACGGGAGGCTTCTGTGGGGGCGGCGGCTTGCAGGCTAGGAGAACTTGGGAGGGGGCGGGGGGGGGAGGGGAGGAGGAGGAGGAAAGCTTCCATATAGGGAATCTCCTTCCAGTTTTTCAGGCACTGGTAGTAGTTAAAGAGATTGTGAGTGATGTTAGGATCAAGAGTTCCCCCTGCCGGCCATTGGTTGTTATTGTCTAGGGGGTATGTCGGCCAATCTTCGGAGCAATATTTACGGAGAAGTTTTGGTTTTATATCAGGCGTCAGGGAGAGGGTAGCCAGATGCTTAAGCAAGCATTCAAGAGGTGAACTTTCAGGGAGGGATGAGGAGGCTCCCATGGCTAAAGGACAGAGAAGGAGACAAACAGGGGAAGATGAACGGAGATCCTCGGACTGGAAGCAGACCACAAGGAGACAAAGGGCATCCCCGATTATCCTTGGTGGTCTGCAGAAACTCGTATACGAGTCGGAATTTCTTAGGAAGTGTGGGTCGTCACCCAGACTTCCCTAAGAAGGCAGAGTGCCGGAGTCACGAGGTACCTAGCGCTAGGAGTTTTCGGCAGACAGAACAGATTTCGGTGGACGGAGCAGAAGGAGGAGGGGGTGGGGAAAGGGAGCGTTCTCATCCGCAAAGGAGTCACCTCGTTTATGGCTGTTGGAGGAGGAGGCCTGAGAGTCTGCCGCAGCCATGAAAGCCTGAGGCAGGGATTTATGGCTGTCGGAGGAGGGGCCTCAGGATCCGCCGCAGCTGTGAAGGCCTGACGCGGGGATTTATGGCTGTCGGAGGAGGGGCCTGAGGGTCCGCTCCAGCCGTGAAGGCCTGAGGCGGGGAGAGTTCCCTCCTCGTCACCGAGCGTCAGGACCTTGCCGGACAATCACGGTCAATGGCACTGCAATAGCTTGGAGAAGAGTGGCCCACTCTGGGGAAATTTTGCTTAAAATGTGTCAGCACTGATGGAAGGGATGGTGAATGCGTTTACGACTGTCGGAGGAGGGGCCTGAGCGTCTGCTGCAGCTGTAAAGGCTTGAGGCAGGGATTTATGGCTGTTGGAGGAGGGGCCTGAGGGTCCGCTGCAGCTGTTAAGGCCTGAGGCGGGCAGAGTTCCCTCCCATCCCTGAGCGTCAGGGCCTTGCTGGACGATCATGGTCAATGGCACTGCGATAGCTCGGGGAAGAGTGGCCCACTCCGGGGGGAAGACTTACCTGAAGGCCAGAGAGGAGTGGTGAGTGTGATGAGCCAGCAGTGGAAAAAGAGGACGAGGGCAAGCTGCTGCTGGTCTCGGGGGGAAGACGGGGCCCAGTTGGTGTGTCCTGTCTCCCGGGTTTCGGTACCAATGTAAGGAAAGGATTGACACACAGCAGCAATTCACCGGAGAATTCCGCTTTATTAGGGAAAGGTGCTGGGTTATATAGGAAGGGGCATGAATTGATTGAGGTGTCACTTCTACGGGGCTGTTGGCTGTTGGCTAGGTGCTGGGATTGGGAGGGGAGCGAGAGGTGATTGGGCTTCAGGTAGCGCTGGCGGGAACCAAGGCCCCCCCCCCTCCCCGAAAAGAAGCCGGAAGTTTGCCATCTTACTGGTGGGGGCCCTTCAAGCACAATTTCTCATTAAGCACAAAATATGTCTATATAACTTAGTAAACTTTAAGAATTTTGGTTATCACAAAAATTCTCAGGCTGTTTGCAGATAAATACACTGTTATACATTAATACAGTATTATTATTAAGGTGTTTATTTGCTACACTTGCTTACTTATTTTTAGCAACCATGCCAGATTAGTTATAAAACTTTTACCAAACACCAGACGAAGTCAAGTTTTTCTTTAAGCATCTTCTTGAAATATAAAACAGGTCATATCAACTTAAAGGACTTTAAGTAAACTTTGGCAGCTGATAACTATAAGGACATGTCCGTTTCAGTCAAACTTAAATTAGCATTTATGCTTAATATTTTTATTAGATTTTCTGGAAGTTTTAGAATGCCCAATTTTCACAAGCGCTTGTTTTTAAATCAATTTTTATTAATACTATCCGGAGGTTGGAAAATATTTTTCATTTACACACTTAGAGATGCAAACATACCAATTGAGATGTAATGACTACAGTTAGCAACACTTTTCATGTAAAAACATATTCACAGACAGACAAACTGATACAAAGATTTGAGTTACTAATATTCAATAGCCTTCTTTCTTTTTAGCTTATTTGATTAAAATTATTTCAGTTTTCAAGAATACACTCTAAGGGCGAGCAGTTTACATTACTGGGTTAAGGTTTAGATGGCCCCAGACTAACAAGACTGATGAAGGCTCTGAACTGATAGGGACTGTATGTGTCCAGGGGGCTGGAAACAAAATGCAAGTACAATTCTAGCTCCAGTCATTTGAAGCCAGGCTGTATTGCAGAAGATACATTTCTTTGGTTTCAGGGAGTCTAGTTTAAGATTTCCCAATTTTCAAAATAATGATCAACTTAATCAGTAGAATAGATTTTCACTAAAAGAATTTAGAAAACTAGTTCCATATTGTAGTATTTCATGTGACTTTTGACCATTTTCTTTCCTTGCAGCAAAATATATTTAGCTGCATAACATTATATTGCATACTTCTCTCAGGGGCCAAGCCTCTTTAATCAGAGTGTTTGTATTGAGGCCAGGTTTGTGTGCAGAAGATAAGACACTTCTTTTTTAGAGTTTAGGGATTGCATTACTCTCAGTTTTCCTAGTTTTTTCTGCCTGAGCTTTAGTCATTCCTTGAGAGGCCCTTGCCTGTCTGATAAGTGCAGGGACTGTGTGACTTTTCGCTGCTAGAGTCTTGATCTGAGTCCCAGGCTTGTATCGCTTCCCTGGGGCTGCAAACAAGGAAAATGCTTAGCTCCAGGACGACTGCCTCCAAGGAAAGCAGTTAATAGAATAGAGCTATTTACATGTTGGTCTGAGGGTTCAGCTTGATTACTTTACAGGCTCTATTTACATTACACTGGAGAAAGTAACGCAGGCCTAAGAGGACTGCTTTGAATGGGGAGCAAGGAAAAATTAATAAGAGTAAAGGTTTGTGTAAGTCAATTTTTAATAATTGAGCTTTTTGAATGTGTTTTTCTACCTCCTTGAGTTCTTCAGCTTTTCAAGTTAAGTCTCTAAGACTATTAAGATCTGAGGGTCTTTGCAAAGTATTGAAGAGATGTTGCAGTTTATAAGTAGGAATATTTAATAATGGTCAGGTCTAATTGATATCTCCTAATAATCTTTGAGAATCATTTAAAGTTTTAAGATGATCTCTCCTTATCTGAATTTTCTGAGGGATTATTGAATTTTCTTGAATTCCATTCCCCAAGTAATTCATTGGGTATTGTATTTGTATTTTATCAGGAGCTATTTATAAGCCCCATTGTTTTAATTCAACTTCGGTCTCATTGAGAATAATAGTAAGAGATAGATGTTTATGTAGAGTTATGTGAATATCATCCATATTATGAATGATATAAGCTGAGGGCCACTTTCCATGTATAGGCTGAAGAGTCAGTCCTATGCACCTAATTTGGGCAAATTGTGGGGTTCTTTAGCATTCCTTGAGGAAGCACTTTCCATTGAAATCTTTCTGAGGGGGCCCTCAGTAAGTTTAAAGAAGGGACAGTAAAAGCAAATTTTCCCCAATGTGTTATGGCCAAAGGAATTGTGAAAAAGCAATCTTTAAGGTCAATGATAGCCATATTCCAGTCTTTTGGAATCATAGCTGGAAAAGGAAGGCCTTGTTGTAAAGGTCCCATAGGTCTAAGAACCGCATTAATTTGCCTTAAGTCATGTAAGAGTCTCTAATTTCCTGACTTCTTTTTTATAACAAATACAGGGAATCCCATGGGCTCGTGGAAAATTCTAATCTATCTAGCTGAAGCTGTTCTTAAACTAACTTGTGTAAGGATGCCACTTTTTCTTTATTAAGGGGCTATTGATCCATCCAAACAGGCACAGGGATAATGTTTGCCTGTCTGTGAGCCTCTGAAATCTGTTAATGCATTACTCCCATCAGCTTGTCTGAGGGTTCCCTGTGGAGGCAACCAATAACAATACTTTTTAATATATTTATGAGGTTGAGCAAAGTCCTTTTTAGAAGTTTCACTCCTGGTGTTTTCAGGAGGGCACAGAGTAATTTTAAGTAATCCTCCGGTTTATCTGCTTTAGTTTCATGTTGGCCCATTATAGTGTCTCTGACGTCTCAATCCTGTCCCTACGCGCGCTTTCCTGGGAGCCTTACCGGATCGACGATCTTCGGAGCTTCCCCGCTCTGAGCTTCAAGTACGTCCCTGTTCGGGCGCCACTTGTTGGTCCCTCCCTGCCTCTGACCCGCAGACAGAGGGGAGACGCGATGAGATATCAAAGATCTGAAAGGACCAGCCAGGGGACTCAAGGCGTAACAGCACAAGAGTGGTGCTGAGAGGGCACCCCTCATATTTATTGATCAGGAATCACATTCTTGAGTGAGTTAACAAGTTTCTAGACACAATGATTAACATGCTTTGCTCCAGGAATGTAATTGCCTCCAGGTCACCGGGGCAAGAAGTCCCTGGCACCAGGCAATGAGGGGGTAGAGATAACAAGAAACAGATCTCGGTTAAGATTTAGTGAGCTGCAGCACGCAGCACAGATTCCAAGGAAGGCAATCAGTTCTCATAAAAACAGAATGATCTATGAATAGCAACCTACATCCTTGTCTTTTGGATCTTGGCTATCCTCACTGGTGGTGAGGTGGTATCATTGTGATTTCAATTTGCATTTCCTTTATGACTAGCGGTGTGGAGCATCTTCTCATGTGCCTTTAGCCATCTGAATTTCTTCTTTGGAGAAGTATCTGTTCAAATCCTCTGCTCATTTTTAAATTGGTTATTTGCTTTTTGGGTGTTCAGGTGTGTGAGTTCTTTATATATTTTGGATGTTAACCCCTTATTGGATATGTCCTTTATGAATATATTCTCCCATACTGTAGGATGGCTTTTTGTTTTGCTGATGGTGTCCTTTGCTGTACAGAAGCTTCTTAGTTTGGTGTATTCCCATTTGTTCATTTTTGCTTTTGTTTCCCTTACCGAGGAGATGTGTTTGGGAAAAGGTTGCTCATCTTTATATTCAAAAGATTTTTGTCTATGTTTTCTTCTAAGAGTTTTATGGTTTCATGACTTACATTCAAGTCTTTGATCCATTTTGAATTTATTTTTATGTATGGAGTTAGACAGTAATCCAGTTTCATTCTCTTACATAATATAGCTGTCCAGTTTTGGCAACATCCGTTGTTGAAGAGGCTGTAATTTCCCTATTGTATATCGATGGTTCCTTTATTGTATATTAATTGGACATATATGCTTGGGTTTATATCTGGCCTCTCTGTTCTGTTCCATTGATCTATGTGTCTGTTCTTGTGCCAGTACTAAATTATCTTGATTACTGTGGCTTTGTAGTAGAGCTTGAAGGCAGGGAGTGTAATATCCCCAGTTTTATTCTTTTGAGAATTGCTTTGGCTATTCAGGGTCTTTTTTGGTTCCATATGAATTTTAGAACTATTTGCTCCCGTTTGTTGAAGAATGCTGTTGGTATTTTGATAGGGATTGCATTGAATCTGTAGAATGCTTTAGGCAGGATGGCCATTTTAACAATATTAATTCTTCCTATCCATGAGCATGGGATGTATTTCCATTTATTGGTGTCTTTAATTTCTCTCATGAGTGTCTTGTAGTTTTCAGGGTATGGGACTTTTCACTTCTTGGTTTGGTTTATTCCTGGGTATTTTATTCTTTTTGATGCAATTGTAAATGGAATTCTTTTCCTGCTTTCTCTTTCTTCTAGTTCATTATTAGTATATAGGAATGCAACAGGACTGTGTATTAATTTTAAAACCTGCACCATTGCTGATTTCAGTTATTAGTTCTAGTAATTTTGGAGTGGATTATTCAGGATTTTTATGTAGAATATCTTGTCATCTGCAAACAGTGTCAGTGTAACTTCTTATTACCAATCTGAATATCTTTTATTTCTTTGTGTTGTTTGATTGCCATGGCTAGGATATCCAGTACTGTGTTGAATAAAAGTGGTGAGAGTGGGCTTCCTTATCTTGTTCCTGATCTTAGAGGAAAAGCTTTCAGTTCTCACTGTTAACTGTGATGTTGGCTGTGGGGTTGTCATATATGGCCTTCATTATGTTGAGGTACTTGCTCTCTATACCCATTTTATTGAGAGTTTTTATCATGAATGGATGTTGAATTTTGTTAAATACCTTTTCAGCACCAATTGAAGATCATGTGGTTTTTGTCCTCTTTGTTGATGTGGTGGATGATGTTGATGGATGTTCAAATATTGTACCATTCTTGCATCCCTGGAATAAATCCCACTTGGTCATGGGGGATGATGTTTTTGATGTATTTTTGAATTTGGTTTGCTAATATTTTGTTGAGTATTTTTGCATGTATGTTCATCAGGGATATTGGCCTGTAATTTTCTTTTTTTGTGGGGTCTTTGCCTGGTTTTGGTATTAGAGTGATGCTGGCTTCATAGAATGAGTTTGGAAGTATTCCCTCCTCTTCTATTTTTTGGAAAACTTTAAGGCGAATGGGTATTATGTCTTCTCCAAATTGTCTGATAAAATTCAGCAGTGAATCCATCTGGCCTGGGAGTTTTGTTCTTGGGTAGTTTTGTCCTTGGGTAGTTTTTTGATTACTGAGTCAATTTCATTGCTGGTAATTGGTCTGTTTAGATTTTCTGTTTGTTCCTTGGTCAGTCTTGGAATGTTGTATTTTTCTAGAAAGTAGTCCATTTCTTCTAGGTTATTCAGCTTGTTAGCATATAGATTTTCATAGTAATTCTTTGTATTCTGTGGTGTGCATCATGATTTTTCCATTCTCATTTCTGATTCCGTTTATGTGTGTAGGTTCTCTTTTTCCTCTATAAGTCTGGCTAGAGGTTTATCTATTTTGTTTATTTTCTCAAAGAACCAGCTTTTGGTTTCATAGATGTTTTCTGTTGCTTTATTCTTCTCAATTTTATTTATTTCTTATCTGATCTTTATTATGTTCCTCCTTCTACTGACTTTGGGCCTCATTTGTTCTTCTTTTTCCAGTTTCAATAATTGTGACTTTAGACTATTCATTTGGGATTGTTTTTCCCTCTTTAAATAGACCTGGATTGTTACATATTTTCCTCTTAGCACTGCTTTCGCTGCATCCCACAGAAGTTGGGGCATTGTGCTGTTGTTTTCATTTGTCTCCATATATTACTTGGTCTGTGTTTTAATTTGGACATTGATCCATTGATTATTTAGGCGCATGTTGTTAAGCCTCCATGTGTTTGTGAGCCTTTTTGTTTTCTTTGTACAATTTATTTCTAGTTTTACATCTTTGTGATCTGAGAAGTTGGTAGAATTTCAATCTTTTTGAATTTCCTGAGGCTCTTTTTGTGGTCTAGTATGTGGTCCATTCTGGAAAATGTTCCACGTGCACTAGAGAAGAATGTGTATCCTGCTGCTTTTGGATGTAGAATTCTGTAGATGTCTGTTAGGTCCATCTGTTCTAGTGTGTTGTTCAGTGCCTCTGTGTCCTTATGTATTTTCTGTGTGGTTGATCTGTTCTTTGGAGTGAGTGGTGTGTTCAAGTCTCCTAAACTGAATGCATTGCATTCTATTTCCTCTTTTAATTCTGTTAGTATTTGTTTCACATATGTAGGTGATCCTGTGTCAGCTCCATAGATATTTATAATAGTTATATCCTCCTCTTCTTGGAGTGACCCCTTTATCATTACCTTCTTTATCTCTTGTTACTTTCTTTGTTTTGAAGTCTATTTTGTCTGATGCAAGTACTGCAACACCTGCTTTTTTCTCCCTATTGTTTGCATTAAATATCTTTTTCCATCCCTTCACTTTTAGTCTGTGTATGTCTTTGGGTTTGAGGTGAGTCTCTTGTAAGCAGCATATAGGGGGGTCTTGCTTTTTTATCCATTCTATTACTCTGTGTCTTTTGATTGGTGCATTCAGTCTTTTTACATTTAGGGCCATTATCGATAGATATGTACTTATTGTGATTGCAGGCTTTGGATTCATGGTTACAAATGTTCTGGGGTAGATTCTTTACTATCTAACTGTCCAACCTTAACTCACTTATTATGCTATTATAAACACAGTCTGATGATTCTTTATTTCTCTCCCTTCTTACTCTTCCTCCTCCACTCAATATATTAGTTGTTTTATTCTGTACTCTTTTGTGTTTCCCTTGACTGCTTTTGTAGATAGCTGATTGTATTTTTTGCCTTTTGTTAGTTTTTGGTTGGTCTGCTTTCTTTGTTGTGATTTTATTTTCTCTGGTGACATCTATTTAGCCTTAGGAGTACTTCCATGTAGAGCTGTCCCTTTAAAATACGCTGTAGAAGTGGTTTGTGGGAGGTAAATTCTCTCATGTTTTGCTTATCTGGGAATTGTTTAATCCCTTCTACAAATTTAGATGATAATCTTTCTGGGTACAGTATTCTTGGCTCAAGGCCCTTCTGTTTCATTGCATTAAATATATCATGCCATTCTCTTCTGGCCTGTAAAGTTTCTGTTGAGAAGTCTGATGATAGCCTGATGGGTTTTCTTTTGTAGGTGACCTTTTTTCACTCTCTGGCTGCCTTTAATACTCTGCCTTTATCTTTGATCTTTACCATTTTAATTATTAGATGTCTTGGTGTTGTCCTCCTTGGGTCTTTTGTGTTGGGAGATCTGTGGGCTTCCATGGTCTGAGAGACTGATTTCCTTCCCCAGCTTGGGGAATTTTTCAGCAATTATTTCTTAAAAGACACTTTCTATCCCTTTTTCTATCTCTTCTTCTTCTTCTAGTACCCCTATAATGCGACTATTGTTCCATTTGGATTTTTCACACGGTTCTCTTAATATTCTTTCATTCCTGGAGATCCTTTTATCTCTCTCTGCCTCAGCTTCTCTGTATTCCTCTTCTCTGATTTGTATTCCATTAACAGTCTCTTGCACCTCGTCCAGTCTGCCCTTAAGTCATTGTTTTGATTGTTTCATTTCTGTTTTCTCGCTCCAGACTTCATCCCTTACCTCTTGCATATTTCTCTGCCAATCTGGCAGCATGGTTATGACTTTTATTTTGAATTCTTTTTCAGGAAGGTTGTTTATATGTATCTCACCAGGCCCTCTCTTTGGCATTGTTTGAGTGATTTTGGACTGGACCAGTTTCTTTTGCCTTTTCGTGGCAATAAAAGTGATCACTGACAGGTGGCACATGTGTCAGCTGGGAAAACCAAGTCCCTTCCTGCTTGCTGGTCACCTTGCCCTTCTCCACTGCCTATGCTGGTTACCTGCACACTGGGAGCAGTCTCTGTGTTAATCCCCTGAGCTGCCGTGGGTGGGGCAGCCGTTGGGATAGCCTAGGGTACTGGAAGGGGTTGCAGAGGTTGAGTGTGTTCTCCTGCAAGAGTGGTGCTCCTTTATGCCTTCCGTATCTTGTGCTGGCTTACTCTGCCTGTGCTAGGCAGTTGGCATTGGCAGCCTCTGAGTCTGTTCCAGTTAACTGCACACTGGGAGAACACTGTGTGGTTGCTGTGGGCGGAGCTGCTGCCCAGCTGGTCCGCAGCAGTGGTGGTTCAGTCCATTTGCTTATAGTCCCAGTGGGGGCTAATGAATGGCAGGTTGCTTATCACCATGAGGTGCTTCAGAGCTGTGTTGCCACCCAGGGGGTTAGGGCGCCTGAAGTTCCTTAAGATTCCCAGCCTGCTGAGCTGCGTGTGCCAGGAGGATTTTGCCCAGCTGTTAAGCCCTTGTCCCTTTATGACTTTTAAAAGCACCCACTTTTCTTTTTCCCCAGGGGAGCCACCTGTGGGGACCTGCTTGTAGTCTCCATCTCAGATTTTACTTTTCTGTTTCTCTAATAGATATTATCTAATAGATATTAGAGCACACCATACACTGGGTGTCTGCACTTCCAGTGTGAATTACTAGAGGTGGTTGTTTAGCAGTCCTGGGCTTTCACTCCCTCCCTGCTCTGACTCCTTTCCTCCCGCCAGGGAGCTGGGGTGGGGGTAGCGCTCAGGTCCCACTGGGTCATGGCTTTGTATCTTACCATTTTTGTGAGATGCTGAGTTCTCACAGATGTAGGTGTAGCCTGGCTGTTGTACTGTATCTTCTTGTCTCTCTTTTAGGAATAGTTGTATTTGCTGTATTTTCAAAAATATATATGGTTTTGGGAGGAGATTTCTGGTGTACTCATGCTGCCATCTTGAGCCTCTCTTAATAGTTTTTTGATTACCATTTTAATTTCATTGCTGGTAATTGGTATATTCAGATTTTCTGTTTCTTCCTGGGAAGTCTGGGAAGGTTGTATTTTTCTGGAAAGTTGTCCATTTCTTCTATGTTATCCAGTTTGTTAGCCTATAATTTTTCATAGTATTCTCTAGTAATTCTTTGTATTTCTGTGGTGTCTGTAGTGATTTTTCCTTTCTCTTTTCTGTTTCTGGTTATATGTGTACACTCTCTTTCTTGGTAAGTCTCACTAAGGGTTTATTTTGTTTATTTTCTCAAAGAAGCAGCTTATGGTTTCATCGATTCTTGCTATTGTTTCATTCTTCTCAATTTTATTTATTTCTGCCCTAATCTTTATTATGTCCCTCCTTCTACCGATTTTCTCCCTCTTTTGTTCTTTTTCAAATTTCATTGTGAGTTTATACTGTTAATTTAACGTTGTTCTTTCTTGAGATAAGCCTTTATTGCTGTATACTTCCCTCTTAGAACTGCCTTCACTGAGTCTCACAGAAGTTGTGTTGTTGAGCTCTTGTTTGTATTTGTCTGCATATACTGCTTGGTCTCTGTTTTTATTTGGTCATTGATCCATTGTTTGTTTAGGAGCATGTTGTTAACCCTCCATGTGTTTGTAGGCTTTTTTGTTTTCTCTGCATCGTTTGTTTCTAGTTTCATACCTTTGTAGTCTGAGGAGCTGGTTAGTAGTATTTCAGTCTTTCTGAATATATTGAGGCTCTTTTTGTGGCCCAGTTTGTGATCTATTCTGGAAAATGTTCCATGTGCACTTGAGAAGAATGTGTATTCTGTTGCCTTTTGGTGGAGTGTTCTGTAGATGTTTGTTAGGTCCATCCGTTCTAATATGTTGTTCAGTCCTCTGTCTCCTTACTTATTTTCTGTCTGGTGGATCTGTTCTTTGAAATGAGTGGTGTGTTGAAGTGTCCTAAAATTAATGCATTGCATTCTTTTTCCCCCTTTAATTCTGTTAGTATTTTTTCATGTATTTAGGTGTTTCTATGTTGGGAGTGTAGAAATTTATAATTGTTATATTCTCTTGTTGGGTTGACCACTCTCGCCTTATCATTATGTAATGTCCTTCTTTGTCTCTTGTTACTTTGTTTTGAATTCTATTTTGTATGTTAGAGTAGTGCAACTCCTGCTTTTTTCTTCCTGTTAATTGCCTGAAATATCTTTTTCCATTCCTTCACTTTTAATTTGTGTATGTCTTTGAGTTTGAGGTGAGTCTCTTATAGGCAACATATAAATGGGTCTTGTTTTTTATGCATTCTGTAACTCTATGTCTTTTGATTGGTGCATTCAGTCCATTATGTTTAGGGTGATTATTGATAGGTATGTACTTATTGCCATTGCAGGCTTTTCATGTGTGGTTACAAAAGGTTCAAGGGTAGTTTTTTTTTCATGTTTAACAGTCTAACTTAACTCCCTCATTACACTATTACAAACACAATCTAAAAGTTGTTTTTTTTTTTCTCCCTTCTTTTTCTTTCTCCTCCACTCTTTATATGTTAGGTGTCATATTCTGTATTCTTTGTATATCCCTTGTATGACTTTGTGGGTAGCTGATTTAATTTTGAATTTGCTTAGTAATTAATTGGTCTTCTTCCTCTACTGTGGTGTTATTTTGTCTGGTGACAGCTATTTAGCCTTTTTAGCACTTCCATCTAGAGCAGTCCCTTTAAAATACACTGTAGAGATGGTTTGTGGAGGTATATTCCCTCAACTTTTGCTTATCTGGAAATTGTTTAATCCTTCCTTCAAATTTAAATGATAATCTTGCCAAGTAGAGTATTCTTGGTTGGAGGCCCTTCTGTTTCATTGCATTAAATATATCATGCCACTCCCTTACCCTGTAAGATTTCTGTTCAGAATTCTGATGATAGCCTGATGGGTTTTCCATTGTATGTGATCTGTTTTCTCTGTCTAACTGCTTTTGATATTCTGTCTTGTTGATCTTTGCCATTTTAATTATTATATGTTTTGGTATTGTCTTCCTTGGGTCCCTTGTTTTGAGATCTGTGCACTTCTATTGCCTGAGAGACTATCTCTTTCCCCAGATTGGGGAAGTTTTCAGCAGTTATTTCCTCAGTGAGACTTTTTATCCCTTTTACTCTCTCTTCTTCTTCTCGTACCCCTATAATGTGAATATTGTTCCATTTGGATTGATCGCAGAGTTGTTTTATTATTTTTCCATTCCTAGAGATCCTTTTTTCCCCTCTCTTTTCCTCAGTTTCTTTGTATTCCTCTTCTCTAATTTCTGTTCCATTTACTGTCTCCTCTACCTCTTCCAATCTGCTTTTGAATCTGTCCATTGTATGTTTCATTTCAGATTCCATATTTGTCAAAGTGTGTATCTCTTTCTTGAAGTCACCTCTGTGATCCTGAATAGTTTTCTGTAGCTCCATGAGATTGTTTATGATTTTTATTTTGCAATCTTTACCAAGAAGTTTGGTGATTTCATTTTCACTGAGCCCTCTTTCTGGTGTTTTAGGCATTTTGGTTTGTACCAGTTTCTTTTGCTGCTTCGTATTACTAATGAATAATATGAAATAATTACTTTGTGCAGTTAGCACCCTCTAGTGCACAGAAGCTCTACTCTCTGGAACTGCTTAGCCTGTGGAGAGATGGCAGGAGTTGCAGGCAAGTGGTGTTGTGCTTGTCGGAAGGAAAGAGCTCTTTCTTGCTTCCCAGCTGCAGTGCCTTCCTCTTGTGCCAGGACCAGTGGGCTTAGCGTAGAGGGAGGAGCCTCTATGTTATACTCCTGTAGCTGCTGTAGGTGGGGCCACCCTCTGGCTGGCCTGGTGCGATGGCAGGGGCTGTAGGTTTGCAAACTGGTATTGGCTGATAGGAAAGCATGTCAGGCTCTGTATCATGGTGAGGGGTCTTGGCACTGTGTTGCGAGTCAGGGTGATGGAGTGTCTGAAGCTCCTGAAAGTTTCAACTTGCTGGGCTGTGTGTGCTGCCATGATTTTGTCCACCTGTTCCTTCTCCTGTGCAGCAAGCGCTGTGTAATCCTTGCCCCTTTAGCAGTCCTCTTGCTACTGGGTAGTCTTTCAAAGTGCCCTCCTTTCTTTTGTCCCAGAGTGGCTGGTTGTATGTACCTGTTTTCCATAAGCAGCTGGAATCTCAATCTCTCCCAGTATTCCACAGTCTTTGCTTTCCAACCCCTCTAATCTCCAGAGCACCATGTAATGTGGGTTTGTGCTCCCATAGCAGATCTCAAGGTATAGATGTTTATTAGTACTGGGCTTCCACCCCTTTCCCACTCCATTTCTCTTCCTCCCACCAGTTAGCTGTGGTGGAGGTAGGGCTTGGCTCCTGCCGGATTGTGACTTTGCTACTTCCCCCTTTTTCATGAGGTCTTCCTTTTTCCCCAGATGTTTGCTGTCTGTTGCAGTCTTCTTTCTGGCCACTCTTTCAGGATTAGTTGTGTTTGCTGTATTTTTGTGTTATATGTGGTTGTGGGAGGAGGTTTCTTCTTCACTTCTCATGCCTCTATCTTTTCCTCCCCCTTAATATTCTTAATGTTTTAAAGGTTTTTTAAAATAACAGTCATTCACATTTGTTAATATTGAGATAAACTTTATAATGCCACTTGAGCTATATACATTTTAAAGATTTTTTTGATATGTATTGAAAAATTGTCCTCCAGCAACATTATATTAATATTCCCAGAAATATCATGTGATATATCCTTTCCCTCATGGCCTCATCAACAGGAGATACTAGTTTTTATGTTTTTTAACAATCTAATATACAAAAACTATAGTGTTATAATTTACATTTATTTGATTACTAATGAATTTTATGTCTTAAATATCTTTATTGAACTTTTGTGTTTCTTTGAGGAATTATCATATCTATTACTTTTGTTTCTTTGCTGTTAGGATCTTTATCTTTTCCCTCCTGAATTATGTAGACTCTTTATAGTCTAAGTGTATTAACTTTGTTATATTTGAATATTTTCTTTTATAATTTGCCTTTTAATTTTGATTATTAATTTTCTTCTCACAGAGATGAGGATTCTTATTCATACCTACTTGAATTGAGGACCGATTAAATCTGCTCCCCTGTAATTTTGTGTTAAAACGTAAAGTAGATAAAGCAAAAAACTTATTATGTGCAAGTTCTGAGAGTTCACAGAATTTTCCCAGGCATGTGCAGCTGGGACTAATCTGGATCTTAGAGTCTAAATGTCCCGAGTTTTCAAGATATTAGTAGACTGTGCCACATCTTGATGCTTATTTATTTGCTGCCAATATGTGAATCATTGAGGTGATTTCTTTTATAAGACAATGAAGGATCTTTTATTTATGTTTTTTAAAGAGTTTCTCTGTTTTTTTCCCTTTAAATCAAAGTTCTTTGTACATGAATTATTCCTGAAAAATAGAATATCCATAAGCCCCAGGATTGAGTAATTAGCACTTAGGGAATGGACTAAATTCCAATGCAGGTATTTAAAGCATGATTATTTGTATTTATTGTTTGAAATTCAGAGGTCTAGAGATAATTCTCCGACTTCAGCAAGTTTAGGTCTTACTCTCTGCCTCTGTCCCTGGTCCTGAGTATCACACTATGAGCATCCAAGAGGCTGCCTTCATTCAGAGCCTTTGCGGAGTGTAAATGCCCACTGCAGCTGGGCTGGAGCTGAACAGAGCCTGGACCCCCCCACGTACATGTCAAGTTCAGGTTTTGATGAGTGAGTGGCACTGAGGCATACTAGGGTGTCCTTCCCCTGTGACAGAGAGAGTCAAGCTGATCCTCTAAGCACCTTCCCACCACTTCAGAGCAAACTGCAGACTTACTGGCCCAGGACAGACTGGCTAAAGCTGTTGCCATAGCAAGTGAAATAAGGATCCTTACTTTCCAGTGTTGGTGGGATTAGTTGTGTTAGTGACATACTAGCTTGTCTGAACTGTGATCCATAGTGTTTTGTACGAAGGCCCATGCTTTTCACCCCCATGTGCCCAGGCTCACAGGCTTCAGTTCTCTCAACACTGACCATATATTACTGTGGCACAGCTATTCTTTTAACTTGGAATTGGAAAAGGGTGTTTATTTCATTAAACAGTGGCATCCTGGGTCTTCCTGTGTTCAGTACAGATAGATGAAGAGTAGTATGTCAACATGAGGATAATTACTGGGGGTCAGCAAGGATTTGCTCTTTTGACTTATTTGTATCCTGGCTACGTGTGGATAACTGTATTTAGAAGGTCTTAACTATATTTGTGGGTATCCTAGGCTTTGAATAATAGGGCACTAGGTTCTTCCCTGAGTGTAGATATCTTATGAGCCTTCCCAGTAATGTAAGATCACCATTGGGTGAAACTGCTGCACACAGTAGATGCTTTCTCACAATGCTGTTTATTCTGATTTGTTAATAGCTTACAGGTTAAAACCACACTCTGTGATCTTGTCAGGAAATAGAATGTAATGCTTATCATTCCCATTACACACGGAGCTCCTTGAGGACCTGCTGTTTGCCCAAAACTTGGTGCTGAGCCCTGGTTATTGGGAATATCCAGTCAGTAACAGAAAGCAGCTGACCTGACCTCCCCTATCAGATATATTTTCTGTTTTAGTAGATGGTCAGTCCTTAAAAGCCATAGTAGTATCTTTGCAGTATGGGTAGCCCTACTTCTAGCGGTGGACATAATCCTGAAATTGATTTTTTTCTTACATACTTTTAAAACGTTTTTTTGGAGCGGGGCTTACTTTAAGGGAGACTTTGGGAGACTCACACAAATGTTAAGGTCTTAACATATTTAGAATCTGTTCTTGAGAGGTTTGGAAGCATTGTTTCTGCTTGGATGATCACAGTGGAATGAGCTCTGGAAGTTATTTGCTCTGGAGAATTAAAGCTTTGCTTCAAGACTCATTTAGGAATAGAGTTACTGCCTGGCTGTGGGATTCAGTGAACCATATTCTGATCTGTCTAGGCATTTTTATACATTCAGTCTCAGGTACTTCATAAGACCATTTTACGGATTTTGGAGGAAAGACAGTATTCTATTTTAGCAGTAAGGAAGCTGAGATCCGGACTGACTGGCATGGCTGGTCAGTGGCTGTGACGTCAGAACCCAGTCTCCTAGGTTGTGATCCCTCCTCCATGTTTGGGCCCATCCTTGCCCCTCGATCCAGACGCGTCTGCCAGTGGCCAGTGCCTTTCTGC
Organism: Manis javanica; assembly: GCF_040802235.1. Taxonomy (NCBI): domain Eukaryota; kingdom Metazoa; phylum Chordata; class Mammalia; order Pholidota; family Manidae; genus Manis; species Manis javanica. The sequence goes on along the minus strand of NC_133161.1, from coordinate 107,468,412 downwards.
CTTTCCCCATCCCACCTGTCTGTCTGTTGCTCATGGTGTCGCCTCTGAGGGCCACCAGTGTTTGGGGGTGCTGTGGAAATCCCCCTTAGCACCGTTTAAAAGGCATTTTCTCTTCTGTTTCAGGAAATGTGGCCATAATATTTTCTTCTTTTAAGAGAATTTTTATAACCGAACAAACTGGGGTTAATATTTTTTAAAATCAGCCTTATTTGAGTAGTTTAGTGAGAAAAGGTAGAAGGTGATTAGCATATAGCTGTGAGCAAGAGAAACCAGCAAGGAGGAACCACGTTACCGAACACCCCAGCAAGAATGCCAGTAGTAGATTTGGGGAGATCAAAGGAATAATGGGACAGAGATGGCGCCCTTGATCTCTGAGGGCTCTGGGAGGCGCACCGGAGGAGAGTGTCTTCCTGCTCCTGACAGGTTCTTGTGCTCAGCTCGCAGCTGTCCACCATGCGGTCACTCCCGGCAGAGAGGTATGTGCTGAAGTGCCAGGATAGACTTTATTCCAGTTGGAAGAGTAGATTTTTATAAAATCCTTTTGACTTTACTTTTTACATATGGAAGCATTTCAGAAGTCAATCTATAAAAAAAGTATGCTCAGAGACATCTCTTTCTTGTCCCTGTCTCTGACCCCTGCCACCCAGCTCCCATAGGGCATTTCTGTTACTTGTTACCAAACCCTCCTGTGATTCTTTTTGTAAAAAATGAACCAAATGTACAGTTTTCCTTTTCCATGAAAAGCATAATAGACACACCTTTTTGCATATTGCTTTTTCACTTAACACTACATCTTATAAATCATTTCACACCATTTCTGAGACCTCATCCTTGTTGCCTGCTTGGTGTGCCCTGTGGGGTGCCTCGTCCTTTGGGCAGTCTGCAATGAGGGGATACTGTAGCCTTTCCCGGATTTTTCTGTTAGAAATATGCCACCATAAATAACCTTGTGCATATGGTGTTCCATATACATAGAGAGAGCATCAGTGGTTTTTCAGATATTGCTAAATTTCTTGCCAGCGCCATGTGTGAGAGGGCTTGGGCTTGTGCTGTATGTAACAATTCAGTGCTTTTAACATATACCCTGTTGTAGCTCTGAAGCTCCTCTTCCTGTAGATTCATACATGCACCCCCGTGTATGCTTACATGCCCCCACCGTGTGGGCATCTCAGGCTGGGAGAGCTGCTCTCCTGGACTGTTAATGGCAGAGCCAGCAGATTCCTGACGTCTTGGTCTGGTTCTCTTGCCACCGTCTTGTATGGGGGCAGGACAATATGGGGGGAGATGAGTGTCCAGTTCCAAGAAGGTGTGTCTGACTCTAGCAGTGATGGAGAATAAAGAAGACACATTTTAAATGCCACCTGGAAGAAAGACCCAGTTCTCAGTTTACAGTAAAAGATTCCAGTGAAATGAATTGTAATTTAGTGCAGAGGCCTGAAATTTTCTTTCTTGTCCAAAAAGATTTTTTCAGCTGTCTGAACTTCCTTTCTTGCTGGACAGGAGCTAACCTAGTTGAAATTAAACTGATTTCCCATTAATAAAACTAGGTCACTTTGGGCTGCCTGAGGGTACTTCTGAGTGTTCTAAAGCACATTAAAAAACCCCAGTGTTCTGCGTTCTTTTCAAAACCCATCTAATTTAGCCAGCATAAACATAGCATTTGTACTCACCTCTTCCTTGGCATGCCGCTATAAATTTGGGGTCAGTTTCTGAACTTCCTTACAGCTGCTGGTCACCACAGAGGAGGGCACGGTGCAGCTGGGAGGGCTGCAGAGATGCAGAGGAGGGAGTGGCCATCTTTCCCTACGAAAGCTTTGTTTCACTGCACCTTTCCCATTTTCCTTTTGGGAGCTTTGCCCTGTAATGTTTCAGAGGTGCTGTTTACACATAGGGGCCAAGGAATTGAATCACAGAGGTAGGAAATTGTGAATAAGCAAAAATTGTGGCATGGGTGGAGTAATTTTTGACAAGTCTTGCCCAGGTGGGTGAGAGCCTTTCTGCTCAGAGCGCTCAGGCAGCTGTCCACAGGCACGCTCTCACCTGCTGGAGATCCGTGAGATACGCCGCCAGGCTGGCATCGCTGCTGCTCTTCCCTGCCTTCCAGAGTGTTGGACTTCTGGGAGAGCACAGGGGAGGCCCCTGTTATCTTTCCTGTCTTCCTCCTCCTGCCTTTTTCTCATCCCAGGGGGCAGGGGCACCACGATGCTACTGATGAATCCTGACTTACAGAGTCAGGCAGATGCAAATCTGCTGCGACCCATGATTTGAACATGGCTTTTGAAGTAATCTGAAATACAAAGATGTAGTAATGTTAAAACTAAGGGAAATATCTTTCAAAAATTAAAAATTGGGGGAATATGGGTATCTTTGTAATACTGCATAGCTGGCGTTCTTTAGATATTCAAAGTATCATACCATGTGAATTTTTAAAAAGGGATAGTGTGTATAAAATGAAAGTGTCTGTGGCCAGGATTCTCACCTGGCCCTGGTTGGTTAGCTCACTACACACATGTGGGCAATATCTTGCTATTGTCTCTATATAAAGGCACTGCCTAGTGCTCTGGGCAACACGGTGGCAGGGCTGCAAGGCTGCAGGAGAGCAGAGCAGAGGCTGGAGTGGTGGCAGCGCCGAGAACAGAGGCCCAGAGGTGGAGACCAGCTTGCTACATGCAGACTTGCTCTGAGTAAACGAGATTTTAGTGATTGACCTGCCACCATGGAAGTAAAGCTGGGTTATAACCCTTTCACCCCAAGAACATTCTACTGTCATTCCTTTGGTCACACTGAATCCATAGTGAACTTGCTCAGGGCTGAAACCCACTGGCAAGACAGATAGTCTTTGCTTTTTTAATGAATTGGTCATGCCTGTGTTTTTAGAGATATGGAAAGGCTAGAAAAATTACAGGGGAATACACATTTTCCCTCCTTTAAAATATTTTAAAGAAATAAAAAGTTGGGGGAGGCATTGGGTGTGTGTGTGGTGGGATAAAGGGGCACAAAAATTCTCAGTCATAATATAAGTTGGTCGCAGGAACTGTAGTAGAGCACGGAGAACATATCCAGTGATTCTCTAACATCTTCCTATGCTGACAGATAGTAACTGCACTATTGGGGGTGAGTACTTAATAATAAGGGTATAACGGTTAAACAACTGTGTTGTGTACTTGAAACCAGTATAAGACTGTATATCAACTATACTTCAATAAAAAAAACAGTCAAGGTAGGGGTGGATCTTCCTCTAACATCACTGTCTCCTTGAAGCCTCTGCTTTTCACTTTAAGCCATATTCTCTCCTCCTCGTTTCTCTTTGAGATCTGCTCAGCACTATGCTAGTTTTCACTGACAAAATTTTTCTTCTTTCTATTTCCAGTGCACAGATGCCAAAAAACATTGCTGGTATTTTGAAGGACTCTATCCAACATATTATATGTAAGTATTTGTACACTTTTCTGTTGGTATGATTCTTTGGTCACATCTTTCTCTGGGAATTATTTCTTAGGTAACAGGACTGGTTATGGGATGGGGAAAGCCCAGTCTTGGGAGGGCTTCGTCCCTGGTTACACCTGCCTCTGCTCACAAATGAGCAGGTGACCTACCTAAAGACACTCAGCCTGCTCAGACCAGTGACTTCGAGGACAGCGTGAAATACCTGGGGCTCAGTTTGTGATGCATGTTAGCTCATACCTGACTGGTCAAAGGGGCAAGATGCCTGAGCAAGGCCCAAGTTATGTTGGTTTTACAGATTTTCTTAGGCAAAGGAAGCAAGGGTAGTAAGAGCAGGCAGGAAAGAGTCCTTAGTTCAGCTGCTCTGACTGTGTATGTGTGTGTGTCAGATGATCACAGAGATCTCCTTGGCCCCGGGTTCCCCCCCCCACCCACGCAGGCGTTGTCACCCTTGCTGGCTTGTGGCTCAGGGATTCAGTGCTTCTTGCTATGTGCTCTGGTGCCTACTGATGTTACTCTAGTTGAAGCATTGCTGCATTTTCCTGTTGTTTTTGTGTTTTTTTAGTATCTGCTGTGTTAGCCACTAGCTATGCTGAGCCACCTGCCTAGGTAGCCAGATTAACTTCCCAGGTTATCAGTTACTATTTTTTATTGTGTTCTGAAGTTCCAGAGGTTTTGAGGGGAATGCACCCAAACTGTTTTTTCCAAAAAGCTGTTATTTTTGGTATGGAATTTTGCAAAATGAGAAAGAAGGTTATTTCTTAATGGGCCAAGATGTATATTGCCTGTCATTCTCGGGGAATTTCTAACCTTGGAGAGACCTTTGTAGGAGGCAAACCAAGGTTGCCTGACTGAATGGGGATATATTGACAAGCAGGAGTCCTTAATGGCCCACATGGCAGGAGTCCTGGTAAAAAAAAAGCCTCTGCAGCTGAAAAAGACAAAAGCCACTTGGAAAATAAAGCAGCAGCGTAAGGACTTTGACTCTAATCACAGGATTGTCAGGCAGAAGAAAAATGGTGATGGGATAGCAGGAAGATAAAACAGTTCTTCTTTGTGCAATGAATTTGCCTTACTTACTCACTGTGTGTGGAACGTGGCTTTGTGCTGACAGAATATAGGCCTGTGCTTGTCACTCAGACCAGCTGGTTGGCTCCCCTCACCACAGGTGAGAGGAAGGGCCCTGGGATTGAAAGGTAAAGCCACCCTGTTACTGGAGCGCGGAAGTGCAGTGTAACAGTGGGCACTGGTAACACTTACTGAGCTCTTAGTGTAGGCTGGGCACTGTCCTGTGCCTACACGTGAATTAATGTTGTCTTATCCCACGGCCACTTGAAAACCCCAACCAAACGCACTAGTTTTCCTGACTCAACTCTGATGTTTCTGTTCTTCTCTGTTCCCACTGCCCTCATCTGAATCCACTGCTTTGTGTTTGCACAGTTTACTTTCTCCCAGCTTACTTTTCCCTGTTTTTATTTCTCATTTCTAGCTCCTTTTCCTAATCATAGTGTTCCAGAGTCCAGAAGATCAGAGTTCAGATATTTGCTTTATTACTTTTAATTGAGGTGAAATTCACATAACAAAATTAACTGATTTAAGGTGAATTGTGCAGGAGCATATGGTATATTCACAGCCTTGAGAAGTCACTACCTTCATTTAGTTGTAAACATTGCTGTCACTATGCTCTGTTATGTCCCTGCCCTTTGACCTCAGTTAGCTTCTTCATGAGATGTGCACACAGTGTTGACCTTCTGCGTGTGGAGCTTGGGGCCCGCGCATTGTCAGCACTGAAATCACATACAGGTATACACACACCCATGGTAGCTTGCAGCCTGCTGTGTATCCATGTGAGATTGGTTCTTCAGAAACTGGGCTTGCTGCCTTCTGGCACCCATGACGGAGTCAGTGTCCTGATGTACCCATGGGTTAGCCTGGTACCCAGGAGGGTGCTGCTTTTTCCACTCCTCACACTAGGCAGCTCTTCTCCCTGCTTTCCATCAGGTTGAGGTAGTGAAGCATTTTTATACAACGGGAGTAAGAAATGGCTTAGATATATTCTACTCCATGCAAGCTTATGTCGCTAAAGGGTAGGTTTTCTGCAGGCCCGGTGGTAGCCATAGAAAGATCACAACCCTGCCTAGAAGTGCTTGAGCCTGTGGAAGACATGGTTTCTGTGGAGTCAGCATGGATGTGGTGCAGATAAAGGAGATTCATGCCCAGCCCAAGCTCACCAACGCCGGGGGCCTAGGTGTCATTATCTAATATCCTGGCTAGTGCCCTGTGGTCTCCACACTGTGCCAGCCCCCCTTGTGACACACGTTTGGTGTGCAAGGCTCCACTCAAGGGGCTGAGGTGGCCACTCTTCATTCATTGAATCCATGGACACCTGTTGAGGGTCTACCATGTGTCAGTTGCTGGGATGCAGTGGCATAGGACTTGCCTGTACCCCAGGGAGCTGCAGTGTAATCATGTGTGATTGATCAGTTATTTTTTAAGTACCTTTCACATTAAATTAAGAAACCCATGATTTAGAACCAATCTCATTTAAAAAACACATGCTGAGTATATTCTACTTTTCATTTCCGTGTAAAGTGCTGTATATGAGATTCTCCCAAATAGGTAATTCTTTAAATATGTGTTGAGTCAAGATGGTGTCCTTTTATTCTGTTATAGGGTTTGTTAACTCTGCAGAAAATATATTTAAAACAACACCTCCCTTTTGTGCTTATAATTCTATGGGATGCAGGGAACACACTGGAGAGAGAACATCTGGGCTGCACACTTATTTTAGAGATTTTGCTCCTGTATTTGAAATCTAATTCATTTGTCTCACCAGAATCCCATATGGCACCCCTACTTCTCTTGCCTCTCTGCATGTTTCTGAATTTCATTCTTCATTATAGGTATCAAGCTAATAGAGGCTAATTTTTTTTAAGATAATTAGGTTTCCACTGTACCTACATAGATGTGCAGACTTACTCTCATCTGTTTTGGTTTCTTTATGCTGAATTCACTCTCTTTCTGCTCTTTCCCTTTGTCATGGTTCTTAAATTTCTTTCATTTGTTATTTTTACCAGTGTTGAGCTGCAAGCATGCACATGTATATGTGCAAACAAAGTATTCTCTTTATTTTTGAAGAAAAAGTCCCTTTGGAGCCTGAACAGAGAAGCAATATGTTTTTCAAGTCTCTCTCATGTTATTTTTTCTTCTCCCTTGCTCTCCAGTGCAGTGCCTTTCTTTCCTGTCTACAGGCTGCTTTTTCAAATGCTTTTAATTAAAACGTGCCTTCTTTGGACTTTGGTTCAAGGCTTAGGAGACAGGTATCGCCTCTATTAGATAGGTAGGGTGGCATCACCAAATCCAGTTCCTTTGCTTTCATTCTCCACTTGAGTTGTTCTGTCAAGGACTTGCTCATTCAGCCCCTTCGTCTGCACAGCTCAGCATGATATGAGCTGTGGGAGGCACAAGATGAGATAGTGAGGAGTGAGCTGCCAGAGGCTGTGGTCGGCACAGGGCTGCACAGATCTAAAGGAGCACTCTTTCCTCGCTTGTTTCGAGTCCAGAAAGTGCTGCAGTCAAAGGTGGCATCTGCCGGAGAAGAGTCTCAGTGTGGTGTCCCATCCTGGAGCTCACTCTGATGCCCAGGAGGCTGCAGGGCATGCTGAGTTCCTTGTCCCTGGGGTGGTGCGCCAGTTTCCTGCCCATGCTGAAGGGCGGCCATGCAGTGCAAGGGGGGTGGTTCTGACCTACCTGCTGTCACAGCTGAGTGACGTCACAGGTGAGTTGACCTCAGGTCTCAGTCCTCCCTTTATAAAGTGGACACACTTGGCTGCTTTGAGGGTGGGTGTGCATGTTCATCATATCCATGATTCGGTAATATCTGAAGTTGCATTATGGTGCGGAGGGGGTCAGTGGGTCTGTCCAGTGATGACCAGGTGGAACTACTACCCCTAGGGGGCAGGAGGACTGGACAGATGTCTCACTTGGGGGCATGCTCCTGGTGACTGTGAGATGGGTCCTTCCCGGCTCATCTTCAGTGTCTGTAGGTGGAGGGGTTCCCTTGCAGTGGGTACCACTGCAGCCATAACCAGCTCCTTTGTGGGCAGTGGGGGCCTCGCTGACTGGGAGCAGCCAGCCTGTCTCTACTGTCTGTAAGAAACATCACCCTGTCTGCTGAGATTTGCAGCCTGAGGCTCCTTAGCTTATCCTGGAGGCTGTCTTGCCCACACCCTCCGTCTGTGGAAGGACATGTGTCCACAGAGTAGAGGTGGGAGACAGCTTGAGAGGAAGAAGCAGGTGAAAGGTGATCTGGTGCTGGGTTTGTGTTGGGCACACATGAATTTCTAAGTGTGGGCACCTGGGGCCTTGGGGCCTTCTCAGAAGTTGACAGTGGTAGAGGAACCTCACGTGGAGGGCTGGAAGGACCTCACAACCCTGGCTCACCCTCCAATGGTGACCAAGATCTACCCACATTTCCACGGTCCCTCTGACCAAGAAAGAGCCAAGTCCCTGAGTTTTCCCAGCCTGTACTTGAGAGAGGGCTGTCCATTGAGTCAGGGGAGTGGTGGGGTCATTAATTATAATGCCAAGACTAAAAGGGAAAACAGCTGGCAGGTTTCATGTGTAGTGTGTGGGGCACAGGTGCTAAGCATGTACACGGATGCTCTCCTTCAGGGGGACTTGGATGGTGGCCCCTCTCTCTTCCTTCCTTGTGTCAGCTGATGGGCATGTGGCCCCTGGTGCTTTGGTGCTGTGCCCCATCAGCAGACTCACTGCTGCTGGAATAGAGCATGTGTTGTCCCCCCAGACGAGGAGTTCATTGAGGGAATGAGCTCTGTCTTGACTTCACCAGGTTCTGGGCCAGCACTGTCTGGCACAGAGAAGACATTTGGTACACGTTTAGTAACAGAAACAAATGGTGGCCTAGAGAAGGGGTGGAGAAGGAAAGAGTAACTCCCCATCATCCTTGGTGATGCAATGTGTTTTAGGGATGAGAAGTCAAGTCCCTTTCTAGGCCCCCGTTTCCTGAGCTAGACAGTCTCCAAGGTCTTACCCTGCTTATTCTGTGATATCCTCCAGCTGGCTGCACGGAATAACTTAGAGCACAGAGAACAGAAGAGGAATGACCAAGCAGGCTTGTGTGTTACAGCAGAGACAAGCCTATGGCTGTGAGATGGATTTGAGCTCATTAAGTACAAAGCAGCCGCTGAATGTCTTTTCAAAGCCATGAGTTGTTGGATTGACATAACAGTAAGAAAAAAATGTTAGCAACACAGTCAGGCAGTGGATAGATCTAGGAACCTGTGACCACCTGGGGTCCTAGATTTGAGGTTCCTATGACACCATATCAGGTGTGGGACTGGGGCTCTGTGGCAGTCATGTGTGTGACACTTGTTTATCCAGGCTATGACACTTTTCATGTGCTTTAAACAAGCCAGAGAGAGCTGGTGATTTAGATGTGTACCTGTCCTATTCTTTATGAACAGAAATGAATCTGGTAGTTCCTTCCAGAAGATTGAGGATAAGTTAGAAGTATGCTGGGTCTTAACTAGGTACCAGTGATTTAAAAGTGAGATAACCCAGTGGCCTTCTGGAGAGCTGGCAGGAGGGAAAGGTTTGGCCTCAGAATTGGTCCTTGATACACTACCCTCTTAGATACTAAGGAAACCTGTAAGGCCATCCCTACCAGGTTTTGCAAATGAAATAACTGACAGCAGGAGGTGTTAAGCCATTCCCCTGAGCTTGCAGCTCCTTTGAAGTACTTTTGCATAACTGGGCCACATCTCTAGCTGCCACATGGTGGAATAGAGGAGCAGGACATTTGAATTCTGGGTGTTGAGGTTGCTCACTTATTTTAATTTTTGGTTCTGATCTGAGTTCCTTTGAAGGAGAGAATGACATTTTCTCCATAGAAAATGTCTCTGAAGTCAACTCCTGTGAGACTCGAGGGACTCCATGCCCAGCCAGCTCAAAGGAGGGAACATAAGGGTACAGATGAATGGAAAGCTGTTTGGTCAAATCTAAAAGGAAGATAGGCTCCATGGAACAATCTGTGAGCACACCCATCAGGGCCATGTGTTAATTCCTCTAACACTCATGGAGCACTTGTTACTTTCACACCACTGCTGGAGGGGGTGGGAGGGAGCATGAGGAGCCATGGGCAGTGAATGTTGGGAGGCAGGGTCTCTGCTCCCAGAGCTCCTGGTCCGTGGCTTCCCCAGCAGCACTGTGCGCCCGGCCCTCCCAGGGTTGCTCTCTGGCTGTTGATCTTGGCCAGATCTTTTTCCCAAGTCTCCCAGTAGAGTGTTGAAGTTGTTTTGAAGTACTCACATTACTCCGGTTTATTGTGTCCCTCCGGGTTCGTTGCTCTGCTGTGGATAATTCGTGGTGCAAGTGGGTAAAGCATTCGCAGGTTTTGCAGAGCCAGTGCCCAGTCTCCCTCCCTGCCTGCGAGAGTTGGAGATGCTGAGATGAGTTCCAGGGCACTGAGACGCAAGGTCACCCCTGGCACTGCCCTTCTGAGGAGCTCCCTTGGTGCCAAGTCAGCCGGACCTCAAGCTCCCCGCTCTCCTCCCAGCAGCACGGGCAGCTTGAGGTGTGTGCAGATGGGTGCAGGGGCAGGGCTGCTCCCTTCACTGTGCATTCCTCCACGTGCCCCTTTTCCTATAACCCTTGTTGTTCTGCCATGGTGAGGCTCCTGAGCCCAGCCTTTGGTTAGCAGCCTGGGGCTGGGGAGATGTCTGGTCTAGGGACAGATGTCTTAAAGAAGAAGTTGTCTTCTCCCTTGATTCATGTTATACAGGAATCATGAAGATTCCTGGTATAAGTTGGAGGCATTTTCTTGTGCTCAGAACCATAAGAAATACTTATTATCTCTAGACTCTTGCTATGGTCTGAGTGTTTGTTTCCTCCCAAAATCTGTTCACTGAATCATAACTCCCAAAGGTGATGGTATTAGGAAGTAAGCTTTGGAAGGAGGCTAGGCCTTAAGGGCTGACGGAGAGCCCCTTGGTCCTTCTGCCCCGTGAGGACACAGCAAGAAGGTGCCGGCTGTGAACCAGACAGGGGCCCTCATGAGAAGATGGCCATGGTCGTGATCTTAGACTTCCTAGTGTCCACAACTGTGAGAAATAAATTTGTGTTATTTGTTTATAAGCCACCCAGTCAGTAGTATTTTGATATAGCAGTTCAGACGGACTAAGACAAGCCCTAAAAGTCTGTTTCTGTATATATCCTATAACTTGATTTTTTCATTGACTGTATATTGTAAATATTCTTCTAAATCAGTAAATAATACAACCTCATTGTTTTTCATAGTGACAGAGTATTCCCTGAGGAGGCACTGTAATTCATTTACACATTCTCCTGTAAGTACATTCAGGAAGTGCCAGGTTAGTTTTCGATTTGCTTTGTTTTTACTAGTGAAGGTCCACAGTTCGTTATCTAGAATTTACTGTGAAATTCAAAACAGTATTCATGAACACTTGGTTTTAGTTTAAATAATCCACTTAGTAGCGAGAATGGATTTGGATGTGGTGCTATTTATATTCTTTTAAAATCCGATTTGCATGATGTACTAAAAAATCAACTGAAGCATCTTAATATTTTTATGAATTTATTTGAGCAAACATCAATTCAAATCGGGAAGCACCCTGCCCGGAATGGTTGGGGGCACTCCTGACAGGAGCCGGGGTTTTGTAGAGGCGCAGAGCCAAGGATTCCTCGCATGGCGAGGATGACTGGCTTGGATGTAGTTTAAGTGGCTGCATGGTTTGGGAAAGCCTCCTGGCTGTGTTCTTCTTAACCTTGGGGCATTTACAGGAGCTCTCTGGCTTAGGTTTTGGTTTGCTTATGCAGGCTGGGAAGGCCTCAGAGTCACATCAGCCTGATGGCCTCCTTGTTTGATGACTTTAGCGGATGTTTGCATGTTTCGGTGCAGACCCTGCTGGTAGTGTTATGTAGTGCATGGTATTATATTTCCTGTCATTCATGAATCCAAACCGTTTTAAGTTGTCCACACATCTGGTCCCAGGAGTTTGGAAGGAGGATTGTGGCACCTAGGACTTAGTAAACATTTGGCTACATACTATGCCTTTATGTACTAGAACTTTTTTGTCATGGGATGAATTTGCAGAAATAGAATTGCTGAAGCAAAGGTTATAATTAGTTTGCATTTTAATCAATGCTGCCACTAGTCTTCAAACGTTGTCATGGTTGGCCCTCATTGTGTGACCATCCTCACCAGCACTGGGTGTAACATTGTAATTAAAGTGACTGTTGGGCTCTGAGTTTGTGTTAGTTAACATATCGCGCCTTTGTAGGGAGTCTCCTTGATGCTGCACATCACTTCTGCTTCAGGCAAAGTGCTTATTTTGTGTCAAGAACTGTAATGAGCACGTGGGCAGCGCAGAGAGGGCGAGACAGGACTGCTCTTAAGTTCAGGGTTTGGTGTGGAGGTTAGATGCCATTAACAGTGAACAACGTTGTCATATGTGGTGAGAGCTATATAAATGGAGATCCAGAGAAGGGAGGCTCACGATGTGCAGAGGAGGAAGAGAGGATGATGTCAGGAAAGACTTCACAGAGCTGATCTCTGAAAAGCGAGGAGCAGAGTCTGTGGTGAGACCGTATGGAAGTGTGGGAAGTGTACTGTGTATTCAGGGAGCTGCAAGGCTAGAGTTCAGGGTGCCTGACAGGTAGCAGGAGAGGAGATAGAGAAAGGAGAGTGAGGCTCTTTGAGAGGGTCTTGAATAGCCTTCTAAGGAGATGATCCTCACTTGTGCACAAAGTGAGGCAATAGTGTGAGTGTGGTCCCTCAGCAGGCTGTGAGGACAGTGCTGGGCTGGGAGGTGGGGACTGGAGGGGAGGAGATGTGTGCTCTAGTGAAATGTGTGGATATAATGCACGGAATGATGTAATGCATGGATAAAGGGAGTTAATAACTCAGAGGTCCTGGCTGCAGACAGTGAGAGGCCATGAAAAGAGCAGGTTCCAAGAGGCTCTTGGCAGAAGAGGACGTGGAGGGTGGCAGCTGTGCACATCTTGAATCTGAAGTCCTTGCCGAGCACCCAGGAATTGAAAGCAGTGGGGGGCTTCTTCCGTAGCCCAAGAGAGAGTCAGAGACAGAATGCAGATTTAGAAGTTCTGAGCATGTGGGTAACGGTTAACCAGATTCTGCTGTCCAGATCTCATTGCCAGATTCATTATCATTCCACTTGTATTGGCCATGCTTGTATTATTTCAATGAGATGCAATTTATTATCAGATTTAAATTCTGTAAGATCATAAGAGGATGTTTATTTTTCGTTTTCCATATTACTTCACTGGCCAGAAATTTGTTTTTCAATCTGGGAGTTATTCAACTCAAGACTGGAAATATAAGCCCTTGTTTTCCAGGATAGAGTTGAATAGAACTGATTTTAAATGACCAGCAATTTACTCAAAGGAGAAAAAAAGAGAAACCTGTTCCCCAGAACGCCAAGGATTCAGTTCCAAAACCTTAATGTCAGCCGTGGTTGGCAGTAGCTCAAGGGCCTCTTGGTCCCCCTCACCTCGTCTCCTTGACCCCGGGTGTGGCTGCTCTGAGGCAGCAGCTATTCAAGGGGGCTAAAATGGCAAAGAAATGAGTACTTTCTAACCCATGTGGCCTATCAGTTTTAGGGCTTATAATAAGCACTTATCCTATGGTAGAAATAAAAGCATAGCTTTCCTAGGTAAGTCCCACATGCTGTCCCAAGTACAACCAGTTTGGGCTTATTCAAGTTTAAGATGTTTTCTAGTAAAATATTTGTCTCTGGAGGAGTGACTCACAGGGCAACTGTCCTTCTACCCTTAAAGTCTCAAGGTCGGGTCTCACCAGAGCTACCGTGGTTCCTCTTTAGAGCCCAGAGACGCTGGGCTTTGCCGTTGGGCGTGTGGACCACGTCACAGTTAAAAGACCAGAATTTGACTACATGTCTCCAGAGAGAGGCTCATCCCCGCCCATCAGGGAAACCAAGTCAGGCAAGGAAGGAAAAGATTCAGACATAGGAAGCATCAAGGGATGTTGAAAGAAACAGCAAACCTTCAACTTATCTTTGTGTCTGTGAAGTTTCTGACTTACCAGGTGGACAGATAAAAGGTCTAAAACCTGTTTTTGAAGAACTGAAAGTTCTTTTCTAAAAAAACCTTTTTTCTCATGGAGATTCGATATTGAAACTGATCAGAATATGTCTATTACCCTGATGGTGTCACAGGTGTTTGCATATGTCTGAACTAATCAAATTATAGATATTTAATGTGTGCAGCTCTTTGCATAGCAATACCTCAATAAGGCTGTTTTTCAAAAAACTGATCAGAAAAGCCAAAACAACGTGCCTCTCTCCATTCCCCGATCTAGCTGTGCACTAGACTCACCTGAGAACTGATTCTCAACCAACAGGAATAGGTGTTTTTTTTTAAGCTGCCCAGTAATTCTATGAGCCAGTGTTGGGAACCACTGCTTTCCAGAGTGCTCATGACAGCGTGTGGCCACCTGAAGCTGCCAGGGTTCCTGCCGGACCTCCTCCTTTCTGTGGGCAAGGGGAGGGTGACTGCTGCCTCATTCAGATGAGAGCGTTCCCGTGGTGGGTTGGAGTCCTAGAGGCAGGGCTGGAGATACAACCTCCCATGTTATACCATAGTAAGGCTGAAAATAAATGACTGCATTGAACAATAAAGTGAGAAAACTTGTTAAAAGAAAGTAGAATTGGTGGTGAGTAATAGATTTCAGGATGACTCAGTTGGGAAAGGGATGACTGTGCCTTACTGATGTGCATCTGAAAGGGGTGCTTCAGGGAATAAATGGGGGCCTGAGACATCATGAAGAGCACAGATGACCTTGTTTAGGAGGGAAGAAGTGGGAATATCCTGGTCAAGGTGCTTGGGAAGCAAGGAGCCCACCAAGCTGAGATTTTAAAAGGACATGTGCAAACGATGAAAAGCAGACTCACCCCCCAGGGCACTCGCCAGATGGGTGGGAACATCTGTGAAGGCTTCAAGGAGAAGCACCTAGAGGAGATTATTCAAGGGGTACTTCATAGTCATTTGGAACTAATTTGGCTTTGCCCACCAATGTCCTGTACAGGTTGGGCTCAGTTATCAGTGGAACCATGAGGCTGGGAGATCCGTGATGCAACAGTGTGCCTGAGCTGCATGGAGGCACTCAGAGTACCTCGCTTGGTATCTCAGCTGTGACAGGGAATTCAGGTCTAAATAAATAGGCAGTAGGTGGATTTGTAACTGGTGTAATTACGGTACCTGTAAAATTAGGATCAATCAAATACTAAGATGGAAGGATGGTCCACAGTGGGATTGACCATTGGCTCCATCACCAGTATTTCATCACCGATTGGAGGGAAAACATGCAAGGCATGCCGTAACAGTCAATTCATAAATTGTAGGGAGAGGAGGTCTTGGATCCATCTCCATTTCTTCCTTCTTCCCATCCCCCTTCCTTTCTTTCTCTTTTGAAATTAATATATAATTCAAATACCATAGAACTCACTTCCACTTACATTTTATCCAGGCAGGGAGCTGATATGACTGATGAGCATCTAGGACAGCTGATTAGAAGACATCTGGGGGTGTGTGACCCAGTGCCTGGGTGCTCCCCACCCTCTGCTTCTGCCTGCTCCTCCCTGCAGTCTATTCCCCTGGCCACGTCTTCCCTCCACATTCCATGAAGCTAGTCCAGGACTCACCTTGTTGGGGGGACCTTCTCTCTTTCTCTTACTTTTCTTTCCTGCTCCAGGGAGCCTGTTGGACTTGGGGAAGATTCCGGGCTCTGGATTACAGCATCAGGGTGTAGAAAGATTCTACATCTTGTACAGGGCTGATCCTTTCCCCCCCCCTGACCATATGGTGGAGTTAGTGGACACTGCTGTGCTGGGTCATCTGCCTTGGGGTCATTGCAGAGACGCGGAACAGAGCTGGCATGGTGGTATTCAGGATTTCTGGGTCCTCACAGAAGTTGACTCAGATTATTCATTTCAATGACAAAAAACTGGAAGGAGTAGTGAATGCCTTGAGTGACAGCGTGAGGCTCGAAAAGTTCCTGACACTGAAGTCATGGACCAGATTCCATTTGTCTGAGCTTTACTGGGGATAGCTGTAACACCCTGTATTTGGGTCCCCACACCCTACTGTAAAAGCACAGGGTGGGAAGACAGAACTACTGAGGAGAGTTGGGCAGAAAGTTCACTGCGATTCAGTGATGCTCTGGTTGCTAGAATGTTAATTCTGTCTGAAGCTTCAGAGGGAGAAATGAGAGTGAAGGGCATTCTCCCTGATGATGGGAAACCACATCTGTACCCAAACGGGGCATACTTTCCTGGAGAAGACAAGACGTGGGGAGCCATGAGAACCCTGTCAGATGCTGAAAGGGCTGGCTTCCTGTGGAGTGGCCCTGAGAGACAGGAATGGGACCAGGCGGCCAGGCTTGGATTCTGCACAAGGAAGAGTGCCCCATGGTCATAGAAGGCATGTGCCTCAGGAGATCTTGCAGCAGGGAATGGACAGCTTCTGCGTGGGGCATTTGACAGGGGAATTTAGTCGAATTCCTTGATACAAGTAAAGTGCAGAGCTCCATTAGGTGGGCTGAGGATCGATCTGACCTCTGCACCATCCCTCCCACAACTTTACTTTCCTTCAGAGTTTTCTCCAAGCCTTGCAGGGCTATGTTTAGTTTTTCCAAGGAGTCCATGTTCTTGCAGGTTAACTGAAGGTCTCTGATAACCTTAAATGTACTTCCTGATTCTAACTCAAGAAGCCTTCCATGCATCTGCTATGTGCTTCACTCCGTAGGAAAACACACGTGAAAATAAATGTTGTGTAAAAAGCGGGTCCAGATAGCAAAATACATATAGTATATGATTGAGGGACCAGACCAACCTTGGGTCGGACAGGAAGAAAAATGTTGTGGTGGCAGATACTTAGAAGGAAGAGAATGATCTGCTGAGACTTACTTAATCCAGCAGGTGAGGGAAAGGATTGGCCTTTTGCATGAAATCGTATTGACAGAACTTTACTTAGAACTCTGAAGTTTTCTTTTGTTAGCCATTCCCTGTTCTTTATTTTACATTCAAATATTTACAACCCCCAAGAGCTTCATCTCTAGACCTCTACCTCGAGTATCTTATGCATACTTTAGTTGCTCCACCAGAGGGGAGGTGATTTTCCACAAATCAGTTTAAATATAAATTGCCATTTATACCATATGAAAAAGTTATGTACCAACATTTGGACATTTTTCTTTAATAGAAAGATTTTTTGACTTCATTAATTTGAACATTCCTTGACCTAGTATAGTAGACTTTTTTACTCTTGAGATCGCTGTGACTCAGAGGCAAGGAATAAATGAATCCAGTGGCCAGACCCCTTGCTGGACAGTGTTTAGCACAATCTGTGCTTGTTTCCTAGACCTACTTAAACTCCCTGAGGGCCCTCCTGTCACATTGGCATTTAAGTACGGGCACATTTCTAACCTGTGGCAGGTACAATGGCGGACATATGCTCCTTTTTACATTATACATCCTCAGGACCGCTTCCCCTGTCATTACTGGGAGAGGGAGTCTAGATGCTCTGATTTTATCTTGGTGATGTGCTTAATTACAATTTAACTCCTGCTCAGAGTGGACTGTTCCCTTCTATGACCTTATCATAAATTTATATTTGGATTCTGAGATACAATGAAAAGTACCTGGCTAATAGAAAGCAATTCCTGGGATCTGTTTCTGGAGATGTTCGTGCTCTTTTCATCTCTTGAAGCAGTTGTGTATGCCTCAGAGCCCTAGATGTTTAATTAGATATGTTGAGAGTGGCTTTAGTTCGAGGTGATGTTTGTTCCTTTCTACTGCAAGTATGAAAATCTGGCACACCGAGTGGAATGACAAGGAAATTTCCATGCTGTTGTCTCTGTCCTGATTTGTTCTGCCCCCAGCTTGGTGAACAACTGGCTTAGCTTCAGCTGTCATTTGAACACTGGTGCCATTTCAGGACTTAAGCACAGGAGCACAGACCTGAGGTGTTGGATGACAGCTTATTTAGTATGCTAGACTGCCTGCTAATGTTTACTGCTTTTAATTAACCTCAGTGTTACACTTAACATTCTTTTTATAATTGCAGCTCTTTAGAAATGTCAACAGGTGTGTGTTTAGGGCCCCCATTTACCAGCAGGTTCATTGGAAGAAAGCAACAATGAGAAAGGGGTCAGTGCCGCCCTGTGGGAGCCTACCTGACCCTCAGGTGGCTAGCTTTCCCCAGTGTCTGCATTGGGAGCTGGCCAGGACCGCAGATAGCCACAAGTATGCCGAGAGTGGAATTAGGAACTTGAAATCATTCCGCATCTAATCTTTGTTCTCAGGCTGAGGGGTGTGTATGTGTGTGTGTGCTTGGATGTGTGTGTGTGTGTATAGAATTGGAGACAAGAGGCTCTGCATACATATAGAAGCCTGCAGAGATTCTTCCCTGGGTACTTCCTCTGACATGGGAACCAGGATGCTGCAGGGTCTTTAGGTTTCAAAGCAGTGATGCTTCTTTAGAACCTGGAAAGGGAAGTGTCTTAGCAAATTCAGATCTTGAAAGCTGATCCATTCACTGAATATACCGAGAGTTGGGTGGTGACCACAGCTGGGCAGACCCCACGTACCCCTGACAGTGCCCAGAGGTGAGGCAGCTCTAGCAATAGTTGGGGAGACACAGGAAGCCTTGTGGGGGCAAAAGTGGTAGAGCAATGGACGGAAGTGGTTCTGAGCTCAGAAGATCATCTCACCCCTCCTAAGCTGCACATTGTCTTTCTGCTCTCCACTGCTGAAGCCACCTCCTGCCTTCAGAGGCTGATCATAAGTAGGCAGGTCAACAGGGGGCATTCCCACTTGAGACGGTCTTTGTAAGGCTTGTACCTTCTAGGATTTGATCACTACAGGACACTTTTTACTAGAATTAGGAGCAGAAATACAGTAGCCATTTGACTGCTGTCACCCAGAAGTCATAGGAACCTGGAGACCTCAGCCCCGTACCATTGATGGCAGGAAGTCACCTCTCCTGAGGCTGCCTAGAACCTCCCAGGAAGATGCAAGAAGCTGATCTAGGCACAATGGGGTCTTGAGCCTGTCCACTTTTGACTTGGGGTTTCCACAATATTAGCTTTGAAGAAACATGCTTTCATTTGCTCATCCACACATACCTTGTGGCTGTATGTGGGACCAGGGTCGGCTTCACAAAACAATGCTTGTATGTGATGTCCTGTGATTATTTTAAATCAGTCTTTACCTTTATAAAATGTATGTCCCAACCCAATAATGTCATTTCATAATTTGCTAGTGGGTCGCAATAGTTGGAAAAACACTGTTTTGTTGTATAATATTGTAGGAGCATTACTAGTTTCCAGATCCCATACTTTTACCTAATACAAATATATTTTTTCCTGTCTTTCATGATTAAGTTATTTACTGACTTAGACAGTTCTTGACATGGAATGGTGTGGGCCTGTTTGGGAGTCACCACGGTCGATGTGCAGTTCCAAGTTAAACCGAGAACACCTTCTGGCATTATTAAACAGTGGCTGCTGAGTTTCTGTCTGTGGGCTCTATCCCAGGGCCCTCCTGCCATTCACCCAAGGATTCTGTGCTTTTTCACATTATCTCTGTCCCATGGCCTTGCCCAGTTTCCACCCCTCCCTCCCACAGCTCAGGGCTTGGCGCGCCCTCTGGCCTACTCCTGCTGCATTAGCTTCACCTTCCCTCCACACCTGCTCTACCTCTTCCACTTTCTTAAGCATCCCTCCAATGCCCAGCTTCTCTTTTTTCCAGTTGGTCCGTTTGCATGAGCTAAATGGTGATGGAGCCTTATACGATCACTGTTAATAGTATTGTCACAACACACCATTGCCTGGCTCACAGCAGTTGTCAAAGCAGAGCCAGTGAAGAATAGGAAAATCAAGTGGGGACAGAGAAGGTGGCACTGTGGTAATGAAAGACTCAGTGCCAAAGAGACAGTGTCTCCACAAAATGCTTTGCTGAAATGCTGGCCAAGTCCATTTTTGGCTTTAGCAGACAGTGCCCTGGGATGAGGACACACAACATCCATTATGCCTTATTTTCTGAACTTATTTCGTATGTGGAGCTAACAGTACTTACCTTGAATATGGATGCTTTCTTTGAGTGTTAAATGAGAAAGTTGTGAAGCACTTGACCTGCTATCTAGAATGTAAGACATGTCCATAACCTGTAACCTTTGTTCTTATTTGTATTCATATTCTGTTGCTGCATAGTAAATTACTACAAACTTAGCAGATTGACACTACATTTGTTTACTCTTAAAATCCTTACAGATCACAAGTCTGGGCATAGCATCTGTGGGTCCTTTGCTCTGGGTCTCACAGACTGAAATCAAAGGGTTGGCTGGGTTGTATCCCCTGCATGAGATCCTCCTGCACATTCATTCCAGTTGTTGCCAGAATGCAGTTCCTTGCAGTTGTAGGACAGAGGTCCCAGTTCCCTTGCTGACTGGCTGGGAGTTACACCCAGTTTCTAGAGACCACCCTCAGTTCTAGCTGCGTGACCTGCTTACTGCGTAGCAGCTGCTTCTCCAAAGCCAGCAGGGGAGCCCCAGTCGCTAAGGCAGAGTTGTTTTTCTCTTTTTTCCCCACATGCCCATCTTTGTACTTCCCTAGACCTGCACTATTTGCTTTGTTAATATTTGTTAATTCTGTAAAGGCAGGGACCATGTGCTTGGCCTCAGTAATAGTTTATAAGTGGAATCTCTTCTCTTGTACTTGCTCTTTATTCTCCTCCAATATAGTCCAACTATCAGTGAGGCAAATTTTTGTAGGTATGAAACTATATAGTTAATAACTCCTTTTTTTTTCTTTTATTAAGGTATCATTGATATACACTGTTATGAAGGTTTCACAAAAACAACATGGTTATTACATTCACCCTTATTATCGAGTCCCCCCCATACCCCATTGCAGTCACTGTCCATCAGTGTAGTAAGATGCCACAGAGTCCCTATTTGTCTTCTCTGAGCTACACTGTCTTCCCCGTGACTCCTCACACACCATGTGCACCAATCATGATACCCCACAATCTCTTTCTCCCTCCCTCCCCACCGGCCCTCCCCTTTGGTAACTGCTAGTCCCGTCTTGGGTTCTGTGAGTCTGCTGCTCTTTTGTTCCTTCAGTTTAGCTTTGTTGTTATACTCCACAAATGAGGGAAATCATTTGGCACTTGTCCTTCTCTGCCTGGCTTATTTCACTGAGCATAATATCCTCCGGCTCCATCCATGTTGTTGCAAATGGTAGGATTTGTTTCTTTCTTATGGCTGAATAGTATTCCATTGTGTATATGTACCACCTCTTCTTTATCCATTCATCTACTGATGGACACTTAGATTGCTTCCATTTCTTGGATATTGTAAATAGTGCTGCAATAAACATAGGGGTGCATATGTCTTTTTGAATCTGAGAAGTTGATTTCTTTGGGTAAATTCCTAGGAGAGGAATTCCCGAGTTAAAACTAAGGTAGAATTTTATACAACAGACCTTACATACTGTTCCATAATCCTGGGGGCCATCCAGTCATATATCCAGGACCCTCCACACTCAAGGGGAGGGGATCATGCAGGCTGTGTACACTAGGGGACAGAATCTTGGGGCCATCTTCAAATTCTGCCTGCCACATTATCACATCTGTCATGAATCTAACATAATTGCTAAGCACTGTGCAAATTCATGATAGGAAGCAGTCCCATCTCCTGTTGTTTACAATTAGTGTCTGAACTCTACCTATTCTAAGAGCAAGAAGTCCATCATCCCCCTTGAATGCTCCCTGCTCCCTCCACACACACCCATACATGGGTGGCTCAGGATTATTGAGACCCTTGGGGAGGGGGCACCAAGCTGTGGCTATGGACAGTGCTCTGAAGCATACTATATGGTGCTGTTGGGGCAGTGCTGGGTCCTTGCTGGTCCAGCCCTGACCCAGATTCTGTCCCTGCACTGCCCCCCACACCACCTTGGGCATTTCATTTTCCCTTGCACTCTGTGCTCAACCATTCTTCCCCGTGACGTGCCCATGGGGCCTGTGGAGCCAGACCTGGAGGGGCCAGCAGCACAGCCTCCCTGGAGCCAGCAGCGCTGAGGCCCTGGTGCCAGCACAGGATATTTCTGTGTGGTCTCTGCTCAGATGTCACCTTCTCCATGAGTCATGCCTGAACACCCTAAAACTGTATTATCTTCCTCCCCTCCCCCATGCTCTCCACCCCGGGACCCTGCTGTATTTTCCACCAGGGTGGAACTGATTGCCCTGATCACAGTTCATACTTTTCTTGCTTACTGTTTATCTCCTTGTACAAGGAAAGCTGCTGTACTACAGGGACTTCTGTCTGGGTTTTTGTTGCTCCACCCCCAGGACCCAGCACAAAGCCGAGTTCCTAGTAGCACTCAGTGGCTTTTTGCTGGATGCATGGATTGTGAAAACCAGCATCTGGAAGCACACATTTTGGTGCTCTGCCAGCTGTTGGTTGGATAAAACAAGTTCAGCAGATCAGCTTATGTCACCAGCTTATTATACGAGTATCTCATCGATATCATAGCATATTTTACCCGGTAGATAAAAATTCCTGCTAATGGGCAGCAGAAGGGCTGGATGTGAATGCTTCTGAATCACGTGTAGAGTGCTGTGTGTGGTGGTGGTGGTGGTGGTGGTAGTGATGGTTGGACAGACTCTCAGTTTGCCCTGAAATGACAGAGGTTTTAGCAGCAGCTGGGTGTTGAGTGTTTAAAGAGATAGAAGCCCCTGGAGCCAGCCGAGGAGCAGCTCAGGTCTGCAGAGCTCCCCTGTAACTCCTAGTGCTCTGTCTCAGCCATATTTCTGGGCAGCTGTCTTCCACACATTTTTCTATGTAACACAAGCCAATTTGTATTGAATTATCTACAAATTCAGTGTCTAAGATCTTGGATCAAGTTTTTCTCCCAGCTACTTTTTTTTTTTAAAGAAAGTTGGCAGCAACCTGGATCACAATAAATGATCACTTAATATTACTGAGAGTCCACCTTCCTCCCTATCCCTCCATCCACTGGCACTTGGACTCAAGTTGGTCTGTGAACGTTTCTCTGTAAATGCCGAAGTGCATGACCCAAGGATGTGACCTGTCTTTTTTTTTTTTTTTTTTTTGAGAGGGCATCTCTCATATTTATTGATCAAATGGTTGTTGACAACAATAAAATTCAGTATAGGGGGGTCAATGCTCAATGTACAATCATTAATCCATCTCAAGCCTAATTCTCGTCAGTCTCCAATCTTCTGAAGCATAACGAACAAGTTCTTACATGGTGAACGAATTCTTACAGAGTGAATAAATTCTTACATGGTGAACAGTACAAGGGCAGTCATCACAGAAACTTTCGGTTTTGATCATGCAATATGACCTATAAACCATCAGGTCAAATATGAATATTCATTTGATTTTTGTACTTGATTTATATGTTGATCCCACATTTCTCCTATTATTATTATTATTTTTATTTTTATTTTTTATTTTTTTTATTTTTTATTTTTTTTTTTTTGAGGGCATCTCTCATATTTATTGATCAAATGGTTGTTAACAACAATAAAATTCAGTATAGGGGGGTCAATGCTCAATGTACAATCATTAATCCATCTCAAGCCTAATTCTCGTCAGTCTCCAATCTTCTGAAGCATAACGAACAAGTTCTTACATGGTGAACGAATTCTTACAGAGTGAATAAATTCTTACATGGTGAACAGTACAAGGGCAGTCATCACAGAAACTTTCGGTTTTGATCATGCAATATGACCTATAAACCATCAGGTCAAATATGAATATTCATTTGATTTTTGTACTTGATTTATATGTTGATCCCACATTTCTCCTATTATTATTATTATTTTTATTTTTAATAAAATGCTGAAGTGGTAGGTAGATGCAAGATAAAGGTAGAAAACATAGTTTAGTGCTGTAAGAAGGCAAATATAGATGATCAGATGATCAGGTGTGTGCCTATGGACTAAGTATTAATCCAGGCTAGACAAGGGCAGCAAGACATCCACGGATGCAGAAGATTTCTCTCAAAGCAGGGGGGGTGAGGTTCTGAGCCTCACCTCTGTTGATCCCCAAATTCTCACCTGATGGCCCCCCTGCGACTGTGCCTGTCTTAGGTTGTTCCTCCCTTGAGGAATCTTACCCGTCTCTGGCTAACCAGTCATCTTCCGGGGCCATACAGGGAAATGTAAAGTTGGTAAGTGAGAGAGAAGCCATATTGTTTGCAAAGGTTAGCTTTTTACTTCTTTGCAGATTTATGCCCTGTGGCTTCTATGCCCAGCACTTGTCTCGAGGTATCTTTACCACCTGGAGGAATTATGATACTCGGTAAATTCGATATGAGGCACGAATTCTATTTAAGGTTTGTAATTAGGAAGGAAGAAGAAAAGCTATAGATGTAGCATATGAAGGAAACTTGGGAGAATTGATTATTTCTTTGACATATCTTCTTGTATAGTACCTTAAGTATGTATAGGTTTTAAACTACTAACTAATTTGCACACACATATTAACATAATAGGAATACGGTGACATAAACAAAGCAAATCTATAATTACCAGCCATCTCCAGTGAAGCCAAGAAAACCATTTAGGCACCCTAGGCATTTGTGAAAATTTATCTATGATATGATGGATATTGTCCAACTGTACTTGAACCATCAGACAAATTAAAGCAGCCCATTTCTGGGATCTGTTCACATCCCATATGTTCTTTTAACCATAGATAGTCTATAGTCATGAGATTTTGGGGTGCTACAACTTGCACCCCTCCCAACTCCTGGTTGAGTTCCAACAGTACAGATCCAGTCAAATTCGTTGTCTCACTGTATGCACATGCCAGCGTAGACATCTCCCTCCTCCTTCTTATGGCAAGTCCAGGAGACGGTGGGCTGGATGCAGCCACAACCGCAGCATCGTCCGGATCCCTGTGGAGGCTTTTTGATGATCATCCCCCGGCACGAGTCCTCCAGAGAGTGCTGATGCCGGAAGCTCCTCCTCATATCGTATCTTAGTTCATTTTCTGGGTATCCAAGCTAGGCCTTGATCTTCTGCGTAGAAACAAACAGACCCTTTGCCCACACTTTGACATGCCCTCTATACCACTGTGCAGAACTCATTGGAGGTCAGCACACAGTAACTGCTTTTTTTTTTTTTTTTAATTAAGAGAAAGGAATATTATCAGAAAAGAGTACCTCCATAGCTGATCATCTGACACCCTTTAAGTGATCAACATTAAGGATATTTAAAGCATGCGTTGATCTTTGATTTACCAATAGTTTTATCCTGTTAAGGAGTAATCCCCCTTTTCTTTCTTTCTTTCTTTTTTTTTTTTTAAATTTTTAATCTACACTTACCTGAAGAATACTATGTTTACTATGCTCTCCCCTATATCAGGTCCCCCCTAACAACCACATTACGGTTACTGTCCATCAGCTTAGCAAAATGTGGTAGAGTCACTACTTGTCCTCTCTGTGTTGTGCAGCCCACCCTCCCCTTTCTCCCTCCCCCCCATGCATGCTAATCTTAATACCCCCCTTCTTCTTCCCCCCCCTTATCCCTCCCTGCCCACCCATCCTCCCCAGTTCCTTTCCCTTTGGTACCTGTTAGTCCATTTTTGGGTTCTGTAATTCTGCTGCTGTTTTGTTCCTTCAGTTTTTCCTTTGTTCCTATACTCCTCAGATGAGTGAAATCATTTGGTATTTCTCTTTCTCCGCTTGGCTTATTTCACTGAGCATAATACTCTCCAGCTCCATCCATGTTGCTGCAAATGGTTGGATTTTTCCACTTCTTATGGCTGAGTAGTATTCCATTGTGTATATGTACCACATCTTCTTTATCCATTCATCTACAGATGGACATTTAGGTTGCTTCCAATTCTTGGCTATTGTAAATAGTGCTGCGATAAACATAGGAGTGCATCTGTCTTTCTCAAACTTGATTGCTGCGTTCTTAGGGTAAATTCCTAGGAGTGGAATTCCTGGGTCAAATGGTAGGTCTGTTTTGAGCATTTTGATGCACCTCCATACTGCTTTCCACAATGGTTGAACTAATTTACATTCCCACCAGCAGTGTAGGAGGGTTCCCCTTTCTCCACAGCCTCGCCAACATTTGTTGTTGTTTGTCTTTTGGATGGCAGCTATCCTTACTGGTGTGAGGTGATACCTCATTGTAGTTTTAATTTGCATTTCTCTGATAATTAGCGATGTGGAGCATCTTTTCATGTGTCTCTTGGCCATCTGTATTTCTTTTTTGGAGAACTGTCTGTTCAGTTCCTCTGCCCATTTTTTAATTGGGTTATTTGTTTTTTGTTTGTTGAGGCGTGTGAGCTCTTTATATATTCTGGACGTCAAGCCTTTATCAGATCTGTCATTTTCAAATATATTCTCCCATACTGTAGGGTTCCTTTTTGTTCTATTGATGGTGTCTTTCGCTGTACAGAAGCTTTTCAGCTTAATGTAGTCCCACTTGCTCATTTTTGCTGTTGTTTTCCTTGCCCGGGGAGATATGTTCAAGAAGAGATCACTCATGTTTATATCTAAGAGGTTTTTGCCTATGTTTTTTTCCAAGAGTTTAATGGTTTCGTGACTTACATTCAGGTCTTTGATCCATTTTGAGTTTACCTTTGTATATGGGGTTAGACAATGGTCCAGTTTCATTCTCCTACATGTAGCTGTCCAGTTTTGCCAGCACCATCTGTTGAAGAGACTGTCATTTTGCCATTGTATGTCCATGGCTCCTTTATCAAATATTAATTGACCATATATGTTTGGGTTAATTTCTGGGGTCTCTAATCTGTTCCACTGGTCTGTGGCTCTGTTCTTGTGCCAGTACCAAATTGTCTTGATTACTATGGCTTTGTAGTAGAGCTTGAAGTTGGGGAGTGAGATCCCCCCTACTTTATTCTTCTTTTTCAGGATTGCTTTGGCTATTCGGGGTCTTTGGTGTTTCCATATGAATTTTTGAATTATTTGTTCCAATTCATTGAAGAATGTTGCTGGTAATTTGAGAGGGATTGCATCAAATTTGTATATTGCTTTCGGCAGGATGGCCATTTTGACGATATTAATTCTTCCTAGCCATGAGCATGGGATGAGTTTCCATTTATTAGTGTCCCCTTTAATTTCTCTTAAGAGTGACTTGTAGTTTTCAGAGTATAAGTCTTTCACTTCCTTGGTTAGGTTTATTCCTAGGTATTTTATTCTTTTTGATGCAATGGTGAATGGAATTGTTTTCCTGATTTCTCTTTCTATTGATTCGTTGTTAGTGTATAGGAAAGCTACAGATTTCTGTGCGTTGATTTTGTATCCTGCAACTTTGCTGTATTCCGATATCAGTTCTAGTAGTTTTGGAGTGGAGTCTTTAGGGTTTTTTATGTACAGTATCATATCATCTGCAAATAGTGACAGTTTAACTTCTTCTTTACCAATCTGGATTCCTTGTATTTCTTTGTTTTGTCTGATTGCCGTGGCTAGGACCTCCAGTACTATGTTAAATAACAGTGGGGAGAGTGGGCATCCCTGTCTGGTTCCCGATCTCAGTGGAAATGCTTTCAGCTTCTCGCTGTTCAGTATAATGCTGGCTGTGGGTTTATCATATATGGCCTTTATTATGTTGAGGTACTTGCCCTCTATTCCCATTTTGCTGAGAATTTTTATCATGAATGGATGTTGAATTTTGTCAAATGCTTTTTCAGCATCTATGGAGATGATCATGTGGTTTTTGTCTTTCTTTTTGTTGATGTGGTGGATGATGTTGATGGATTTTCGAATGTTGTACCATCCTTGCATCCCTGGGATGAACCCCACTTGGTCATGGTGTATGATCCTTTTGATATACTGTTGAATTCTGTTTGCTAATATTTTATTGAGTATTTTTGCATCTACATTCATCAGGGATATTGGTCTGTAATTTTCTTTTTTGGTGGGGTCTTTTCCTGGTTTTGGTATTAGGGTGATGTTGGCTTCATAGAATGAGTTTGGGAGTATTCCCTCTTCTTCTATTTTGTGGAACACTTTAAGGAGAATGGGTATTATGTCTTCTCTGTGTGTCTGATAAAATTCCGAGGTAAATCCGTCCGGCCCCGGGGTTTTGTTCTTGGGTAGTTTTTTGATTACTGTTTCAATTTCTTTGCTTGTAATTGGTTTGTTTAACTTTTGTGTTTCTTCCTTGGTCAGTCTTGGGAGGTTGTATTTTTCTAGGAAGTTGTCCATTTCTTCTAGGTTTTCCAGCTTGTTGGCATATAGGTTTTCATAGTAGTCTTTAATAATTCTTTGTATTTCTGTGGAGTCTGTCGTGATTTTTCCATTCTCATTTCTGATTATGTTGATTTGTGTTGACTCTCGTTTTCTCTTAATAAGTTGGGCTAGAGGCTTATCTATTTTGTTTATTTTCTCAAAGAACCAGCTCTTGGTTTCGTTGATTTTTGCTATTGTTTTATTCTTCTCAATTTTGTTTATTTCTTCTCTGATCTTTATTATGTCCCTCCTTCTGCTGACTTTAGGCCTCATTTGTTCTTCTTTTTCCAGTTTTAATAGTTGTGATGTTAGACTATTCATTTGGGATTGTTCTTCCTTCTTCAAGTGTGCCTGGATTGCTATATACTTTCCTCTTAAGACTGCTTTCGCTGCATCCCACAGAAGTTGGGGCTTAGTGTTGTTGTTGTCATTTATTTCTATATATTCCTTGATCTCTATTTTGATTTGTTCATTGATCCATTGATTATTTAGTAGCATGTTGTTAAGCCTCCATGTGTTTGTGAGCCTTTTTGTTTTCTTTGTAGAATTTATTTCTACTTTCATACCTTTGTGGTCTGAAAAATTGGTTGGTAGAATTTCAATATTGTGGAATTTACTGAGGCTTTTTTTGTGAGCTAGTATGTGGTCTATTCTGGAGAATGTTCCATGTGCACTTGAGAAGAATGTATATCCTGTTGCTTTTGGATGTAAAGTTCTATAGATGTCTATTAGGTCCATCTGTTCTAGTGTGTTGTTCAGTGCCTGTGTGTCTTTACTTATTTTCTGCCCGGTGGATCTATCCTTTGGGGTGAGTGGTGTGTTGAAGTCTCCTACAATGAATGCATTGCAGTCTATTTCCCTCTTTAGTTCTGTTAGTATTTGCTTCACATATGCTGGTGCTCCTGTATTCGGTGCATATATATTTAGAATGGTTATATCCTCTTGTTGGACTAAGCCCTTTATCATTATGTAGTGGCCTTCTTTATCTCTTGTTACTTTCTTTGTTTTGAAGTCTATTTTGTCTGATATTAGTACTGCAACCCCTGCTTTCTTCTCACTGTTGTTTGCCTGAAATATGTTTTTCCATCCCTTGACTTTTAGTCTATGCTTATCTTTGGGTTTAAGGTGAGTTTCTTGTAAGCAGCATATAGATGGGTCTTGCTTTTTTATCCATTCTATTACTCTATGTCTTTTGATTGGTGCATTAAGTCCATTTACATTTAGGGTGACTATTGAAAGATATGTACTTATTGCCATTGCAGGCTTTAGATTCGTGGTTACCAAAGGTTCAAGGTTAGCTTCTTTAGTATCTTACTGCCTAACTTAGCTCGCTTATTGAGCTGTTATATACACTGTCTGGAGAGTCTTTTCTTCTCTCCCTTCTTATTCCTCCTCCTCCATTCTTCATATGTTGTGTGTTTTGTTCTGTGCTCTTTTTAGGGGTGCTCCCATCTAGAGCAGTCCCTGTAGGATGCCCTGTAGAGGTGGTTTGTGGGAAGCAAATTCCCTCAGCTTTTGCTTGTCTGGGAATTGTTTGATCCCACCATCATATTTAAATGATAGTCGTGCTGGATACAGTATCCTTGGTTCAAGGCCCTTCTGTTTCATTGCATTAAGTATATCATGCCATTCTCTTCTGGCCTGTAGGGTTTCTGTTGAGAAGTCTGATGTTAGCCTGATTGGTTTTCCTTTATAGGTGACCTTTTTCTCTCTAGCTGCCTTTAAAACTCTTTCCTTGTCCTTGATCCTTGCCATTTTAATTATTATGTGTCTTGGTGTTGTCCTCCTTGGATCCTTTCTGTTGGGGGTTCTGTATAATTCCATGGTCTGTTCGATTATTTCCTCCCCCAGTTTGGGGAAGTTTTCAGCAATTATTTCTTCAAAGACACTTTCTATCCCTTTTCCTCTTTCTTCCTCTTCTGGTATCCCTATAATACGAATGTTTTTCCTTTTGTATTGGTCACATATTTCTCTTAGTGTTGTTTCATTCCTGGAGATCCTTTTATCTCTCTCTATGTCAGCTTCTATACGTTCCTGTTCTCTGGCTTCTATTCCTTCAATGGCCTCTTGCATCTTATCCATTCTGCTTATAAATCCTTCCAGGGATTGTTTCACTTCTGTGATCTCTTTCCTGACATCTGTGATCTCCTTCCGGACTTCATCCCACTGCTCTTGCATTTTTCTCTGCATCTCATCCCATTGCTCTTGCATTTTTTTCTGCATCTCTGTCAGCATGTTCATGATTTTTATTTTGAATTCTTTTTCAGGAAGACTAGTTAGGTCTGTCTCCTTCTCAGGTGTTGTCTCTGTGATCTTTGTCTGCCTGTAGTTTTGCCTTTTCATGGTGATAGAGATAGTTTGCAGAGCTGGTACAAGTGACCGCTGGAAGAGCTTCCCTTCTTGTTGGTTTGTAGCCTTTTCCTGGGAGAATAGCGACCTCTAGTGGCTTGTGCTGGGCAGCTGTGCGCAGACAGGGCTTCTGCTTCCTGCCCAGTTGCTTTGGGGTTTATCTCCGCTGTTGCTGTGGGCTTGGCCTGGCTGGGGCTGTTCCTCCAAATTGTGGAGCCCCGTTGGAGGGGGAGCAGCCAGGAGACTATTTATCTCCGTAAGGGGCCTCTGTGCTCCCTGCTGCCCAGGGGGTTAGAGTGCCCAGAGATCCCCAGATTCCCTGCTTCTGGTCTAAGTGACCTGTCCTGCCCCTTTAAGATTTCCAAAAAGCACTCCCCTTCACAAGGCGCTGGGTTCTTGCAGGTGTGGATGTGGTCTGGATGTTGTCCTGTGTCCTGTGGTCTCTATTTTAGGAAGATTTTTCTTTGTTATATTTTCATAGCTCTATGTGTTTTTGGGAGGAGATTTCCACTGCTCTACTCACGCCGCCATCTTGGCTCCGCCCCCTCACTTAAGTATTTTTTTATTTATTTTTTTCCTGTGTTTCCACAATCCAGCTGCAAAAATGTGACCTGTCTTTTTAAAAAGGTTGGGGAGGTGCTGTTGGGGGAGGAGGCCAGGTGGACTCCTTTGGAGCCTACCCTGGGTCCTTTCCTCAGCAAGGCTCTTTCTGGGTTAGCTCTTGGGGAAGAACAGCCCCTGAGCATGCCACCCAGGCTTGTGCCTGTCTGACAGGAGAACCTCTGCTTTCGCCCTCCCTGGACTGGGCACAGTGTTCCCCTCATTTGACCATCGTCGGGGACTGCACACTGAGGAGGAGCTACCACAGGGGACACCAGTTTGCTGTTGAGCTTCCGTCTGGTTGCAGAGGTGGCTGATTTCATGACAGTGTGCCCAGAAAGACAGCACTGTGATTCATCCCAGGGCCATGCAGTCAGCATGGTGCTCTGACCACGTCCATCAGTCCTTCTCTTTGGGCCACCAGATGGACAATAGCCGGCTCTGCTGTGTTGTGGAATGCAGTGCTGGCAGTCCTGTCCTGGTCACTGAAATGGGCCTGGGCCTCATGACGTGTCTGGCCCTGCCTTCCAACCCAGACGCTGACCAGCCTGTGCCCCTCTCTCCTACAGATGCCGCCCTTATGAGGACTGCTGTGGTTCCAGGTGCTGTGTGCGGGCTCTCTCCATACAGAGGCTGTGGTATTTTTGGTAGGTCACAACTCTTGCTGGTCTCGGATGCCTTCCCTGCCTAGCCCTGGGCCTCTGCCCTGTCAGTAGGGTCACAGCCAGTTACAGCATCTGCACTTGAGGTCGGGGCCTGTAGTGGAGCCTCGAGGCAGAAAACAGGTATGTGTGGATTGGCTTCAGGATGAGCATTTCTGCTGCAGAGCCCGCAGAAGGCTCGTTCCTGTTTCCACAGGCATATGGCTGGGGAAGATGAGTTGTTCTTCTGGAAGGTGGGCTGGACAACAGCCTTATCCCTCACAGCTCCTCCACAAGTGTCTGAAGGGGAGCTGAGGCTGATTATCTTAAAGAATCAGAAAATCTACAAATCTTGGGATAGCTTCTGCTGGAAATTTTCCCCATTCAGCCCATGTCAGCTGGATCCTAACTTCCAAGACAGGCAGACTGTATCCTTGTCCATCTTCCAGCTCCACTGAGGGAGGCTGGAAGAGCTGCCTGAAGTCTGTGAACCTGTGCCTTGACTGCAAAGCCCATTAACAACAGGAGACTTCTGTGGATCGCTGGCCTCAGGGGACACCTGCTGGGGTATGTCTGAGGATCGATTTGACTCTGCAGTAAGAGATTGCTTCCCAGGTCAGGGTGGCAGAGCTCACGTGGGAAAGGATTTGCCTGAAACAGGGACCCCTGTCTCCTCTGCTCCCCTGAGAGTCATGCCACAAGGCAGACTCTGCAGTGTTAAGACTTCGCTGCTTTCAAGACGTAAGGTTCATTGTAACTCTAAGCTTCTGGCATTACTGACTTCTAAAGACTGTAAGACCTTTACTGAGCGTATTACAGCAGCCACTTTTTGTTTTTCCCTCCTGCCAGCTGTCCCCCATGAGTGACTAGAGAAGGCTCCAGCAAGTGGGCAGTCCACGTGCCATGATGCCTTTGAGCCTCCATTCATACCCCCAGGACCACCTCCATGGTGGGGCACTGGCAATTTGGGGACTAGACTCACCTTCACACTAGGCCCCAACATGGCCTCCCCTGACATCCTCTGTCTCTGTGTCACCACTTCTGACAGCTTCCTGAACAGTGGCATGTGGATGCTGGCTTCTTCCCACCCTATAGTTGCTCGTGCTTAAAACTCTGTAACAGAAGGTGAATTTTTTGCTGCCTAAGATTTTCCAAGTGTGAACAGCTCTGTGTTTATTCAAGGTGGAGGGGATAGTACCACAGCCGGGGAGGGGAGCCCGAGGGGGTGGCCTTTCGGAGCTTTGCCTGGCTTCATGATGCCTTCACTTAGGTGTTTCCTCCATGGGCCTGGTGGTAGAAGCAGCAGGGCCTGCCCGGGGCAGGGATCCTGAGAGGGTTCAGAAGAATGTCAGGTTGGCCTGAAGCACCTGATGAATGTTGAGGTTGTGGAAATGCTCCTAAAAATTGAAAACAAGAAAACTTGTCAAAGTTCAGGTATTACATGATTATAAAGAAAAAACTGAGAGTGCAGGAGAACTGTGAGAGCCTGGCAGCCAGAGCAGCTTCTGCTAGCCTTCCCGGGAAGCTGTAGCTGAGCTGACAGCCAGGTGCTTCAAGCTGTTGTCCCGGTCACTTGTCATAGCCAGGGCCTGTCACAGAGATGGCACATGGGTTTGCGGGATCCTAGCACAGAGTTGTCCCATGAGTGCCATCAAATGAGAGCAGGTCTCGAAGGTCAGTGTGCCAGATGCCAGATTGGAGTCATTAGTTGAGGTTCTGACACCAGTTTCTAAATGAGGGTCACAGCCAAATACACCTTGGGATGTGAGTCTGCAGTGTCTGTCCAAGGTCAAAGGATGCTGGGTTCTGCTGTGCCCATTCCTTCTCAGTATATCGTGTCTGATTGTACCAGACACCAGGGAGAAGCCCTCATGGCGGTCAGGGTCCTAAAAGAGACAGATGTCTAATCACGTAATTACATGTGGAGAGTTTTAAAGCAGTGCTCTGCATACAGATCATGGCGGTCTGTTGCCAGAAAAGTTGGGAAAAGCTGCCAAGCTTCTGACCAGGTCTCAGCGAAGGTGGTCCTCACGAAGGGACCAACACATGGCAGGGCAGGGACGTGACAGGAATGGGCCTGGGGAGAGAGTGAAGGGGCACGTGTGCTTGGGCAGGTTCAGGGGAGAATCACTGGAGGGGAGGCTGGGGGTGGACGTGGATGGAAGGGCTGCCCTCCCACCTGGCTCCCACCTGGCTTTGAAGGACTTCTGTCTGCTTCCCATAAAACAAAGGTTTTGCAGGAGAATGCTTTCAGAACCCTGCCAGCTCCACAATCTCGAGTGATCTTAACCATGATGGTCTAAATGAAGTAATCAGAATTAGGAAGGGTAGACTTGTGGCATCTAGGCACAGCTGGCAGGCAGCACTGGGTGGGCCCCACTGCCGGGCTCCCACACGAGCTGGGCTGTAGCCTGGCGGGACTGCTACCTGGTACGGGCATGTGCAGGTGAGAACTGCTGGCCAGGTGCTCAGACGGTAGGAAGGGATCGAAAAAACAAATAGAATTGAAGAAACCAGATTACTTTTGATGCTAGAAAAGGCACACACTTCCTCTCTTAATCCCTGGAAAGGTCTCCACACCTGCTCAGCAATGAGAGCACACATCCAGAGAGCAATCGCCCTGTAGCTCATAGCATTTCAAGGAACTGCTTTTCTTACTATTCCCTCCTTCCCACAGCTGACCTCCCACTCCCTTTTGTCTCCTTATTCCTGTAAGCTCATTCCCCAGACCCCCTTGTCAGTTTCTCTTACAATAAGTTTTCCTCAGACTAATACTTCAATAAGGCACGAATCTGATGATGATCAACACCTCAGCTGGGGGTTGGTCTCCTGCCACAAGGCCTTGTCTGTCCCTGCCTGGTACTTAATTTGCTTGCCTTCAGTCTGTGGGGTGAGGTGCAGTGTCTTTATTTGTCTAGGAAAAAAATACATTTTATTTCTTAATGTAATCAACATTTTGGCTTGCTTTGTGGAAGAGACCAAGATCTCAGATGGCTTCAGCAATTTCCAACCCAGGGAGCTGGTCTCTTGGGAGTGAGCAGTACTGTCATTTGAGAAGGTAACCCCATGTGCCTCTCTTTCCTTTGTATTTCCTCTCAGAGATTGACGGTTGGAC
This sequence comes from Manis javanica, assembly GCF_040802235.1. Lineage (NCBI taxonomy): Eukaryota > Metazoa > Chordata > Mammalia > Pholidota > Manidae > Manis > Manis javanica. The sequence goes on along the minus strand of NC_133161.1, from coordinate 107,433,947 downwards.
CCCGTGTTGAATGTAATATTATCATTGAGTCTACCTGCAGGAAGTTAGTCCTAAGAGATGAAGCTGTCCCCTTTGTGATTTCAGCATCTCTGCTGAGATCATCTCACTCGGCCAGGCCCCTGCACGGCTTGGACTCCCCTGGCGCCAGGACTGCCCTGTGAGCCCCGCCCCGTTCTGCAGCCCGCAGCCCCGCTCGCCTCACGCTCCCAGCCTTCTGTGCGGGAGGACCTGTGCTGCTCTGCCCGCCCGGACCGCCCTCCCCTTTACTTCACCTTTCTTCCCCTCCTTCAGAGCTAAGCTCAGATGTTGCTTTTTGAAGGTAAAGAAGCCCTTCTGATCTTCTCACTGTGACAGATGCCCTTGTTAAAACCCCTTTTTGCACTGAATTGTACACATAAAAATGGTGAAACCGGTCAGTTATGTGTTGTGTATATTTTACTGCACACACATATAGACCCTCCTCTGTGTGCACCTTCACTTGAGTTCCTTAGCACTTCCCAGAGTTGTAAATCGATAGCCTTATAAACCCGTTGTCACTGTCCCCGGCCTCTGTTAGAATTCGAGTTCAGCTCAGCAGTCTCGCTCCCTGTGATGTACAGCGTGGTGCTGGGAGCGTACCAGGTGCTTAAACATTACCTGTTGAGTGAATAACGAATTAGAATGCAGATCAGAAGCCCACAATTTCATCCCTTTCCTGAATCGTTTCCTGTCTTGTGCTCTGATCTTTCTTTCTGCTCAAGTTCCAAGGTTGTCCAGTGAATACATGCTGACTGACCAATGGACATCACTTAAGTTACTCTCAAAGGCTTTGTCATCTATGCTTTTGTTAAATTCCACGTATGTTTTTGACAATGATGCAGCCAGCTGTGCTCATACATCTTTCACAAGGCTGTTTACAGCCCAGACACAGCATGGATATATGGAATGAGGTTCTGGAAGGTTCCGTGAGTCCTATCTTACTATCAGTTCAGAGTTGGGTAAGAGTTTCCCAGTTACATCTGTGTGGGAGAGAAAACTGGCCCTTCTCAGAATGACTCCTCCTATTTCTAGAAACACAGGGTCGAGTACAAATATGAGGTGGGAAAATGGCCTTCACTCGTTTGTTAGTCATTCTTGAATGCTAGCGATGTCAAGTCACTGAAATGCTTAGACGAGTTGGGCAGCTGCCTTATGGCGGTCAGCTCTACCGTCAGACTTTAGGGTCACGCTAGGAGAATGGTCAGCCGTACTTAGACCCTAGAGATTTTAATGCTGTAGCTTTTTTATTGATTGTGAGTATTTTCTCTGTTCTTAGAGTTGTTCATTAAGGTGTGCTATAGGGAAAGGCACTACTTAAAATGTCTTTATATGTAATAATGGGAAGAAAACTCCTGGGGTGGATAAATGTGCTAACTCTTGTTGCTTTCACAGGGAAGAATGAAAAATGGGGGAAATGGATAGTGTGGCAAGGGCTGGGTCAGCCATAGTGTTCAAACAGGATGGAGATGGCATCTTTGTTTGACTAAAATACTGAGTTGAGGTCAGAGCCATGGACAGGAAAGTAAATGCGTCAACTCACTGAAGCCGCCTAATCATGTGGAGCTATTTGAGACACAAAGCTCACTTCAGGAGCTTCTTGGTGGGAGTGGCCCCCATCCTGGGACACCCTAGAAGTCTGCAGGCCAAGCGTCTCCCTAATGGCATCCACCCAAGAACATCCTGGGGAAAATGTCCAGGGGAAGACCACCAGGAGCCAGGGTGAGCCCGCCCTCTGATCTGTGCACTCAGGATTCGGCACTTCTGGGTCCTGGGGCACTGCTGACTGCGTGCGCTTCGCCTCACCCTGTGCTCTTCTCAGGTTCCTCCTGATGATGGGTGTGCTCTTCTGCTGTGGAGCTGGCTTCTTCCTCCGGAGGCGCATGTATCCCCCACCGCTGATTGAGGAGTCTGCCTTCAACGTGTCCTACACCAGGCAGCCCCCAAACCCCACTTCAGGTCAGCCAATCCCTCCGTCCTTGTTTTTCCTCCCTGCAGTCTGAGTGTCTCTGTCAGCATTTGAAAAGCACTTGTAAGCACTGCCATGGAATATGCTAGAAAAAAAAATTCAGGCCATGTTCATTCATTTAAGTTCTGATGATCAACCTCCCTGTGCCTTTGCATTGTTAAAAATATGCAGTGTCTATTGGATTGTGTGTCTGTCACCTCATATCCTTACCTAATTATCGATGTACCTTTTATACATGGTTATGCAGTTTGTATATGCATATTGTTTGCTCTCTGTGTTTTTTTCCTTAAAAATTATTTCATGTGTAAATTTCCCTACTGAAACAGTAACATCCCTTCCATTCTTAATGCCTCCAGACCAAATATTAATTAACTGTGTTGCTATTTGTTGTGCATCTACTAGTATTCCAAATACCTATATACAGGGCAACTATAGACATTTTGCACCAAGTGACATTTTGGCCTCTTTATGGAACACTTCCCACAGTGATGCCCAGAGTCAAAAAGAGTTAGTAGTCTTATAAAATGCCGCCTCAACTATGTACAACTCGCCTGTACTGTAGTGGGTGAATTCCAGCCTCCCTTAGGACACAGACTAGTTGGTATTCGGACATTATTTGTGAGGTGTTTCCCTTCCCTCATGGCATGGTGTGGTGGAGCCAGGCAGTTGGAATTGCTCCCGTGCACTGTGCACACCGCTCTGCTCCCTGTCACACTTTATGTCTGAGGAATGGGAGGAGGGGCTCTCTCCATTCCTTGCCCACCAAGGGTAAATGCACAAAAGCATTTCCTGCCTTGGTTTTTACAGAGCTTCAGTTACACAAGAAGAATAAGTCCCAGAGATATGCTACATAGAATAGGACTTACAGCTAATAATATTGTATTGTGCTAAGAGGATTGATCTTATGTCCAGTGTTCCTATCACAATAATTAAAATAATAATAATAATAATAATAAATTTGGCAGGCAGGAGGAAACTTAGAGTTGATGGATAGGTTTATGGCATTTATTGTCATGGTGTACATTTATCTCCAAACTCATCAAGTTGTATACATCAAATATGATCAGCTTTTTGTAAGTTAGTCATACCTCAAAACAGTGGTTTCCAACAGAAAAAGAGAAGAGTAGGGATTGGGTGTAAGAAGACATGGCTTGCTTCTGTTCTCCTGAGGTGTGCTGTGCTCAAGGTACAGAGACAGTCTCTTATTGATTTACTCTTAGCTTTCTTCCACCAGATGCTTCTCAGTGTTTTCTTTTAAAAAGAATCCTCTTTATTATTTTTTTAAAACATTACTCAAATATCTGAACATGTATTTTCCACAACAATTCAGAGATTGCTCTACCTTAAACTTTCACTTAAGGTTAGTGCCCCTTTTCATATGTAAGTGGATTTTTATTCTTTTGTATTTGGAAATACTTGAATAGTTTGAAATTGTGCTGTAGCATAGGGTAAAGGGCAGTTATGATGGGAGACCAAAACTAGTTTTCATCTGGATTAGTCTGAGTTCTCAGTCCTTGATTTTTTTCAAGGAGACAGTAGATCAGAGAAATGGGTCAAAGACTTCAGAATTAATTCTTCCTTTCTGTCTCCAGTATGTGGATTTGTGACACAGATGCTACATGTCCTCGGTCTGCAGCACAGACCAGGTGTCAGCTGTGTTGTCCTTGCTGGGCCAAGTGGAAGTGGGAGCAGGTGATGCTTCCCATTGCTTGCCCACAGCTCCCCTGGGGCGTCCATGGCCTCAGCATTTCCAAATGGGAGGTTGGTGCATCCTGTGTGCCCTCAATGCCCACCCTCATTTCCTTCCTGCATCTCAGTGTACCTTGTCTGCAGCTGGAATCCTCGGTCCCTGTATCAACCACACAAATAAACAGGAGTCAGATCCAACCACATCTAACTTCAGACTCTAATCCCTGGTGATTGCCTGCTACAAGTTCCCTGAGAGTGGTGTCTTCCAGCTCTTCTCTGCCTTACACATGGCCACCAGAAGATTCTTTAAGGAGGAAGGCAGGTGCATAGGTCATGTCATTCTTGTGATTAAGGCTCAGGTTGTTCCAGCAAGCCCAGACTCCTTAGCCAAGTGCCCAGGACCCTTCACCTTCCCTGTCCCTCCTGCTCTCTCAAGTCCTGCCATCTCTCTGGACCCCTGTGCATCTCCTTCTTCTACCTGGAAAATGCCTCCATAGTGAGATTGTCCAGGCCATTTCCCTCCCTGCTCTTCCTGTCCTGGTTGCTCTACCAGGTGCTTTCACAGCATGTATTGTGGTGTTTTAATCCTTTGTGTATACTCTGGGACCCCAGCTGGCCAAGTGCCTCTGCAGGACTCACATCTCAGCCACCAAGCTGACTCATGTCTGAGTGAATGGGATTGAGATTTACTGGGGCCATACTTGGAGCCTGGAGCCCAGGTTTTCGAGTCACTCACTCAGCCCATACCATGTACTTACTAAGGTGCTGCAGAGACATGGGTGCTGGGGTACAGCCTGGGTTCCAGCCCTTGTTCACCCCCTCATGCATTGCATGGTTTGCACAACCACGTGTGGGAGCCCTGTGCAACTGTACAAATAGCTATAGCCACTGACTGAGTTGAGGGCTATGGAGAAAACGTCCTGGATACTGGGAAGCCATATAAGCAGGAAACTTGATCTTGGGCCAGATGGAGGGCCTGAAGAGTATGTGAGAATATGTCATGGGAGCTAGTTGGGGAGGGGTGCGATGCTGAGAAGTGGCCAGTGAGGTGCTTGCATCTGCCTTTCCCACAGCCTTGAACATGCCTACCCACTGCAGAGCTGCAAACAGGTCTTCAGCCCCAGTGGCCATGGTACCACCTGCAGGATGCTTTTGATGGTGGGATAAATGTAGGGATCTAGGGCAGGAGAGACACCAACTAAAATATTGAGTCTGTCTGCAAACAGTGGAGGAAGAGCACAGGTGAATGGAGGGCCAAGCACAGCATCTTGAATGTCTTGGGGAAAGTGTGGTTTGAGCCTATTCCATTCTGCGATTGAGGGTATTCAGGAAGCAGGGCCTTTTATTTTCTTCCTAGACATCCCATGATGCAGTAACCACTGGGTCCTGGGGAGAGAGCCCATTCATGACCTGTTGGGAGGTGTTGCTTTGGGTGCCCCCACCTCTCCACACCTCCATCCCTGTTGTGTACTTCTTACAGGCCTATCATGGTTGGAAATAGTCAGTCCCTAAATATACCACAATATCATATGAAAACGAGGCTTGCTGTGTTCCCTGGGAGTATACAGTCTCCGTAACTTCACTGCAAAATCAAGGGTTCATCATTTGCTAACAACACAAAGGTTGGGAAGAATTTAAATGCTTTTGTTCGATTATTTAGAAGTAGTAACATTGAAAAAAGTAGGGTCCCTTGGTTTCTAAATGATTTGGGTCTAGACCCCATCTCACCCTAGGGTGGGGTTCATCCCCTGTGCAGCTGTTTGCTGAGAACCTGTAAGGCTTATGGCCCCGTGCCTGTGGGAGTGAGTGTGCAGTGTAAGAGGGCCACATGGGGCTTGGCAGTCTTGCAGAGAAACTGAGTGCACTGACAGTACATGGCAGGCCCACAGGATAAAAATCGGGCCCAGAAGAGGCCTGGTCAGTGCTAAGGAAGACAGTTCTGCCTGAAGCATGGGGCAGGGCCTGTGGACTTGCTGGGGTGGCTCCATTTTCCTTCCACCACTGGTCTGGGTAGGGGAAGTGGATGTTGTTGAGCTTTGCTTCTTTATGAAGAAAAGGCAGAAGGTTTTAGAGAACCAGTGCTCATGTACTGGAGGGCAGGTGGCCAGGATTGGGTGGCAGCTACTACCCTGCTGTGCTAGGGGGCATGCAGCAGTGTTGAGCGGGGACCAGCCTCACAGTCCAGCATGGCTGAGTGTAGAAAAGCAGAGGCCTGCACGTTACAAAGATGATTCTACCAGGCAGGGTCTGGGGAAGCATGTGGCAGCATTGTTTCTAAGGGTTAGATGTGGGTCAGACCTAACAAGCTAGGTCCTGGGGCTAAGGTTCAGAGGTGGGACTCCAAGTCTGCCAAGAACCAGAAAAACAAAGACTGAAGTTGCTTGTCGAAGGTCTCAGAGCCTTTGATCCAGCTCATCTGGGCCTTGCACTGGGGTGCAGGAGCTATGGAGAAGCTGTAGTTCTGGAACAGAGAGGCACCAGCACGGGGCTCAGGAAGCCTGAGGTCTGTGAGAACAATGAGCCACTGTCCCTGCTAGGCTCAGCACAGTCTCTCCAAAATGACATTCTGTGAGGAAAAGTGCTGCTTGTTCACTCAGTCATATCCAGAAGCTGCCCGCATGAGACTGAGGAAGTCAGAGCCCCCAAGTCCCTTCTGCCATGCTGACAGGGTGCATGGGTGCACCCTCCTTGGCAGAAGGGAAAGACATCCTCTCATTTGTCCACTCAGCAAACAAGAGCTGACTGGCAGCATTTCACACAGGGGAGGGGTGTGGGATATCCTCCCCACCCTTTAAGAACTTGCAGAGTGGGGCAGAGGAGATGGCGTCAAAGTACAAACTTCCAGTTGAAAGATAAATAAGTTCTGGGGGTGTCACATACAGCATAGTGACCATAGTTAACAGTACCGGGTTATATACCCTAAAGTTATTAAAAGAGTAGATCTTAAAAGTTTTCATCCCAAGGGGAAAAAACTTGTGTAATCTTGTGAGATGATGGATGTTAACTAAACTTACTGTGGTGGTCATTTCACAATCTGTACATATATCAAATCATGTTGTACACCTGAACCTTCTACAATGTTCCATGTCAATCATATCTCAATAAAACTGGAAGAGAAAAGCTTTTACAGCAGTAGGAAAAACATAAAAATCTTAGCTGAAGCAGGGCTGTGAGTCTGGAGGAGAGCGGGGCAGGGTTTCAGACAGGTCTGAGCAGTGGCCTCAGCTGGACTTGGTGCAACAAGACAGCATGGGGAGGGGGCGCTAGAGGGTACAGAGGAAAGGGTGACGCAGCTCCAGTCTCTTCATGTATATTTATGTGGTCACTAGAGGCACTGGGGTCAGGATCAAGGCCACATGAATTTGGCAAGGCAAGTGTGAGGCTGTGTGTGGGGAAGAGGATGGTGGGTGATAGGTTTGTTGAGAGGCCCTGATCTGCCTGTGTAATCACATAAATGCAGGAGATGGGAGGGAGTTGCCAATAATGGTATCTGTGGTGTTAATATGGTTTGAATTTTCTTTTAAAGATAGTTTCCTTTAATGTGACTAATTCTGACTTAAAGAAATTAAAATAGATAATGGAGTATTCTCACTGAGAGATGGATTTTCATCCCTTCTTGCAGTACATTTGTGGTGAGTCTGTTGACTGCTTCCTGAGAGTTCTGATGTCTCCATCCTGTACTAAATCTGTCAACTCACAGTGGCAGCAGTGGCCTGACTAAAGGATGCCAATTGCAGGAAAATGTAAATAGTAGGGAGTGTGTTTTGACAATTTAATTACCATCCAAATCCAAGCTGAAACACAAACAGGGCTGCTTCAGTTGTGAGGACAATCTGCCTCTCAGAGCCTGTGGAGTTAAGTGTCACTCTTCCTGAAGGGGCTGGTGTCTCAGATATGCAGAGGACAGCCCTGCAGGCCCCTGTCCCCATCTCTAATCCTGGGGCTAAGGTTTCAGTTGTTTATTTTCTGAAGAAACTGCCAGGGGTTGGGAGCAGGTGTGCAGGGGCAATGGGCTATGAGAGCCCTGTGCCCCCATAGGGACCCTTGTCCATTCCCCTCCACTATGCTGCTCTGGGTGACTTCCTTTAAGATGGAATTATTTTTGAATTTATGGTTTTGGTGAAAGAAAGGAACTGGAAATATGTTTAAAAGCCATAAATGCCAATGTATTAACATAACTCTCATAGATACCAGAACACTCCTTACCAATTCATCCCTGATGGCAGAAGGTAAATGATTAACCAGAGAATTAGGTCAGGGGGAGGGGAGAGGTGTGGTTTTGAGAGCTGAACCCAGGAGTGTTTACTGCCTCACAGCATGTAACCCATAGAAAGCAGTAAGAAGCACATAATAAAAGTATAAATTAATTGCACAAAACAGAAACATAGATTTGTAAATCTAAAAGTTAGTGCTTAGTTAAAAATCAATAAAAGTCAATGACAGTACAAGTACCCCACTGATAAACCTAATCAATAAAGAGAAAAAATAAAAAATAAAATAATAAAACATGACAGATACAAAGGAGATTAAAAATTGCAAATAAGTGTCGATGTAATGAAAAACCTTTGCCAGACAGGCAAGTGTGCATCACCAAAGAAGCACCAGAACATTCAGAAGTTCAATAGCTAAGTCAAGGAAGAGTTTTTAATTTTCAAAGAATTAGCTTCCAGAATGGCTCTGAATTCATATGTCATCCTTGAAACTTCTAAGAAAAAGTTCATTTCCGTACTATATGAAGTACTGCAATGTATAGAAAGTTAGGAAATCTCCCTAATTTATTTTTTAAAGCTAGTGTAACTTGGAAACAGACACCAACAGAAAATTATATTGAATCATGTTTAGAGAGCATAAGTACCAGGAGGCTGAATTAATGTGTTGAAGAATACAACTCCTTTTGGATTCCTGGACCCAATTCCGGTGTGGTGTGTGTGTGTGTGTGGAGGGGTGGGAGGGGGTCTTCCCATGCACAATACCAAGCAATTCTCAAAACACCAGCATGGTGTCCTAGAACTCAACTCAATTCTGATGTATCTGCCCGGAGACAGCACCCGATTCCCTGGGTTAAGGGCTCCGTCCTACAAGACTGCCCTCCACCCGCCACTCCAAATGCTGGTCCCAAGCCCCACATAAAAGATACAAGTTAGGGAGGAACAACCTAAGACAGGCACAGTCGCAGGGGGGCCATCAGGTGAGAAATTGGGGATCAACAGAGGTGAGGCTCAGAATCTCATCCCCCCTGCTTTGAGAGAAATCTTCTGCATCCGTGGATGGTTTATTGCCCTCGTCTAGCTTGGATTAACACATAGTCTACAGGCACACACCTGATCATCTACAATTGCTCTCCTACAACACTAAACTATGTTTTCTACCTTTATCTTGCATCTACCTACCATTTCAGCATTTTATTAAAAATAAAAATAATAATAATAATAAAGGGAGAAATGTGGGATCAACATATAAATCAAGTATAAAAATCAAATGAATATTCATATTTGACCTGATTGTTTATAGTTCATAATGCGTGATCAAAACCGAAAGTTTCTGTGATGAATGCCCTTGTACTGTTCACCATGTAAGAATTTATTCACTATGTAAGAATTCGTTCACCATGTAAGAACTTGTTCGTTATGCTTCAGAAGATTGGGGACTGACGAGAGTTAGGCTTGAGATGGATTAATGATTGTACATTGAGCATTGACCCCCCTATACAGAATTTTATTATTGTTAACAACCATTTGATCAATAAATATGAGAGATGCCCTCTCAAAAAAAAAAAAAAAGATACAAGTTAACAGCCAGATAAAGAGAGACATAGGGCAAGGTCCCAAATAAAGGAGCTTTTTCTATCCTTGTGGAGCTTGGAGCCTGGCTCGGTGGCATGTGGAGGGGTTCTGGTTCCCCAAGTGTGGAGCCTCTCTCTGACAGAGAAGCAGGACCCAAGAGAGTGGTAAGCTCTCCTCAGGGGTTTTTGTGAGGGCTTCATTGCATAGTCATGATTGGCTTAATTATTGGCTCTTGGCTGATTCAACTTTCAGCTCCACCATTGGGTGGCGTCCAAAAGCCTCTCACTAACATGACAAGACACCGATTTCACTTTTTTTTTTTGGTATCATTAATCTACAATTACTTGAAGAACATTATGTTTACTAGGCTCCCCCCTTCACCAAGTCTCCCCCCACATACCCCATCAGTCACTGTCCATCAGCGTAGTAAGATGCTGTAAAATCACTACTTGTCTTCTCTGTGTTGCACAGCCCTCTCTGTACCCCCTGCACACTATACATGCTAATCATAATATCCCCTTTCTTTTTCCCCGCCCTTGTCCCTCCCTTCCCACCCATCCTCCCCAGTACCTTTCCCTTTGGTAACTATTAGTCCATTCTTGGGTTCTGTGATTCTGCTGCTGTTTTGTTCCTTCAGTTTTCTTTTGTTCTTATACACCACATATGAGTGAAATCATTTGGTACTTGTCTTTCTCCGCCTGGCTTATTTCACTGAGCATAATTCCCTCTAGCTCCATCCATGTTGTTACAAATGGTAGGATCTGTTTTTTTCTTATGGCTGAGTAATATTCCATTGTGTATATGTACCACATATTCTTTATCCATTCATCTACTGATGGACATTTAGATTGCTTCCATATCTTGGCTATTGTAAATAGTGCAGCGATAAACATAGGGGTGCATCTGTCTTTTTCAAACTGGAGTGCTGCATTCTTAGGGTAAATTCCTAGAAGTGGAATTTCTGGGTCAAATGGTATTTCTCTTTTGAGCATTTTGAGGAACCTCCATACTGCTTTCCACAATGGTTGAACTAGTTTACATTCCCACCAGCAGTGTAGGAAGGTTCCCCTTTCTCCACAACCTCGCCAACATTTGTTGTTGTTTGTCTTTTTGATGATGGTGATCCTTACTGGTGTGAGGTGATATCTCATTGTGGTTTTAATTTGCATTTCTCTGATGACAAGTGATGTGGAGCATCTTTTCATGTGTCTGTTGGCCATCTGAATTTCTTCTTTAGAGAACTGTTTATTCAGCTCCTCTGCCCATTTTTTAATTGGATTATTTGCTTTTTGTTTGTGGAGGTGTGTGAGCTCTTTAAATATTTTGTATGTCAACCCTTTATCGGATCTGTCATTTATGAATATATTCTCCCATACTGTAGGATACCTTTTTATTCTATTGATGGTGTCCTTTGCTGTACGGAAGTTTTTTTAATATTCATTTATTATCATTAATCTGCAATTACATGAAGAACATTATGGTTACTGGACTCCCCCCTTCACCAAGTCCCTCCCCACAATCCCCATTACAGTCACTGTCCATCAGTGTAGTAAGATGCTGTAGACTCACTACTTGTCTTCTCTGTGTTGCACATCCCTCCCTATGCCCCCCCCCCACATTGTACATGCTAATCGTAAGGCCCCTTTTCTTTTTCCCTGCCCTTATCCCTCCCTTCCCATCCCTCCTGCCAAGTCCCTTTCCCTTTGGTAACCATTAGTCCATTCTTGGGTTCTGTGATTCTGCTGCTGTTTTGTTCCTTCAGTTTTTCTTTATTCTTTTACTCCACATATGAGTGAAATCATTTGGTACTTGCCTTTCTCTGCCTGGCTTATTTCACTGAGCATAATACCCTCTAGCTCCATCCATGTTGTTGCAAATGGTAGGATTTGTCTTCTTCTTATGGCTGAATAATATTCCATTGTGTATATGTACCACATCTTCTTTATCCATTCATCTATTGATGGACACTTAGGTTGTTTCCATTTCTTGGCTAGAATTTTGTCAAATGCTTTTACATCATCTATTGAGATGATCATGTGGTTTTTATCCCTCTTTGTTAATGTGGTGTATGGTATAGACTGATTTATGAATATCATACCATCCTTCCATCCCTGGAATAAATCCCACTTGGTAGTGATGGATCCTTTTGATGTATTTTTCAGTTGGATTTGCTAATATTGTGTTGAGGATTTTTGCATCTATGTTCAGCAGGGATACTGGTGTATAATTTTTTTTGTAGTTTCTTTGGTTTTGGTATTAGAGTGATGGCCTCCTAGAATGAGTTTGGAAGTATCTCCTCCAATTCTACTTTTTGGAATACTTTGAGAAGGATTGGTATTAGCTGTTCTTTAAATGCTTGGTAGAATTCAGCTGTGAATACATCTGGTAATAGGATTTTTGTTTGTTGGCAGTTTTTTTATTACCAGCTCAATTTCATTGGTCTGTTCAGATTTTGTTTCCTCGTTGGTCAATCCTGGAAGGTTATATTTTTCTAGGAATTGTTCATTTCTTCTACATTGTCCAATTTATTAGCATATAATTCTTCATAGAATTCTCCAATAATTATTCATATTTCTGTGGTATCATTTGTGACTATTCCTTTTTCTGATTTGTGTGTGTGTGTGTGTGTGTATGTGTATTTTCTCTTTTTATTCTTGATACATCTGTCTCAGGTTTATCTATTTTCTTTTTTTCTCAAGCAACCACCTCTTGGTTTCACTGATTTTTTTCTATTGTTTTACTTTTTTCTGGTTTATTTATTTCTGCCCTGATCTTTATTATGTCCCTCATTCTACTAACTTTGGGTTTCATTTGTTCTCCTTTATAGTTTCTTTAATTGTGAGTTTGGACTGTTTATTTGGGGTTGTTGTTGTTTCTTGAGGTAAGCCTGTATTGCTCTGTACTTCCCTGTTAGAACAGCTTTTGTGGTGTCCCACAAATTTTGGACTGTTGTGTTCTATTTTCATTTCTCTCTATGTAGTGCTTGATTTTTTTCATTTTGTTCTTTGATCCATTGGTTATTTAGAAGCATGTTGTTTAGCATCTGTGTGTTTTTAGGCTTTTTGTTTTTTTTGTGTAATTTATTTCTAGTTTCATACCATTGTGGTCTGAGAAGTTGCTTGATACAATTTCAATTGTTTTAAATTTATTGAGGCTCATTTTTGTAGACTTGTATATGATTTATTCTGGAGAACAGTCCATGTACACTTCAGAAAAATGTGAACCTGTTGCTTTTGGGTGGAGTGTTCTGTAGCTGTCTGTCAAGTCCATCTGGTCTAATGTGTTGTTTAGTGCCTCTGTTTACCTATTTTCTGTTTGCTTTATCTGTCTCTTGATGTGGGTAGTACGTTAAAGTCTCCCACAAAGGAATGTGTTGCAATCTATTTCCCATGTTAATTCTCTTAGTATTTGTTTTATATATTTAGTTTACTTATCTTGGAGTTTCATTTGCCCTCACTCATTTTATTAAAATCCCCATTTCAGTTAGAAAACCATTCTCTTTGATAGAGAATAAGATTTGAGGCCTCTCTCTTGGTCGTTTTTTGTTTGTTTTTGAATCTTCTTTATCTTTCATACATAAATTTAAAAGGTTCTCTCTTTTTTTTGAAAGTTCTATTGCAATTTTTTTCTTTTGGTATCATTAATATACCATCACATGAGCAACATTGTGGTTACTAGATTCCCCCCATTCTCAAGTCTCTACTGTACTCCATTATAGTCACTGTCCATCAGTGTAGTAAGATGCTATAGAGTTACTACTTTATATATTTTGGATGTCAATCCCTTATCAGATATGTCATTTATGAATATATTCTCCTGTACTGTAGGATGCCTTTTTGTTCTTCTGATGGTGTCCTTTGCTGTACAGAAGCTTTTTAGTTTGATATAGTCCCACTTGTTCATTTTGGCTTTTGTTTCCCTTGCCCAGGGAGATATGTTCATGAAAAAGTTGCTCATGTTTATATTCAAGAGAATTTTGCTTATGTTTTCTTCTAAGAGTTTAATGGTTTCATGACTTACATTCAGGTCTTTGATCCATTTTGAGTTCACTTTTGTGTATGGAGTTAGACAGTAATGCAGTTTCATTATCTTATGTGTAGTTGTCCAGTTTTGCCAACAAAAGCTGTTGAAGAGGCTGTCATTTCCCCATTTTATATCCATTTCCCCAATATATATCAAATGTTAATTGATCATATATGCTTGGGATAATATCCGGACTCTATTCTGATCCATTGGTCTGTGGATCTGTTCTTGTGCCAGTTCCAAATTGTCTTGGTTACTGTGGATTTGTAGTAGAGCTTGAAGTTGGGGAGCATAATCCCCCATTTTGTTCTTCTTTCTCAGGATTGCCTTGGCTGTTCGGGGTCTTTTGTGGTTCCATATGAATTTTAGAACTATTTACTCTAGTTCGTTGAAGAATGCTGTTGGTATTTTGATAGGGATTGCATTGAATCTGTAGATTGTTTTAGGCAGGATGGCCATTTTGACAATATTAATTCTTCCTATCCAGGAGTAGGGGATGTGTTTCCATTTATTTGTGTCTTCTTAATTTCTCTCATGACTGTCTTGTAGTTTTCAGAGCTTGTCTTCCACTTCCTTGGTTAGATTTATTCCTAGGTATTTTATTTTTGATGCAATTGTGAATGGAATTGTTTTCCTGATTTCTCTTTCTAGTAGTTCATTTTAGTATGTAGGAATGCAACATATTTCTGTATATTAATTTTGTATCCTGCAACTTTGCTGAATTGAGATATTAGATCTTATAGTTTTGGAGTGGATATTTTAGGGTTTTCTATGTATAATACATCATCTTCAAACACTGACAGTTTAACTTCTTCCTTACCAATCTGGATGTCTTTTATTTCTTTGTGTTGTCTGATTGCCATGGCTAGGACCTCCAGTACTATGTTGAATAAAAGTGGGGAGAGTGGACATCCTTGTCTTGTTCTCAGTCTTAGAGGAGAGGCTTTCAGCTTCTCACTTTTAAGTATGATGTTGGCTGTGGGTTTATCATATATGGCCTTTGTTATGTTGAGGTACTTGCCCTCTATACCCATTTTGTTGAGAGTTTTTATCATGAATGAATGTTGGATTTTTTTTTTTTTTGAGAGGGCATCTCTCATATTTATTGATCAAATGGTTGTTAACAACAATAAAATTCTGTATAGGGGAGTCAGTGCTCAATACACAATCATTAATCTTCCCCAAGCCTAATTCTCGTCAGTCTCCAATCTTCTGAAGCATAACGAACAAGTTCTTGCATGGTGAACAAATTATTACATAGTGGATAAGTTATTACATGGTGAACAGTACAAGGGCATTCATCACAGAAATTTTCGGTTTTGATCACGCATTATGAACTATAAACAATCAGGTCAAATATGAATATTCGTTTGATTTTTATACTTGATTTATATGTTGATCCCACATTTCTCCCTTTATTATTATTATTTTTATTTTTAATAAAATGCTAAAGTGGTAGGTAGATGCAAGATAAAGGTAGAAAACATAGTGTTGTAAGTGGGCAAATGTAGATGATCAGGTGTGTGCCTGTAGACTATGTGTGAATCCAAGCTAGACAAGGGCATTAAAACATCCACAGATGTAGAAGATTTCTCTCAAAACAGGGGGGGGGGGTGAGGTTCTAAGCCTCACTTCTGTTGATCCCCAATTTCTCACCTGATGGCCCCCCTGCGACTGTGCCTGTCTTAGGTTGTTCCTCCCTTGAGGAATCTTACCCGTCTCTGGCTAACCAGTCATCTTCCGGGGCCATACAGGGAGATGTAAAGTTGGTAAGTGAGAGAGAAGCCATATTGTTTGAAAAGGTTAGCTTTTTACTTCTTTGCAGATTTATGCCCTTGGCTTCTATGCCCAGCATTTATCTTGAGGTGTCTTTACCACTTGGAGGAATTATGATACTCGGTAAATTCGATATGAGGCATGAATTTTATTTAAGGGTTGTAATTAGGAAGGAAGAAGAAAAGCTACAGAGGTAGCAGATGGAAGAAAACATGGGAGGATTGATTATTTCTTTGACATATCTTCTTATAGAGTAACTTAAGCATGTATAGGTTTTAAACTACTAATTAAATTGTGCACACACATTAACATTAGGAATACAGTTACATAACCAAAGCAGATCTATAATTACCAGCCATCTCCAGTGAAGCCAAGAAAACCAGTTAGGCACCCTAGGCATTTGTGAAAATTTGTCTTATGATATGATGGATATTGTCCAACTGTACTTGAACAGTCTGGGAGAAATCAGACAAATTAAAACAACCCATTCCTGGGAACTATTCTCATCCCATATGTTCTTTTAACAGTAGATAGTCTGTAGTTGTAAGACTTTGGAGCGCTACAACTTGCACTTCTCCTATTTCTTGGTTGAATTCCAACAATATAGATCCAGTCAAATTTGTTGTTTTACTGAAAGCACAGGCCAGGTTAGATATCTCCTTCTTTGTTCCAATGGCAAGTGCAGGAACCGGTGGGATGGATGCAGCTACAACTGCAGCATCTCCTGGATCTTTGTTGAGGTTTGTTGATGATCATCTTCTGGTATGACTCTTCCAGAGAGTGCTGATGTTGGAAGTTCTTCTTCATATAATATCTTAGTTCATTTTCTGGGTATCCAAATTAGGCTTTGATCCTCTGTATAAACACAAACAGACCCTTTGCCCACACTTTGATATGCCCTTTATACCATTGTGTAGATCTCATTGGAGGTCACCACACAGGAACTCCTTTTTTTTTTCTTTTTAAGAGAAAGGAATATTATCAGAAAAGTGTATCTCGATAGCCAATGATCTGACACCCTTTAAGTGATCAAGATTAAGGATATTTAAAGCATGCATTAATCATTGATTTACAGTTAGTTTTATCCTATCAAGGAGTAATCCCCCTTTTCTTTCTTTTTTTTTTATCTTTAATCTACACTTACATGAAGAATATTATGTTTACTAGGCTCTCCCCTATACCAGGTCTCCCCTATAAACCACTTTACAGTCACTGTCCTTCAGCATAGCAAACTGTTGTAGAATCACTACCTGTCCTCTCTGTGTTGTGCAGCCCAACCTCCACTTTCTCCCTCCCCCCCCCATGCATGCTAATCTTAATACCCCCTTTCTTCTTCCCTTCTTCCCCCACCTTATCCCTCCCTACCCACCCATCCTCCCCAGTCCCCTTCCCTTTGGTACCTGTTAGTGCATTTTTGGGTTCTGTAATTCTGCTGCTGTTTTGTTCCTTCAGTTTTTCCTTTGTTCTTATACTCCTCAGATGAGTAAAATCATTTGGTATTTCTCTTCCTCTGCGTGGCTTACTTCACTGAGCATAATACCCTCCAGGTCTATCCATGTTGCTGCAAATGGTAGGATTTGCCCGCTTCTTATGGCTGAGTAGTATTCCATTGTGTATATGTACCACATCTTCTTTATCCATTCATCTACCAATGGACATTTAGGTTGCTTCCAATTCTTGGCTATTGTAAATAGTGCTGTGATAAACATAGGGGTGCATCTGTCTTTCTCAAACTTGATTGCTGCGTTCTTAGGGTAAATTCCTAGGAGTGGAATTCCTGGGTCAAATGGTATATCTATTTTGAGCATTTTGATGAACCCCCATACTGCTTTCCACAATGGTTGAAATAACTTACATTCCCACCAGCAGTGTAGGAGGGTTCCCCTTTCTCCACAGCCTCGCCAACATTTGTTGTTGTTTGTCTTTTGGATGGCAGCCATCCTTACTGGTGTGAGGTGATATCTCATTGTAGTTTTAATTTGCATTTCTCTAATAATTAGCGATGTGGAGCATCTTTTCATGTGTCTGTTGGCCATCTGTATTTCTTTTTTGGAGAACTGTCTGTTCAGTTCCTCTGCCCATTTTTTAATTGGATTATTTGTTTTTTGTTTGTTGAGGCATGTGAGCTCTTTATATATTTTGCATGTCAAGGCTTTATCGGATCTGTGATTTACAAATATATTCTCCCATACTGTAGGGTTCCTTTTTGTTCTTTGATGGTGTCTTTTGCTGTACAGAAGCTTTTCAGCTTAATGTAGTCCCACTTGCTCATTTTTGCTGTTGTTTTCCTTGCCCCGGGGAGATATGTTCAAGAAGAGGTCACTCATGTTTATGTCTAAGAGGTTTTTGCCTATGTTTTTTTCCAAGAGTTTTATGGTTTCATGACTTACATTCAGGTCTTTGATCCATTTTGAATTTACTTTTGTGTATGGGGTTACACAATGGTCCAGTTTCATTCTCCTAAATGTAGCTGTTCAGTTTTGCCAGCACCATCTGTTGAAGAGACTGTCATTTTGCCATTGTATGTCCATGGCTCCTTTATCAAATATTAATTGACCATATATGTTTGGGTTAATGTCTGGAGTCTCTAATCTGTTCCACTGGTCTGTGGCTCTGTTCTTGTGCCAGTATCAAATTGTCTTGATTACTATGGCTTTGTAGTAGAGCTTGAAGTTGGGGAGTGAGATCCCCCCTACTTTATTCTTCTTTCTCCGGATTGCTTTGGCTATTCGGGGTCTTTGGTGTTTCCATATGAATTTTTGAATTATTTGTTCCAGTTCATTGAAGAATGTTGCTGTTAATTTGAGAGTGATTGCATCAAATCTGTATATTGTTTTGGGCAGGATGGCCATTTTGATGATATTAATTCTTCCTAGCCATGAGCATGGGATGAGTTTCCATTTGTTAGTGTCCCCTTTAATTTCTCTTAAGAGTGACTTGTAGTTTTCACCGTATAGGTCTTTCACTTCTTTGGTTAGGTTTATTCCTAGATATTTTATATTTTTTGATGCAATTGTAAATGGAATTGTTTTTCTGATTTCTCTTTCTATTGGTTCATTGTTAGTGTATAGGAAAGCTACAGATTTCTGTGTGTTAATTTTGTATCCTGCAACTTTGCTGTATTCCGATATCAGTTCTAGTAGTTTTGGAGTGGAGTCTTTACACTTTTTTATGTACAATATCATATCATCTGCAAATAGTGACAGTTTAACTTCTTTACCAATCTGGATTCCTTGTATTTCTTTGTTTTGTCTGATTGCTGTGGCTAGGACCTCTAGTACTATGTTAAATAATAATGGGGAGAATGGGCATCCCTGTCTAGTTCCTGATCTCAGAGGAAAAGCTTTCAGCTTCTCACTGTTCAGTATAATGTTGGGTGTGGGTTTATCATATATGGCCTTTATTATGTTGAGGTAGTTGCCCTCTATTCCCATTTTGCTGAGAGTTTTTATCATGAATGGATGTTGAATTTTGTCAGATGCTTTTTCAGCATCTATAGAGATAATCATGTGGTTTTTTTCTTTCTTTTTGTTGATGTGGTGGATGATGATGATAGATTTTCAATGTTGTACCATCCTTGCATCCCTGGGATGAATCCCACTTGGTCATGGTATATGATCCTTTTGATATGCTGTTGAATTCTGTTTGCTAATATTTTATTGAGTATTTTTGCATATACATTTATCAGCGATATTGGTCTGTAATTTTCTTTTTTGGTGGGGTCTTTGCCTGGTTTTGGTATTAGGGTGATGTTGGCTTCATAGAAAGAGTTTGGGAGTATTCCCTCCTCTTCTATTTTTTGGAAAACGTTAAGGAGAATGGGTATTATGTCTTCTCTGTGTGTCTGATAAAATTCCGAGGTAAATCTGTCCGGCCTCGGTGTTTTGTTCTTTGGTAGTTTTTTGATTACTGTTTCAATTTCTTTGCTAGTAATTGGTTTGTTTAACTTTTGTGTTTCTTCCTTGGTCAGTCTTCGGATGTTGTATTTTTCTAGGAAGTTGTCCATTTCCTCTAGGCGTTTCGGCTTGTTGGCATTATAGGTTTTCATAGTAGTCTTTAATAATTCTTTGTATTTCTGTGGAGTCTGTCGTGATTTTTCCATTCTCATTTCTGATTCTGTTGATTTGTGTTATTCTCTTTTTCTCTTAATAAGTTTGGCTAGAGCCTTATCTATTTTCTTTATTTTCTCAAAGAACCAGCTCTTGGTTTCATTGACTTTTGCTATTGTTTTATTCTTCTCAATTTTGTTTATTTCTTCTCTGATCTTTATTATGTCCCTCCTTCTGCTGACTTTAGGCCTCATTTGTTCTTCTTTTTCCAATGTCGAATTGTGATATTAGACTATTCATTTGGGATTGTTCTTCCTTCTTCAAGTGTGCCTGGATCTATATATCCTTTCCCTTAAGACTGCTTTCTCTGCGTCCCACAGAAGTTGGGGCTTTGTGTTGTTGTTGTCATTTGTTACTATATATTCCTTGATCTCTATTTTGATTTGTTCGTTTATCCATTGATTATTTAGAAGCATGTTGTTAAGCCTCCATGTGTTTGTGAGCCTTTTTTTTCTTCATAGAATTTATTTCTAGCTTTATACCTTTGTTTTCTGAAAAATTGGTTGGTAGAATTTCAGTATTTTGGATTTTACTGAGGGTCTTTTTGTGGGCTAGTATGTGGTCTATTCTGGAGAATGTTCCATGTGCACTTGAGAAGAATGTATATCCTGTTGCTTTTGGTTGTAGAGTTGTATAGATGTCTATTAGGTCCATCTGTCCTAGTGTGTTGTTCAGTGCCTCTGTGTCCTTACTTATTTTCTGCCCGGTGGATCTATCCTTTGGGGTGAGTGGTGTGTTGAAGTCTCCTAAAATGAATGCATTGCAGTCTATTTCCCTCTTAATTCTGTTAGTATTTGTTTCACATATGCTGGCGCTCCTGTGTTGCGTGCATATATATTTAGAATGGTTATATCCTCTGTTGGACTGAGCCCTTTATCATTATTTAGTGTCCTTCTTTATCTCTTGTTACTTTCTTTGTTTTGAAGTCTATTTTGTCTGATATTAGTACTGCAACCCCTGCTTTCTTCTCATTGTTGTTTGCCTGAAATATGTTTTTTCATCCCTTGACTTTTAGTCTGTGCACATCTTTGGGTTTTAGGTGAGTTTCTTGTAATCAGCATATAGATGGGTCTTGCTTTTTTATGCATTCTGTTACTCTGTGTGTTTTGATTGGTACATTAAGTCCATTTACATTTAGGGTGACTATTGAGAGATATGTACTTATTGCCATTGCAGGCTTTAAATTCATGGTTACCAAAGGTTCAAGGTTAGCCTATTTAGTATCTTATCGCCTAACTTAGCTTGCTTTTTGAGCTGTTATATACACTGTCTGGAGATTCTTTTCTTCTCTCCCTTCTTATTCCTCCTTCTCCATTTTTCATATGTTGTCTGTTTTGTTCTGTGCTCTTTTTAGGAGTGCTCCCATCTAGAGCACTTCCTGTATGATGCCCTGTAGAGGTGGTTTGTGGGAAGCAAATTTCCTCAGCTTTTGCTTGTCTGGGAATTGTTTAATCCCACCATCATATTTAAATGATAGTCGTGGTGGATACAGTATCCTTGGTTCAAGGCCCTTCTGTTTCATTGCATTAAATATATCATGCCATTCTCTTCTGGCCTGTAGGGTTTCTGTCAAGAAGTCTGATGTTAGCCTGATGGGTTTTCCTTTATAGGTGACCTTTTTCTCTCTAGCTGCCTTTAAAACTCTTTCCTTGTCCTTGATCCTTGCCATTTTAATTATTATGTGTCTTGGTGTTGTCCTCCTTGTATCCTTTCTGTTGAGGGTTCTGTGTATTTCCGTGGTCTGTTCGATTATTTCCTCCCCCAGTTTGGGGAAGTTTTCAACAGTTATTTCTTCCAAGATACTTTCCGTCCCTTTTCTTCTGTCTTCTTCTTCTGGTACCCCTGTAATACGGATATTGTTCCTTTTGAATTGGTCACATATTTCTCTTAGTGTTGTTTCATTCCTGGAGATCTTTTTATCTCTCTCTATGTCAGCTTCTATGCGTTCCTGTTCTCTGGTTTCTATTCCTTCAATAGCCTCTTGCATTTTATCCATTCTGCTTATAAATCCTTCCAGGGTTTGTTTCTCTTCTGTGATCTCCTTCTTGACATCTGTGATCTCCCTCCGGACTTCATCCCATTGCTCTTGCGTTTTTCTCTGCATCTCTGTCAGCATGTTCATGAATTTTATTTTGAGTTCTTTTTCAGGAAGACTGGTTAGGTCTGTCTCCTTCTCAGGTGTTGAGTCTGTGATCTTTGTCTGCCTGTAGTTTTGCCTTTTCCTGGTGATAGAGATTGTTTGCAGAGCTGGTACGCGTGACGGCTGGAAGAGCTTTCCTTCTTGTTGGTTTGTGGCCTTCCTCTCCTGGGAGAACAGTGACCTCTAGTGGCTTGTGCTGGGCAGTTGTGCGTAGACAGGGCTTCTGCTTCCTGGCCAGCTCCTATGGAATTTATGTCCGGTGTTGCTGTGGGTGTGGCCTGACTTGGACTGCTGCTCCAAAATGATGGAGCCCTGTTGGAGGGGGAGTGGCTGGGAGGGTATTTATCTCCCTAAGGGTTCTCCGTGCTCCCTGCTGCCCACGGGGTTAGAGTGCCCGGGGATCCCCAGATTCCCTGCCTCTGGACTCAATGTCCCACCCTGCCCCTTTAAGACTTCCAAAAAGCACTCTCCAAACCGAAACAACAATAGAAAAAAATAAATAAATAAAATAAATAAATTAATTAATTAAAGAAAAAAGAAAAACACACTATTTTCTTTGTCCTCAGGCACCCGCTCACTGGTCTTACTGCCCTGTTTCCCTAGTATTGGGGTCCCTGTCCCTTTAAGACTTCCAAAAAGCACTTGCAGAAAAAAAAAGAAAAGGAGAAAAGAAAAATGGCCGCTCCTGTTTCTTTGTTGTCTGGCGTCGGCCGCAGGCACCCACTCACCGGTCCTGCTGCCCTGTTTCCCTAGTATCCAGGACCCCACGCATGCAGTGTGTCTGTGCTCTGGTCCAGATGGCTGGGGCTGTGTGTTCAGCAGTCCTGAGCTCCTTCTCCCTTCCGCTCAGATCTCTCTCTTCCCACTGGGAGCTGGGCGGAGGGGTGCTGTGGACCTGCTGGACCAGGGTTTGTATCTTACCCCCTTCGTCAGGCGCTGGGTTCTCACAGGTGTGAATGTGGTCTGGATGTTGTCCTGTGTCCTCTGGTCTCTATTTTAGGAAGAGTTGTCTTTGTTATATTTTCATAGATATATGTGGTTTGGGAGGAGATTTCTGCTGCTCTATTCATTCCGCCATCTTGGCTCTGCCTCGAATGTTGAATTTTGTCAAATGCTTTTTCAGCATCTATGGAGATGATCGCGTGATTTTTGTCCTTCTTTTTGTTGATATAGTGGATGATGATGATGATGGATTTTCAAATGTTGTGCCCACCTTGCAGCCCTGGGATGAGTCCCACTTGATCATGATGCATGATCCTCTTGATGTAATTTTGAATTCGGTTTGCTAATATTTTGTTGAGTATTTTTGCATCTGTGTTCTTTAGGGATATTGGTCTGTGAAGTTACAATTTTGCAATACTTTGGATTCCAGAGTCCCTAAGGACTCATGTTCTTGACAAGTATGTAATTCATCTACCTCCTGTGTGTTCTGTTTCTTTAATATTCTGAATGTCTCTCCATCTATATGTTCAAGTATTTCAATCCTGTTATTCCAATTCCCTGCAATACCTGTGAGTTGTGGCTGTTAGCATAAAATTGCCAATTAAATTGAACTCACTTGCCCATGTTTCTCATTCTCCAGTGAGTGGTCACGCAGCATGGCTGTACAGACATAGCCCAAGGCACATCTCTGGTACAAAGATAAGACCCACCCACCTTCACCTGTGATAGGGAGATAGGGGCATCCCTTCCAAGCCCTCTGTCTTTGGAAACGATGGGTGGCATTGGCACAAGCTTGCTGGGCTGGGGAAGCCAGTTTCCTGTCATATCAGGAACTGGTGTGTCTCAAGAAACCTTGAGGTGTACCCAGCACTATATGGCACAGTCCAGATCAGAATCACCATTCATCCCATCTTCAGCCATTCATCTTATATATTTATGAACATGTGCCACATGCCAGGTGCTGTTCAGGGCTCTGAGAGTTCCAAAACGATTGATATCGTGTCTTCATGTGCAGAAAGCTCAGAAAATCATATGAAACAGTGATGCACCAATACATATACATTGTCCTGAATGCCAGGAGAACAGGGCACCTAACACAGATGGAGCGGGCAG
The DNA here is from genome assembly GCF_040802235.1 of Manis javanica. Lineage (NCBI taxonomy): Eukaryota > Metazoa > Chordata > Mammalia > Pholidota > Manidae > Manis > Manis javanica. The sequence goes on along the minus strand of NC_133161.1, from coordinate 107,410,388 downwards.
TAGGCTGAGAGATGCAGCTTCTTGGGGTTGGTGATTCTGATCTGAGGCTTGCAGGTCAAATGGAGTTAGCCACACAGGGGCCTTTGGGGAAGGTGGTTTGTAGGTGGTGGTTGTTCCAGGAGGAGGGGTCTACATGTTGAACAGCAGTGAGGTGCCTTCTGGTGAGGGTAGAGGGTGAGGAGCAGGATGCAAGCAATTGGGTTGTTGTTGGGTGATAAAGAATAAGGCTAGGCAGGAAGAAACACCCCTTTGAAGTAGGTAAGAATCTGACTGTGGAGGGCCATCTGTGCCCCCTCAGGGAACTCAGCCTATGGTCCCATGGGTGAATTGGTGGCACCAATCAAGGATGGGAATGAATGCAGAATGTTCAACTCACAGGTGGGAAGGATGAATTACATGTCAGCCGTAATGTGTTTGAAATATCTGCCAAAACCTTGAGAAGCAGCCTGGCTAACGAAGGTGAATCTAAGAACTTAGGATACTGGCTCTGAGGAACTGAGAGGTTGCAGACTAATGGAGTGAGAAGAGCTTGGATACCCAGCAGAGCTGACCCTGAGTGGGGTGACTGTAGGCATGTGTGATCTGTTAGAACCTGGGACAGCCTGGGACTGGCAACCTTTCCATGTCCTATGGGCTGCCAGGTCTTTCTCAGGTTGTCTCCACCTCTCCCTGTGTTTACACCATTCTCTACTGCCAGCCAGATTCCTCTGCATTCCAAGTAAAGCCTGGCCAAACCCGTCTGTGCACAAGTCAGCTTTGTTTAGGGAGGCAGGGTTATTGTTAGGAAAGCTTGGCTGCCACGTCATCCCTGGGCATAGACGGAATTGTTCCACTTAGGAGGAGCTGTTGCAATTGCAATCTTTGACATTTGCATACTAATCTGCACTGAATTTAGAGTTTCCTGTCAAAACATGCAAACACTCTCAATGAGGAAAAAGAATGGTATTAAAGAATAAAAGGACTTCAACTCTCTGGAGACAGATGACATTGCCAGGGATAAGCCTGCATCATCACAGACCTTAGCCAGTCCTTCATCTGTGGGTGGCACTCAGAATGCAGGCCCGTGAACGTCAACTATCTTCTTGGAATTTCCCATCCCTCTCAAGCCTGAGCTTCTGTCCCCATTCATTACCCTGTTGGGAGGGACATACATCATAGGGGAGAGAACCTGGGCTTTCCAGCACATGACTGGCTGGGCTCAAATCCCGTCCCACTGCTTCAAGTAACAGCTGTGTGACCCTGGTAAGTTACCTCATCTTCTTGAGCCTCAGAGCCTCAATGTGTAATCAAAAGAATGTTTATACAGTGCCACCCCCTATTGCCTCACTGTCCCCATCCCATACCATCCCCATCTAATGCAAATGCCACACAGGTTGGCATAGTAGCCATTTAATACTTGAGGATATTGAGGATACAGAAGGGGCAGCTCTCCTCACCCTGCCTCTCTGCTAGAGAAAGTCTTCCTGTGAGCCTGGCCTCTTCACAGGGTGCTCTGCTTTCTTGTCTACCCAAGTCATCTTCTGTGAACCTTCAAACCTGAAGGGCTACTTCTCTTTTCCCATGTTTCCCCCTGTAGGGGAAGGAGATGGGGCTGGTGTTCCCCTGGCTCCTGGCTGTCACTTAGTGCTCTTCCAGCTCTCATGTATGAAGTCCCCACCACACTGAGTCCCTGCCTTTTGGCTCTGCCACTTTGTCACTATCTTGCCACCATCTGTGACCATTTATTCTCAGAGGTCTTTGGATAGCTGCACACGCAGTTTCTCTCAGTGCAGCACTGCCTGTGGTGTGCCCAGGGCCTCCTTCCCACACAGCAGGGTCCCTGGGCGGCTTCTCAGGGCCGCTACCTGTGTGCTTCTCTGCCTGCATGCTGGGGCACATCGGGCTCCCTGTCATAAGGCTCTTTGCTAGGCAACATGGAACCAGACATCGAAGCTCCCTGCCCTCATTTAGCTTATATTCTCCCCTAGAAATATTCTCTCTTTCCTAGGTATCTGTCCCTACACCCTATAAACATGCTCAAGCATTTCCCACCCTTAAAAATTCATCTTTCTTCACCATGCACCCCTTTGGGTACCCCCTCATTGGCCTTCTCCCTCCCCCTTGGATAGCCCTTTTGCCCTCTGCACTTGGGGTTTTGTGCCTGCAGCTGTGCTAAAACTGTTGGCAGGAAATCCCAAATGCCGTATCCACGGAGGTTTTGCCACTCTTGTTTCAACTTCTCTTTGACCTTGTAGCCACTGACTGCTTCTGCCTTCTTGTAAGCTCTCCTTTGCCGCCACATCGCCTGCTGGCCACTGCCTGCACCCTTGCTGTCCACCTCACGGGGGCTGGGCCCTCTTCTGCCTGGGATGTTGGTCTTTCCCACTGTTCTGCCCTCAGCCTCCTTGGACCCTTGCTGGGTGATTTGGCTACACCATGTCTCTGCCACAGCTGCCTTGGCTGCCGTGGGTCCAGCATGGATCTTACTTGTCTCTTGCTTGGTGGACTCCCTTTTGGAGACCAGAAACCAGGGTCTTTTCCCTTTTGCCCTCTTCTCCATCCTCAAGCACTGCCCACGGAGTTGGCCCCAGTACTTCTGGACACATCTCCTGAATCCCTCTCTCTCCTCCCCCTCCTTCTCATGTTCAGAGCTTCCATCATGCCTTTCCTGGGCTATTACAATAGCCTCTTTTTTTTCATCTTTAACTTTTTATTTGTGTAAAATTAAAGGGATCCAGAGATAAATAAAAATAGAGTCTGCCCTTGAGAAATTCCTGTTCATGGGCTTGTAGACAAGCATGTCCCAAGGCCGGGGCAATGCACCAGTAGAAGTAGATGCTGTCTGTTGGGCCCCACGGGTGGGCGGATAAAGACGGTGCCTGGGGCCTGCCGACACCCTGAGATGTTTTTCTGGCCCTTTGTTTCTGTTCTGCATTCTCTCCTTCAGCACATCTGTGCATACCCGAGACCTGCCTTTGCCAGGTTGAGACATCATGCACACATTGACGGCCATCTTTCCAGGAATCTGACCTTTATTCACTTAAACTATGGTAGAAGGAGGTGTTAAAAAAAAAAAGATCCTACGCAATTACACAGTATACATACAGGGATGACTTCCCTGACACGCCAAATGTCTCCCTGGGTTAAATGAGGCCTGACTCAGACCTGAGTGTACCCATGAAACCAGCTTAGCCCCGGAAACACCCAAGTTCCCAGTCTTGTCTCTTGATTCTTCAGATACTCAGTATTTTGTAGGTTACCAGCATCGTCAGAGTAAGCAGATGTAAAAAGTATGCTCTAGAACAGCAGCTCAGATATTTCTACCCATTAAGATGAGAATTAGGGCCAGATTTGGGGCCAATGACCAGCCTGTCCCCCCCTGTCACCTTCTGTGCTCTCTGGACCCCCGTTTTGCACCCTGGCCTGGAGTGGCCCAGTCAGCCTGTGTCTCAAAGGCTCACACCTGGAGGAGGAGGCCATCAAAGGCAGATAGAGGTTCCATCACTGCATGACCCCTCCTTGCTGGCATTTACCCTACAGGTTGTCTCCCTGTCATCCTCACGCTGATAAGCTGTTAACCCAGCAGGTGGGAGGAGAGACTCTACCTCAGAAATGCACTTCAGCAACTGTGTTCCCAAAGGGTGTGTGGCCCTGCCAGCGTAGTTCTGGCTGAGCCACGAAACAGGGCCCTCTTCAGGGCTTTCCAGTCAGCCACAAATTGCCACTGTCCAGGCTGTCACTGAATGTGCACAGCCCTCTTTGTTGGGAGTTTCTTTTGTACCCACTTGACTACCTCTTCACACAGCTGCCTTGATAATTTAGGCTTCAAATTAGCAATGTCTGCACCCTGCTCATACCATGCCTGATTCTGTTAATGTCCCTCCTGTCACTTAGCCACCCTTGTGAGTTTGTGTGGGGTCTTTGAGCTGTCTGCACCCAATGGACTAGAAGCTCCATGAGGCCAGGGACCTGTGTGTCACCTCGCTAGTTACCTCACCCCAGATGCCTTACTATGGCTGGGCGTGTTGGCCTTGATACCTGTCAGCTGAGTGGATGACCAGGGTGGTGGTCTCCTTGGCCCCTCCAGCCTGGCTGTGCTCTGGGTGTGATGGGCAGTGGGTTTTCTCTGCTGTGCTCACATCTGTTCGTCTGTCTTGCAGGAGTCCACCAGCCGGGGCTGCCTTATTACACCGACCCTGGAGGGCCAGGCATGAATCCTGCTGGGACCTCCATGGCGATGGCTTTCCAGGTCCAGCCCACCTCACCTCAGGGAAGCACAGCCTACCCACCACCCCCTTCCTACTGCAACACCCCCCCCCCACCATATGAACAGGTGGTGAAGGCCAAGTAGTGGGGTGCTGCCCAGCACCTCACAGGGGGACAGGGAGGGGCCCTCTCCCTCCGCCTCCCTGTCCCTGTCCTATGAGCCACTAAGGGCCCCTTCCTCAGTGACGCCTTCACAGCAAGCACAGCTCCCTTTCCCTCTTCCATGGGGTGGGGCTTGGAATTCACCCCATGTCTCCTCTGTTGCTTCTATTTCTGATGTGACTTGTGCTCTGGCAGAGCGGGGACAATCCCCAGTGGTTAACAACATAGGTAGCACGCCCAGATCTCATGAGAGAGACTAAGCAGGGGGCACAAGGCCAGGCGGTATGGCAGGTGAGCCCACGGAGGGGCCAGGTGCCTGGCCCAGGAGAGCTCCCTCCCACCACAGGGAAAGCCTGGCGACAGCAGGCAGCTCACTGACGGTAGGCCCCACGGAGTTTGCTGGGGGAGCCTCATCCTGTCAGTCTTCCTCATCAAGCAGCTGTTAGACATGTGGTGGAGAAGAAACCCTGGAGCACTTTCCTATCTCCATGAACTTCCTGAAGATGAGAGGCTTCCTCTCTGCACAGCCAGGGCTGGGCAAGTGCTGTGCACAGCTCTCACCTCAAGATGAGGGCCCAGGTCCAGGCCAAGCTGGATGTTTACAGTCATCTGAAAACCAGTAAAGGAAGATATTTAAATTCACGGGAAATTGCTCCGTGCTGCACACGGCGACATTGCATTTTATGAGCTCCTGGTCTGTCTGACTTGGGAAAAAATGTTTCCCCCTTCTTTGTTGCATTTTTTGGAAGTTCGTGTACCTAGTCCTGTCCTTTGAGGTCAGACTGAGAATGTCTACTCTGAATATCAGCAGCTTGCTGGTTTTGATCATGACCAATGGTCTCAGCATGCTTCCCCAGGGCAGCTCTGGTGGGGGATGTTGACAGGCACGTTAAAAGCAGAGAGGACATCTGGCTGGGGAGTTGGGTCCATGCTTCATAGATGTGCCCAGGGCAAGGCCTTTGTTTGCTCTCAGCAGGTGTGTGCTGGGCTCTGAAGAGGAGGAGCTTGCTGAGAAAGACAGTAACAGGAAATGCCAGGACTTCAGGGAGATCTCTTCAAAAAGTACTAATTATATTTCACTGGCAATATAATGAAAATTAGAATAAAGAAGATAATGGTTAAAAATGCAAATCCTTGCCAAGAAACCTGTCTCACCCTTGGATTTTACAGGTGGTCACTGGGGTTGTTGGCAGTGAGCAGGGAAGATCAGTTCCTCTACAGTGGGACTCTGAGGTGGGGTTGGAAATCTGTACTCACTGACCTTGAGCACCAGGGCATCTCACTCGAGTGGGTACTAGTGCTTTTCATCACCCTAGACCAGGAGTCTTGGTGTCCTGCTCTGCTAGGACATCCTGTAAGGAGCAGGGGTGAGAAATCTCGATGGGCTGCAGTGACCCCTTAGGCTGACTTGACTTTAACGACGGAGAATCTGGGAACCTCCAAGGGAATCCTACAGGAAATGCGTGGAGCCAGACAAAAGCCCTTGGAAACACAGTTTGTGAAGAGGTGCCGCTGCCGGGGTCTTCGACTGCCCTCGTCTGAACTCCTGCCCTGACTACATTACCTCCCCACACATAGGTCCTTGATTCCTATGAGACGACTAAGCACAACATTGGCTGTTTACACCCAAGGGCAACTTGGGTCCAGGCAGTTCCTCATCCACCAGGGCATTTGTTTGGTCATTTCCAACTTCTCCCTTTCCTGTTTCAGCAGAGCAGCAGTAAGAGCTGCCCCGGAACCAGATTAGGGTACAGCTGCATAGGCATACAGAAGGCCACTGTGCAATTGTGTTATCTTTCTGATAGCAGATGTGCTTGAGACACTGAATGATTTAGGTAGTGCTTGACAATTTTATATTCCCATGTTTGTGTAAAGTAAGTTTTGTTTTTCTTTAACGCGGGTGAAAACCTCGCTATAGTGAACACTGATACGGTATATGGAAAATCGACTTGTGGTGACATTTCCCAGCCATCGTCATCTTCTCTGTGCTGTGGGTGGATTATGCCTACTGCTTAGACTCCGATGTCAAGTCCTATAGAGTCAGCAGTTAGGAGTAAACTTGGAGCAGATCTGTGAATGTTTTTCTTCTGCAACACTTGGCTCTTTTCTGTTTTTAGTTCTCTTTTGATAGGGTCCTGTTTCCTATGTATGCAAAATAAAAATACATTTGGGCATGTGCTTTGATTGTTTTGCTGAGAATTGGGAAAGAGGGTAGAGAAGAAGGTTCTAGAGAGGAAGGGTGTACAGTGGGTCACCAGTCAGCCAGGTGGGGGTGGGGAGAATGCATTCAATCTCAGGAGAGCCGGAGATTAGGTATTTTCCAAGAATGTAAGGAACTTTTGGCTCAACAACACATTTTTTAAATCTTCCTAAGGAAAAATATTATCTGAAGCAGATAGGAAGAGAGAAGCATTAATTGGGTAAACTCATGGCTAATACTGATATTAATTACCTTGGGGCCAGGATCTGCTTTCTATGGGTAGGTGAGTCTTGATTTTAAAATCTCTCTCTGCTTGGTCAGAAACCAAGATATCTCACAGATTTATTGAAGGATGTAACTGCTACAATTAGGCTGCATTTTACATGAGTCACTGATTGAGAATTTTAAAAGAAGCATCATTTTATAATTTGCTAACTTAAAACATGGCAGGAAATAAGCCAGACACAATCAAGCAGCTTGCTCGTGCTGAAGCCATAGCCAATTGACCCACCTTACCTGGACACCCCATTTGTCATCACCTTCCCCTAGTGAAGTGAAAGCAGGGACATTCACAAGGCAAAGCTCATGGCAAACTGGATGCTTCTATCTTGTCCTTTCCAAATTTCACTGAACTTCAAAAAAATCCATAATGGCTCTCAAGGCAAAGAAGTACAAGAACAGAATTTTTGAGTAATTGCTGGCATAGAAGATGGCAGGTGGGATTGGTGGATGGAGAAAACATCTGAGAGATGGAAGCAGAAAATGTGCCAGGAAGACAGCTGGGGAGGGCGTGCAGTGAGCGACACTGTACACTGCAGCCCTGTGGGTGCAGGGGGCAGGTGTGGGCCGTGGGCAGCTGGCAAGGTGATGGGCAAGGGCTGTTCTGGAAGCAGCTGTGCCGGACTGGCCATGCTCTGCCCCAGCTCCCATTAAGCAGTGTGGCTGGCTGCAGGAATTAATGACCTTGAAGCTCAGGTTCTCACAAAGTGGGCGCTCTGGGTGTAAGATGCTGAGAGATGGGCTGTTGGCATCGTTATCTTAGAAAATGGGTTAGGCTTTTCTAATGTATGAATTAAAACACTCAGTCTTGGCTCCAATGGCTTTCTCACAGTCCCTGGATCTTGATCCCAGGTCAGAGGAAGTTCCCACACAAGGCAGAAACTCAAGGAGCTGAAAAAATCAGGACCCAGTCACCAGCACCACGAAGCCTCCCTTGGAAGTTTCCCTAGCACCAGAGAAAAGATAAAGTTTTCTCCTGACTTGCGCTATGTCAGCCTTGCGACCCAGTCGCCCAAGCATCTCAGCTACAACGGTTCTTAACAGTTTGAGTCTTCGACCTAGAATATCCTTTGAATACCAAAGATGAGAGCACACAGTGGATGCAAGGGCACCCGTGCAGGCTTTGCTGCCCATTGCGGTGTCACTGAGAGACTATGGGCCATGAAGACGGCCAGCCTTGCTCAAGTCTGGAGTCTGCTGCTCGTTAGCTGTGTGTCTGCCAAGTGATTTAAGCTTCAGTGATTCAAATGATCTCGTCTCAGTTTCCACAACTATAAAATGGAGTCATACTTCCTGTTGCTCCATATACCAGCCTCGTACCTGGTACACTGTGAGTACTCAACGAATGTTGAAAATCGTCTGTTCTCCCTCATTCCACATTTCCCTGAGCAAGAGAAATTGAAGCACAGTGGGAGAGAAATGGCCTCCCACCCAGTCCTTTGCACAGCTGTTGGGAGACAAGGTCCATGGTGTGAGGGGAGTGAACTTCCTCTGGATATGTGCCCCATGTATTCACCTTTCAGACCACGATCCTGTGAAGACAGAAGCCATAGGGTGTGCTGTATACCACCACGCTGCACCTAACTGTACTGATGAGATCTTTGAGCACCCAGAACAAGCCATGACCTGACTTCCCGAAGCATTGCTTTGTACATTCATATTACTTCAGGTGTTTCTGCTGACCCCCTGCAACCACCTATTGTGATAATCCTACCTTGCCCTGGCTGTGGCTGCAGTGTCCAGGAGGGCTCTGCTCCTGGGCATGGACCCTCCTGAAAGTGGTGGATGCACAGCTGATTTGCAACTCAATGCCTCCTTCCCCCAATGCCCAAGAGGAAGATGAAGGGGATTAGAGTTGGGCTGTAGCCTCTCCCTCCCTGGAGATTCCCCTTCTGACACTGCTGTAAAGATCCGGCTTCTGTGAAGGAAAACTCATGTTCTTAGGCCATTTCCAAGAGTGCAGGGAGGGAGGAGGAGCACCCCTCCATCTCTTCAGGAGTAACAGGAATGCTTCAGAGCACTGCTGTCTTCCACTCTGGACTCGAAATCACTGTGCTGAGGTCCTGAAGCCCATGAATCACTTGCCACTGACCCAGGACTCATTGTACAGGAACAGGGATAGATACCAGGCATGTACCTATGAAAAGTGCCTGGGCACAGCCCTTCCAAACAGTAACAATCCCTCATGATTTTTTAAAAAGTGTGTTTTACTGAAGTGTAGTTAATATACAATATTATATTGGTTTCAGGTATACAACATAGTAATTCAACAGTTACGTACATTATGAAATGCTCATCCCAACCAATGTAGTTACTGTCACCAAAGATGTTACAGAACCATTGGCTATATTCTGTGTGCTGTACTTTTATCCCCATGACTGATTTATATTATGATTGAGATTTTGTAGAATAGCTGAAGGGGATAAAGAGACACAAAATCTGAATCACAATCCCTCATGTTTTTGTGAAATAAAAGAATTTTGCATTTTGCTTTAGAGTTTACGGAGAAATGCTTTTAGAGGTATGTCCTAGACCAGTCATTAAAAACATAATCTGAGCCAAATACATCACATTCATTAGCTGCATTAAAAAAGAGGAAAGGTGAAATTGATTTTAATATTTAACCCAGTATATCAAAATACTATTTCAACATGTAACAAAATATGTGAAAAAGAAATGTTATTCTTTTCTTTCCATACCGTCTTCAAAATTCAATATGAATTTTATGCTCACCAGCACAGTCTCCACTTGGAGCAGCCACATCTCAAGTGTGCAGTAACTCTACAGAGCTAGTGGCTGCTTTTCTGCCCATGTGGGACAACAATGCCTAAGAAAATGCTCAGTTCTCATGTTCTGGCCGGTTACCTACAACAGTGAGGTTTAAGTCAGGTAAATTATGAAAAGGTTGAAGGTGGAATTCAAGCCGGCGTGACACAGTGCAACCTTTAGCGATCTGATACAATTCTCTAAGCTACACAGGTAGTATTGCAGATTCCTGTAACAACGCAGCGTCTCTCCAGGTGACAGTCAATGGTCTTGGGAGATAAAAGGGTTTCCTTCCTGGCACTCTTTGGGCTGGACAGAAGGGTTGCTGCAGCTCCGCGTTTCATTCTAGTCTCCAAAGGTGCCGATGATGGTGTCCGGGCATTGCTAAGGAAAACCCAAGAGACAGCAGGTCTGGGGCAACCTCACCAACGCTCCCAGCATCACTGCTGCTGGCCAGGTAAGTGATGCTAACCCCTGAGGTCTCTCTCTCCCAGATGTCTCCCCAGACGCAAGTCTGTCACTCCTTTGGTTTTCACCAAGTTCTCCAACAAAACGCCCATGTCCCCTGGAAGGGGCGAGCAGCTCTCAGCAGGGAGGGAGGACGGCAGTACTTCCACTCCAACGTGTGTCCTTGGGGAAGAACTTTTTGCCTGACTCAGTGTCGGGTGTACAGGAGACCCAAGATCCAGTTGCAGAAATCTCATCCCCCACAACGTGCTGACCGCTCAAGTGCCCTTGAACCAGCTTCTTTCAAATGTTACAGGGTGTCCAGAACCTCTTCCACCCGACACCTGTGACTGGTCCCTAGAATGCAGGTACAGAGGTGGTGGCGGTGTGGAGGAGGACAGTAGAAGGGTGACAGGATCTACCGAGGGCAGAGCCCGGTGGGCGGGGCGGGCTGCCCTCTCCTGGGGAGGCCAGGCTGACGCTTGGTCCCCCTGCCGGGCCGGGCAAACCACACGTGGGGACGCGGAGGCTCAGCGGGATGGTCTGTGGTCTACCACTCAGGCACCCAAAGGCCCTGTGCGCAGAAGGTGTGGCTCAGTTCCAGGGAGTCCTGCGGGGCACATCTACCTTCGTCCCCTTTCCGCACCGGCGGCGGCCCGCCGTCAGCCTCGCAACCTGGGGAAGATGCCCCGGGGAGCGAGTTGGGGATGAGCGCCCCGCTGTCGCTGTCCTCGCCTGGGGTCGAAGTGGCTGCAGCTCGCGCAGCGGGCGGAGGCAGGGCGGTGCCCCGGTGCTGGAGCCCCAGTGTGTCACTCAGCGACTGGCGTCACCGACCTCCGGGTCTGTCCGTCGGGAAAGTGAGCTGCGGGGCACGCGGGGTGCTGAGGGTTCACCAGACCACCTCGCCCGGGATGGCGAGAGCGCAGGGCCCGGTGGGGAGTCGGGCCGCGGACAGCTGGGGAGACACCGCGGAAGCTCCGGCCCCCAGGCGAGCTCCGCTCCAGCCCCGCCCAAACCTCCGGCCACGCCCACACCTCCCTGGCCACGCCCCAAGTTCCAGCCAAATCCCCGCCCGCCTTGAGCTCTGGCCGTGCCCTTGCCCGCCGCTGGCCACGCCCCGAATTTCGGTCACGCCCCTGCCCGCCTCTGCGTCGCGGGAGTAGGGGGACACTGTCCCGAATCTTGGGAAGGTCCCAGTGAAAATCCTTTACCCTAAACCAAACCACGCGCCTTTATATTTTATCTGACTGCAAAAGTAATGCATGCTCATTGAAGGGAATGTGGATTGTTGAGAAAAGAAAATGAAAAGGAAAATTAAAATCATCTGCCAGTCCCACGTTGCCAGGTAAGAGGTGGGTGTGCCTCCATCGCTTTCAAGCTCTCTTGCTCCGAAGACACACACCCGGGATCAAAACAGGGATCTCTCTCTCTTTTTTTTTTTGGTATCTATCATCAGAATTACATGAGGAACATTATGTTTACTAGACTTGCCCCATCAAGAAGTTTCCCCCACATTCCCCATTGCAGTCACTGTCCATCAGCATAGTAAGATGTTGTGGAATCACTACTTGTCTTCTCTGTGTTGCACAGCCCTCCCATGCCCCCCCCCACATTATACATGCTAATCATAAGGTCCCCTTTCTCTCCCCTCACCCCCCGTATCCCTTCCCACCCGTCCTCCCCAGTCCCATTCCCTTTGGTAACTGTTAGTCCATTCTTGGGTTCTGTGGGTCTTCTGTTGTTTTGCTCCTTCAGTTTTTCCTTTGTTCTTATGCTCCACAGATGAGTGAAATCATTTGATACTTGTCTTTCTCTGACTGGTTTATTTCACTGAGCATAATACCCTATAGCTCCATCCATGTTGTAAATGGTAGGATTTGTTTTCTTCTCATGGCTGAATAATATTCTATTGTGTATATGTACCACATCTTCTTTATCCATTAATCTACTGATGGACACTTACGTTGCTTCCATATCTTGGCTATTGTGAAGAGTGCTGTGATAAACATAGGGATGCATTTGTCTTTTTCAAACTGGGCTGCTGTGTTCTTAGGGTAAATTCCTAGGAGTGGAATTCCTGGGTCAAATGGTATTTCTATTTTGAGTTTTTGAGGAACCGTCATACTGCTTTCCACAATGGTTGAACTAATTTACATTCCCACCAGCAGCGTAGGAGGGTTCCCCTTTCTCCACAACCTCACTGACATTTGTTGTTGTTTGTCTTTTGGATGGTGGTGATCCTTACTGGTGTGAGGTGATATCTCATTGTGATTTTAATTTGCATTTCTCTGGTGATTAGCGATGTGGAGCATCGCTTCATGTGTCTGTTGACCATCTGAATTTTTTCTTTGGAGAACTGTCTGTTCAGCTCCTCTGCCCATTTTTAATTGGATTATTTGCTTTTTGTTTGTTGAGGTGCATGAGCTCTTTATATATTTTGGATGTCAACGTTTTATCGGATCTGTCATTTATGAATATATTCTCCCATACTGTAGGTTGCCTTTTTGTTCTATTGATGGTGTCCTTTGCTGTACAGGAGCTTTTCAGTTTGATGTAGTCCCACTTGTTCATTTCTGCTTTTGTTTCCCTTGCCTGGGGAGATATGTTCATGAAGACGTCGTTCATGTTTATGTCCAAGAGATTTTTGCCTATGTTTTTTTCTACGAGTTTTATGGTTTCATGACTTACATTCAGGTCTTTGATCCATTTTGAATTTACTTTTGTGTATGGGGTTAGACAATGATCCAGTTTCATTCTCTTACATGTAACTGTCCAGTTTTGCCAAGACCAGCTGTTGAAGAGTCTGTCATTTCCCCATTGAATGTCCATGGCTCCCTTATATATTAATTGACCATATATGTTTGGGTTAATATCTGGACTCTCTCTTCTGTTCCACTGGTCTGTGGGTCTGTTCTTGTGCCAGTACCAAATTGTCTTGATTACTGTGGCTTTGTAGTAGAGCTCAAAGTTGGGAAGCAAGATCCACCCTGCTTTATTCTTCCTTCTCAGGATTGCTTTGGCTATTCGGGATCTTTTGTGGTTCCATATAAAAAAACTTTTTCCAGTTTGTTGAAGAATGCTGTTGGTATTTTGATAGGCATTGCATCATATCTGTATATTGCTTTGGGCAGGATGGCCATTTTTTTTTTTTTTTTTTTTTTGAGAGGGCATCTCTCATATTTATTGATCAAATGGTTGTTAACAACAATAAAATTCAGTATAGGGGGGTCAATGCTCAATGTACAATCATTAATCCATCTCAAGCCTAATTCTCGTCAGTCTCCAATCTTCTGAAGCATAACGAACAAGTTCTTACATGGTGAACGAATTCTTACAGAGTGAATAAATTCTTACATGGTGAACAGTACAAGGGCAGTCATCACAGAAACTTTCGGTTTTGATCACGCATTATGAACTATAAACCATCAGGTCAAATATGAATATTCATTTGATTTTTGTACTTGATTTATATGTTGATCCCACATTTCTCCTATTATTATTATTATTTTTATTTTTAATAAAATGCTGAAGTGGTAGGTAGATGCAAGATAAAGGTAGAAAACATAGTTTAGTGCTGTAAGAAGGCAAATGTAGATGATCAGATGATCAGGTGTGTGCCTATGGACTAAGTATTAATCCAGGCTAGACAAGGGCAGCAAGACATCCACAGATGCAGAAGATTTCTCTCAAAGCAGGGGGGGTGAGGTTCTGAGCCTCACCTCTGTTGATCCCCAAATTCTCACCTGATGGCCCCCCTGCGACTGTGCCTGTCTTAGGTTGTTCCTCCCTTGAGGAATCTTACCCGTCTCTGGCTAACCAGTCATCTTCCGGGGCCATACAGGGAAATGTAAAGTTGGTAAGTGAGAGAGAAGCCATATTGTTTGCAAAGGTTAGCTTTTTACTTCTTTGCAGATTTATGCCCTGTGGCTTCTATGCCCAGCACTTGTCTCGAGGTATCTTTACCACCTGGAGGAATTATGATACTCGGTAAATTCGATATGAGGCACGAATTCTATTTAAAGTTTGTAATTAGGAAGGAAGAAGAAAAGCTATAGATGTAGCATATGAAGGAAACTTGGGAGGATTGATTATTTCTTTGACATATCTTCTTGTATAGTACCTTAAGTATGTATAGGTTTTAAACTACTAACTAATTTGCACACACATATTGACATAATAGGAATACGGTGACATAAACAAAGCAAATCCATAATTACCAGCCATCTCCAGTGAAGCCAAGAAAACCATTTAGGCACCCTAGGCATTTGTGAAAATTTATCTATGATATGATGGATATTTTCCAACTGTACTTGAACCATCAGACAAATTAAAGCAGCCCATTTCTGGGATCTGTTCACATCCCATATGTTCTTTTAACCATAGATAGTCTATAGTCATGAGATTTTGGGGTGCTACAACTTGCACCCCTCCCAACTCCTGGTTGAGTTCCAACAGTACAGATCCAGTCAAATTCGTTGTCTCACTGTATGCACATGCCAGCCTAGACATCTCCCTCCTCCTTCTCATGGCAAGTCCAGGAGATGGTGGGCTGGATGCAGCCACAACCGCAGCATCGTCCGGATCCCTGTGGAGGCTTTTTGATGATCATCCCCCGGCACGAGTCCTCCAGAGATTGCTGATGCCGGAAGCTCCTCCTCATATCGTATCTTAGTTCATTTTCTGGGTATCCAAGCTAGGCCTTGATCTTCTGCGTAGAAACAAACAGACCCTTTGCCCACACTTTGACATGCCCTCTATACCACTGTGCAGAACTCATTGGAGGTCAGCACACAGTAACTGCTTTTTTTTTTTTTTTTTTAATTAAGAGAAAGGAATATTATCAGAAAAGAGTACCTCCATAGCTGATCATCTGACACCCTTTAAGTGATCAACATTAAGGATATTTAAAGCATGCGTTGATCTTTGATTTACCAATAGTTTTATCCTGTTAAGGAGTAATCCCCCTTTTCTTTCTTTCTTTCTTTTTTTTTTTTTTTAAATTTTTAATCTACACTTACCTGAAGAATACTATGTTTACTATGCTCTCCCCTATATCAGGTCCCCCCTAACAACCACATTACGGTTACTGTCCATCAGCTTAGCAAAATGTTGTAGAGTCACTACTTGTCCTCTCTGTGTTGTGCAGCCCACCCTCCCCTTTCTCCCTCCCCCCCATGCATGCTAATCCCAATACCCCCCTTCTTCTTCCCCCCCCTTATCCCTCCCTGCCCACCCATCCTCCCCAGTTCCTTTCCCTTTGGTACCTGTTAGTCCATTTTTGGGTTCTGTAATTCTGCTGCTGTTTTGTTCCTTCAGTTTTTCCTTTGTTCCTATACTCCTCAGATGAGTGAAATCATTTGGTATTTCTCTTTCTCCGCTTGGCTTATTTCACTGAGCATAATACTCTCCAGCTCCATCCATGTTGCTGCAAATGGTTGGATTTTTCCACTTCTTATGGCTGAGTAGTATTCCATTGTGTATATGTACCACATCTTCTTTATCCATTCATCTACTGATGGACATTTAGGTTGCTTCCAATTCTTGGCTATTGTAAATAGTGCTGCGATAAACATAGGAGTGCATCTGTCTTTCTCAAACTTGATTGCTGCGTTCTTAGGGTAAATTCCTAGGAGTGGAATTCCTGGGTCAAATGGTAGGTCTGTTTTGAGCATTTTGATGCACCTCCATACTGCTTTCCACAATGGTTGAACTAATTTACATTCCCACCAGCAGTGTAGGAGGGTTCCCCTTTCTCCACAGCCTCGCCAACATTTGTTGTTGTTTGTCTTTTGGATGGCAGCTATCCTTACTGGTGTGAGGTGATACCTCATTGTAGTTTTAATTTGCATTTCTCTGATAATTAGCGATGTGGAGCATCTTTTCATGTGTCTCTTGGCCATCTGTATTTCTTTTTTGGAGAACTGTCTGTTCAGTTCCTCTGCCCATTTTTTAATTGGGTTATTTGTTTTTTGTTTGTTGAGGCGTGTGAGCTCTTTATATATTCTGGACGTCAAGCCTTTATCGGATCTGTAATTTTCAAATATATTCTCCCATACTGTAGGGTTCCTTTTTGTTCTATTGATGGTGTCTTTCGCTGTACAGAAGCTTTTCAGCTTAATGTAGTCCCACTTGCTCATTTTTGCTGTTGTTTTCCTTGCCCGGGGAGATATGTTCAAGAAGAGATCACTCATGTTTATGTCTAAGAGGTTTTTGCCTATGTTTTTTTCCAAGAGTTTAATGGTTTCGTGACTTACATTCAGGTCTTTGATCCATTTTGAGTTTACCTTTGTATATGGGGTTAGACAATGGTCCAGTTTCATTCTCCTACATGTAGCTGTCCAGTTTTGCCAGCACCATCTGTTGAAGAGACTGTCATTTTGCCATTGTATGTCCATGGCTCCTTTATCAAATATTAATTGACCATATATGTTTGGGTTAATTTCTGGGGTCTCTAATCTGTTCCACTGGTCTGTGGCTCTGTTCTTGTGCCAGTACCAAATTGTCTTGATTACTATGGCTTTGTAGTAGAGCTTGAAGTTGGGGAGTGAGATCCCCCCTACTTTATTCTTCTTTTTCAGGATTGCTTTGGCTATTCGGGGTCTTTGGTGTTTCCATATGAATTTTTGAATTATTTGTTCCAATTCATTGAAGAATGTTGCTGGTAATTTGAGAGGGATTGCATCAAATTTGTATATTGCTTTCGGCAGGATGGCCATTTTGACGATATTAATTCTTCCTAGCCATGAGCATGGGATGAGTTTCCATTTATTAGTGTCCCCTTTAATTTCTCTTAAGAGTGACTTGTAGTTTTCAGAGTATAAGTCTTTCACTTCCTTGGTTAGGTTTATTCCTAGGTATTTTATTCTTTTTGATGCAATGGTGAATGGAATTGTTTTCCTGATTTCTCTTTCTATTCATTCGTTGTTAGTGTATAGGAAAGCTACAGATTTCTGTGTGTTGATTTTGTATCCTGCAACTTTGCTGTATTCCGATATCAGTTCTAGTAGTTTTGGAGTGGAGTCTTTAGGGTTTTTTATGTACAGTATCATATCATCTGCAAATAGTGACAGTTTAACTTCTTCTTTACCAATCTGGATTCCTTGTATTTCTTTGTTTTGTCTGATTGCCGTGGCTAGGACCTCCAGTACTATGTTAAATAACAGTGGGGAGAGTGGGCATCCCTGTCTGGTTCCCGATCTCAGTGGAAATGCTTTCAGCTTCTCGCTGTTCAGTATAATGCTGGCTGTGGGTTTATCATATATGGCCTTTATTATGTTGAGGTACTTGCCCTCTATTCCCATTTTGCTGAGAGTTTTTATCATGAATGGATGTTGAATTTTGTCAAATGCTTTTTCAGCATCTATGGAGATGATCATGTGGTTTTTGTCTTTCTTTTTGTTGATGTGGTGGATGATGTTGATGGATTTTCGAATGTTGTACCATCCTTGCATCCCTGGGATGAACCCCACTTGGTCATGGTGTATGATCCTTTTGATATACTGTTGAATTCTGTTTGCTAATATTTTATTGAGTATTTTTGCATCTACGTTCATCAGGGATATTGGTCTGTAATTTTCTTTTTTGGTGGGGTCTTTGCCTGGTTTTGGTATTAGGGTGATGTTGGCTTCATAGAATGAGTTTGGGAGTATTCCCTCTTCTTCTATTTTGTGGAACACTTTAAGGAGAATGGGTATTATGTCTTCTCTGTGTGTCTGATAAAATTCCGAGGTAAATCCGTCCGGCCCCGGGGTTTTGTTCTTGGGTAGTTTTTTGATTACTGTTTCAATTTCTTTGCTTGTAATTGGTTTGTTTAACTTTTGTGTTTCTTCCTTGGTCAGTCTTGGGAGGTTGTATTTTTCTAGGAAGTTGTCCATTTCTTCTAGGTTTTCCAGCTTGTTGGCATATAGGTTTTCATAGTAGTCTTTAATAATTCTTTGTATTTCTGTGGAGTCTGTCGTGATTTTTCCATTCTCATTTCTGATTATGTTGATTTGTGTTGACTCTCTTTTTCTCTTAATAAGTTGGGCTAGAGGCTTATCTATTTTGTTTATTTTCTCAAAGAACCAGCTCTTGGTTTCGTTGATTTTTGCTATTGTTTTATTCTTCTCAATTTTGTTTATTTCTTCTCTGATCTTTATTATGTCCCTCCTTCTGCTGACTTTAGGCCTCATTTGTTCTTCTTTTTCCAGTTTTAATAATTGTGATGTTAGACTATTCATTTGGGATTGTTCTTCCTTCTTCAAGTGTGCCTGGATTGCTATATACTTTCCTCTTAAGACTGCTTTCGCTGCATCCCACAGAAGTTGGGGCTTAGTGTTGTTGTTGTCATTTGTTTCTATATATTCCTTGATCTCTATTTTGATTTGTTCATTGATCCATTGATTATTTAGTAGCATGTTGTTAAGCCTCCATGTGTTTGTGAGCCTTTTTGTTTTCTTTGTAGAATTTATTTCTACTTTCATACCTTTGTGGTCTGAAAAATTGGTTGGTAGAATTTCAATATTGTGGAATTTACTGAGGCTCTTTTTGTGAGCTAGTATGTGGTCTATTCTGGAGAATGTTCCATGTGCACTTGAGAAGAATGTATATCCTGTTGCTTTTGGATGTAAAGTTCTATAGATGTCTATTAGGTCCATCTGTTCTAGTGTGTTGTTCAGTGCCTGTGTGTCTTTACTTATTTTCTGCCCGGTGGATCTATCCTTTGGGGTGAGTGGTGTGTTGAAGTCTCCTACAATGAATGCATTGCAGTCTATTTCCCTCTTTAGTTCTGTTAGTATTTGCTTCACATATGCTGGTGCTCCTGTATTGGGTGCATATATATTTAGAATGGTTATATCCTCTTGTTGGACTAAGCCCTTTATCATTATGTAGTGGCCTTCTTTATCTCTTGTTACTTTCTTTGTTTTGAAGTCTATTTTGTCTGATATTAGTACTGCAACCCCTGCTTTCTTCTCACTGTTGTTTGCCTGAAATATGTTTTTCCATCCCTTGACTTTTAGTCTATGCTTATCTTTGGGTTTAAGGTGAGTTTCTTGTAAGCAGCATATAGATGGGTCTTGCTTTTTTATCCATTCTATTACTCTATGTCTTTTGATTGGTGCATTAAGTCCATTTACATTTAGGGTGACTATTGAAAGATATGTACTTATTGCCATTGCAGGCTTTAGATTCGTGGTTACCAAAGGTTCAAGGTTAGCTTCTTTAGTATCTTACTGCCTAACTTAGCTCGCTTATTGAGCTGTTATATACACTGTCTGGAGAGTCTTTTCTTCTCTCCCTTCTTATTCCTCCTCCTCCCTTCTTCATATGTTGTGTGTTTTGTTCTGTGCTCTTTTTAGGGGTGCTCCCATCTAGAGCAGTCCCTGTAGGATGCCCTGTAGAGGTGGTTTGTGGGAAGCAAATTCCCTCAGCTTTTGCTTGTCTGGGAATTGTTTGATCCCACCATCATATTTAAATGATAGTCGTGCTGGATACAGTATCCTTGGTTCAAGGCCCTTCTGTTTCATTGCATTAAGTATATCATGCCATTCTCTTCTGGCCTGTAGGGTTTCTGTTGAGAAGTCTGATGTTAGCCTGATTGGTTTTCCTTTATAGGTGACCTTTTTCTCTCTAGCTGCCTTTAAAACTCTTTCCTTGTCCTTGATCCTTGCCATTTTAATTATTATGTGTCTTGGTGTTGTCCTCCTTGGATCCTTTCTGTTGGGGGTTCTGTATAATTCCATGGTCTGTTCGATTATTTCCTCCCCCAGTTTGGGGAAGTTTTCAGCAATTATTTCTTCAAAGACACTTTCTATCCCTTTTCCTCTTTCTTCCTCTTCTGGTATCCCTATAATACGAATGTTTTTCCTTTTGTATTGGTCACATATTTCTCTTAGTGTTGTTTCATTCCTGGAGATCCTTTTATCTCTCTCTATGTCAGCTTCTATACGTTCCTGTTCTCTGGCTTCTATTCCTTCAATGGCCTCTTGCATCTTATCCATTCTGCTTATAAATCCTTCCAGGGATTGTTTCACTTCTGTGATCTCTTTCCTGACATCTGTGATCTCCTTCCGGACTTCATCCCACTGCTCTTGCATTTTTCTCTGCATCTCATCCCACTGCTCTTGCATTTTTCTCTGCATCTCATCTCATTGCTCTTGCATTTTTTTCTGCATCTCTGTCAGCATGTTCATGATTTTTATTTTGAATTCTTTTTCAGGAGGACTAGTTAGGTCTGTCTCCTTCTCAGGTGTTGTCTCTGTGATCTTTGTCTGCCTGTAGTTTTGCCTTTTCATGGTGATAGAGATAGTCTGCAGAGCTGGTACAAGTGACCGCTGGAAGAGCTTCCCTTCTTGTTGGTTTGTAGCCTTTTCCTGGGAGAATAGCGACCTCTAGTGGCTTGTGCTGGGCAGCTGTGCGCAGACAGGGCGTCTGCTTCCTGCCCAGTTGCTTTGGGGTTTATCTCCACTGTTGCTGTGGGCTTGGCCTGGCTGGGGCTGTTCCTCCAAAATGGTGGAGCCCCGTTAGAGGGGGAGCAGCCAGGAGACTATTTATCTCCGTAAGGGGCCTCTGTGCTCCCTGCTGCCCAGGGGGTTAGAGTGCCCAGAGATCCCCAGATTCCCTGCTTCTGGTCTAAGTGACCTGTCCTGCCCCTTTAAGATTTCCAAAAAGCACTCTCCAAACCAAAACAACAACAGCAACAATGAGAGAGGGAACAGAAAGAAAAAAAAAAAGAAAAA
The DNA here is from genome assembly GCF_040802235.1 of Manis javanica. Lineage (NCBI taxonomy): Eukaryota > Metazoa > Chordata > Mammalia > Pholidota > Manidae > Manis > Manis javanica. The sequence continues at coordinate 107,389,631 of NC_133161.1, read as the reverse complement.
ACACGCGATTTTTTTTTTTTTTTCCTCAGGTGCCGGTCCCAGGCACCCGCGCACTGGTCCTGCTGCCCTGTCTCCCTAGCACCAGGGTCCCTGTCCTTTCAAGGCTTCCAAAAAGCACCCACCCACCGGTCCCGCAGGGAAGGAACGCTCAATATTCTTGGTCCTCAGGCACTGGTCCCACGCACCCGCTCACCAGTCCCGCCGCCCTGCCTCCCTAGCACCGGGGTCCCTGTCCCTTCAAGGCTTCCAAAAAGCACTTGGCAAAAAAAGAGAGAAAAAAAAAGGGGGAAAAACGCGCGATTTCTTCCGTCCTCAGGTGCTGGTCTCAGGCACCCACCCACCGGTCCCACAGGGAAAAATGCGGGATATTCTTTGTCCTCAGGTGCCGGTCCCAGGCACCCGCTCACCAGTCCCGCCGCCCTGCCTCCCTAGCACCGGGGTCCCTGTCCCTTTAAGGCTTCCAAAAAGCACTCGCAGAAAAGAGAAAAAAAAAAAGGGAAAAACGCGCGATTTCCTCTGTCCTCAAGTGCCGGTCTCAGGCATCCGCCCACCGGTCCCGCAGGGAAAAACAGGGGATATTCTTTGTCCTCAGGCGCCGGTCCCAGCCACCCGCTCACCAGTCCCGCCACCGTGCCTCCCTAGCACTGGGGTCCCCGTCCCTTCAAGGCTTCCAAAAAGCGCTTGCCAAAAAGAGAAAAAAAAAAAAAAAAGGGGAAAAACGCGCGACCTCCTCCGTCCTCAGGCACCGGTCTCAGGCACCCGCCCCCAGGTCTCGCAGGGAGAAACGCGGGATATTCTTTGTCCTCCGGCGCCGTTCCCAGGCACCTCCTCACCGGTCCCGCCACCCTGCCTCCCCAGCAACGGGGGCCCGTCCCTCTAAGGCTTCCAAAAAGCGCTCGCCAAAAAAAAAAAAACTGCTCCGGTTTCTCTCCACCCGCCGGAAGCCGGGGGGAGGGGCGCTCGGGTCCCGCCGGGCTGGGGCTTGTATCTTACCCCCTTCACAAGGCGCTGGGTTCTTGCAGGTGTGGATGTGGTCTGGATGTTGTCCTGTGTCCTGTGGTCTCTATTTTAGGAAGATTTTTCTTTGTTATATTTTCATAGCTCTATGTGTTTTTGGGAGGAGATTTCCACTGCTCTACTCACGCCGCCATCTTGGCTCCTGTTCCAGGATGGCCATTTTAACAATATTAATTCTTCCCAGCCACGAGCATGGGATGAGTTTCCATTTGCTAGTGACCTCTTTAATTTCTCTTAAGAGTGTCTTGTAGTTTTCAGGGTATAGGTCTTTCACTTCCTTGGTTAGGTTTATTCTTTTTGATGCAGTTGTGAATGGAATTGTTTTCCTGATTTCTCTTTCTGCTAGTTCATCGTTAGTGTATAGGAAAGCAACAGATTTCTGTGTATTAATTTTGTATCCTGCAACTTTGCTGAATTCAGATATTAGTTCTAGTAGTTTTAGAGTGGATTCTTTAGGGTTTTTTATGTACAATATGAAGTCATCTGCAAATAGTGACAGTTTGACTTCTTCTTTACCAATCTGGATGCCTTGTATTTCTTTGTTTTGTCTGATTGCCGTGGCTAGGACCTCCAGTACTATGTTGAATAGCAGTGGGGAGAGTGGGCATCCTTGTCTTGTTCCTCATCTTAGAGGAAAAGCTTTCAGCTTCTCGCTGTTAAGTATGATGTTGGCTGTGGGTTTGTCATATATGGCCTTTATTATGTTGCGGTACTTGCCTTCTTCACCCATTTTGTTGAGAGTTTTTATCATGAATGGATGTTGAATTTTGTTGAATGCTTTTTCAGCGTCTATGGAGATGATCATGTGGTTTTCCCCCTTCTTTTTGTTTATGTGGTGGATGATGTTGATGGATTTTCGGATGTTGTACCATCCTTGCATCCCTGGGATGAATCCCACTTGGTCATGGTGTATGATCCTCTTGATGTATTTTTTAATTCGGTTTGCTAAAATTTTATTGAGTATTTTTGCATCTATGTTCATCAGGGATATTGGTCTGTAATTTTCTTTTTTTGTTGGGTATTTGCCTGGTTTTGGTATTAGAGTGATGCTGGCTTCGTAGAATGAGTTTGGAAGTATTCCCTCCTCTTCTACTTTTTGGAAAACTTTAAGAAAAATGGGTATTATGTCTTCTCTATATGTCTGATAAAATTTGGTGGTGAATCCATCTGGCCTTGAATTTTTGTTCTTGGGTAGTTTTTTGATTACCAATTCAGTTTCGTTGCTGGTAATTGGTCTGTTTAGGTTTTCTGTTTTTTCTTGGGTCGGTCTTGGAATGTTGTATTTTTCTAGGAAGTTGTCCATTTCCTCTAGGTTTTCCAGCTTGTTAGCATATAGATTCTCATAGTAGTCTCTAATAATTTTTTATATTTCTGTGGGGTCTGTCGTGATTTTTCCTTTCTCATTTCTGATTCTGTTGATGTGTGTAGATTCTCTTTTTCTCTTAATAAGTCTGGCTAGGGGCTTATCTATTTTGTTTATTTTCTCAAAGAACCATTGCTTGGTTTCATTGATTTTTTCTATTGTTTTATTCTTCTCAATTTTATTTATTTCTTCTCTGATCTTTATTATGTCCCTCCTTCTGCTGACTTTGGGCCTCATTTGTTCTTGTTTTTCCAGTTTCAATAATTGTGACTTCAGACTATTCATTTGAGATTGTTCTTCCTTCTTCAAATAGGCCCCAATTGCTATATACTTTCTTCTTAGAACTGCCTTCGCTGTGTCCCACAGAAGTAGGGGCTTTGTGTTGTTGTCATTTGTCTCCATATATTGTTTGATCTCTGTTTTAATTTGGTCATTGATCCATTGATTATTTAGGCACATGTTGTTAAGCCTTCATGTGTTTGTGAGCCTTTTTGTTTTCTTTGTACAATTTATTTCTAGTTTAATGCCTTTGTGGTCTGAGAAGTTGGTTGGTAGAATTTCCATCTTTCTGAATTTACTGAGGCTCTTTTTGTGGCTGAGTATGTGGTCTATTCTGGAAAATGTTCCATGTGCTGTTGAGAAGAATGTGTATCCTGCTGCTTTTGGGTGTAGAGTTCTAAAGAAATCTATTAGGTCCATTTGTTCTATTGTGTTGTTCAGTGCTTCTCTGTCCTTACTTATTTTCTGTCTGGTGGATCTTCCTTTGTAGTGAGTGGTGTGTGGAAGTCTCCTAGAATGAATGCATTGCAATATATTTCCTCTTTTAATTCTGTTAGTATTTGTTTCACATATGTTGGTGCTCGTGTGTTTGGAGGTTATATCCTCTTGTTGGACTGACCCCTTTATCTTATATATTGTCCTTCTTTATCTCTTGTTACTTTCTTTGTTTTGAAGTCTATATTGTCTGATACAAGTACTGCAACACCTGTGCTTTTCTCCCTGTTGTTTGCATGAAATATCTTTTTCCATCCCTTGACTTTTAGTTTGTGCATGTCTTTGGGTTTGAGATGAATCTCTTGCAAGCAGCATATAGATGGGTCTTGCTTTTTTATACATTCTGTTACTCTGTGTCTTTTTGTTGGTTCATTCAGTCCATTTACATTTAGGGTGATTATTGAAAGATATGTATTTATTGCCATTGCAGGCTTTAGATTTGTGGTTACCAAAGGTTCAAGGGTAACTTCTTTTCTATCTAACCATCTAACTTAACTCTCTTATTAGGCTATTATAAACACAGTCTGATGATTCCTTATTTCTCTCCCTTCTTATTCCTCTTCCTCCATTCTTTATATGTTAGGTGTTTTATTCTGTACTCTTTTGCATTTCCTTTGACTGCTTTTGTGAGTAGTTGATTTCATTTTTTTCCCTTTAGTTAGTCTTTGGTTGGTCTACTTTCTTTGCCGTGATTTTATTTTCTCTGTTGACATATATTTAGCCTTAGGAGTGCTCCCGTCTAGAACAGTCCCTCTAAAATATCCTGTATGGGTGGTTTGTGTGAGGCAAATTCCCTTAACTTTTGCTTGTCTTGGAATTGTTTAATCCCTCCTTTATCTTTAAATGATAGTCATGCTGGATACAGTACTCTTGGTTCAGGCCCTTCTGTTTCATTGCATTAAATATAGCATGCCATTCTCTTCTGGCCTGTAAGGTTTCTGTTGAGAAGTCTGATGATAGCCTGATGGGTTTTCCTTTGTAGGTGACCTTTTTTCTCTCTGTAGCTGCCTTTAATACTCTGTCCTTGTCCTTGATCTTTGCCATTTTAATTATTATATGTCTTGGTGTTGTCCTCCTTAGGTTGGTCCCTTGTGCTGGGAATTTTGTGGGCTTCCATGGTCTGAGAGACTATTTACTCCCCCAGTTTGGGGAAGTTTTCAGCAATTATATCTTCAAAGACAGTTTCTATCCCTTTTTCTCTCTTCTTCTTCTGGTACCCCTCTAATGAGGATATTGTTCCTTTTGGATTGGTCACACAATTCTCTTAATACCCTTTTATTGCTGGAGAGCCTTTTATCTCTCTTTGCCTCAGCTCCTCTGTGTTCCTGTTGTCTGATTATATTCCATTAATGGCCTCTTGCACCTCATCCAGTCTGGTCTTAAGTCCTTCCAGGGTTTGTTTTATTTCTGTATTTTCTCTCCCAACTTGATCCTTTAGCTCTTGCATATTTATTTGCAGGTCCAGTGACCTTTATTTTGAATTGTTTTTCAGGAAGATTCTTTAAATCTGTCTCCCCAAGCCCTCTCTTGGGGGTTGTCTGGGTAATTCTGGACTGGACCAAATTCTTCTGCCTTTTCATGGCAGTAGAGGTGGTTATAGGCAGGTAGTGCATGTGTCAGCTGGGAGAACAAAGTTCTTTCCTGCTTGCTGGTTGTAGTGCCCTTCTCCACTGCCTGTGTCTGTTACCTGCACACCTGGTGCAGCCTCTGCATTAATCCCTAAGCTGCCGTGGGCAGGATCACCATCCGGGCAGCCCAGAGCCCTGCAGGGAGGGGCAGGTGCACCAGTTGTGCTCTCCTGTGAGTGCCCCTTCACGCCTTGCCCTGGTCTCCTCTGCCTGTGCCCTGCATCTGTGTGTCAGTGGTGGCCTCTGGGTCTGGTCTGGGTGGCTGCATGCTGGGAAGAGATTCTGGGGGTTGCTGTGGGCGTGGCCACTCTCTGGCTGCTCCGCCACTGTGGCAGGACTGTGCCAGAGTGGGAACAACTGGCAGGCTGTTTATCGCCGTGAGGGGCCTCAGGGCTGCGTTGCCTTCCAGGGGGCTATGGTGCCTGAAGTTCCATGGGATTCCCAGCTGCTTGGCTGAGTGTGCCGGGACACTTCCAGCCAGCTGTGAGGACCCTGTCCCTTTAAGGCTTTCAAAATGCACTCGCTTTTCTTTTGTTCCAGGGGAGCCAGCTGTGGGGACCCACTCACAGATTTTACTGTTATGTTTCTCTAATATCCAGCACACCATGCAATGTGGATTATTAGGGCTGGGTATTTAGCAGTCCTGGACTTCTACTCCCACCCCCTTCAACTCCTTTCTTCCCACCGGGGAGATGGGGTCGGGGGAGCACTTGTGTCCCGCTGGGCCGCAGCTTGTATCTTACCCCCTTTGTGACATGCTGAGTTCTCGTAGATGTAGATGTAGCCTGGGTGTTGTACTGTATCCTCTGGTCTCTCTTTTAGGAATAGTCATATTTGTTGTATTTTCAAAAATATGTAGGGTTTTGGGAGGAGATTTCCGGTGACCTACTCATGCCATCATCTTGGTCCCTCCCTAAACAGGGATCTTTTGTAGCCCTTTATTCTCCAGTATGTTTCATGGCATGTAAACATTCTACTACTTCCCTGTAGTGATTAAATAGTATCTCACAACATGGTTGCTCTTTTTTTTCCGTTTTGATGGAAATTTTAGGTTTTTCCATTTTGTTTCTCATTTTTAAATAACAAAATATCATACAGGTTTAAATGAATGAGTGCAACATGCATAAAATGCTGTGGTAGACAAAATGGCCATCCTGTCTAAAACAATCCACAGATTCAATGCAATGCCTATCAAAATGCAACAGCATTCTTCAATGAACTAGAGAAAATAGTTCTAAAATTCATATGGAATGACAAAAGACCCTGACTAGCCAAAGCAATCCTGAGAAGGAAGAATAAAGCAGGGGGAGTTACACTCCCTGACTTCAGGCTCTACTACAAAGCCACAGTAATCAAGACAATTTGATACTGGCACAAGAACAGACCCATAGACCAATGGAACAGACTAGAGAGCCCAGATATAAACCCAAGCATATATGGTCAATTAATATATGATAAAGGAGCCATGTGTAAACAATGGGGAAATGACAGGCTCTTCAACAGCTGGTGTCAGCAAAACTGGACAGCTATATGCAAGAGAATGAAACTGGATTATTGTCTAAACCCATACACAAAAGTAAACTCAAAATGAATCAAAGACCTGAATATAAGTCATGAAACCATAAAACTCTTGGAAGGAAGCAAAGCAAAAATCTCTTAAATATAAACATGAGCAACTTTTCCTTAATGAATCTCCTCAGGCAAGGGAAACAAAATAAAAAAGTGAACAAATGGGACTACATCATGCTAAAAGCTTCTATACAGCAAAGGACACTATCAGCAGAACAAAAAGGTATCCTACAGTATGGGAGAATATATTTCTAAATGACATATATGACAAGGGGTTAACATCCAAAATATATAAAGAACTTATATGCCTCAACATCCAAAAAGCAAATAACCCTATTAAAAAATGGGTGGAGGATGTAAAGAGGCAATTCTCCAAAGAACATCAGATGGCCAACAGGCACATGAAAAGATGCTCCACATCACTAATTATCAGGGAAATGCAAATTAAAACCACAATGAGATATCATCTCACTCCAGTTAGGATGGCCAACATAGAAAAGGTTAGGAACAACAAATGCTGGTGAGGATGTGGAGAAAGGGGAACCCTCCTACACTTCTGGTGGGAATGTAAACTTGTTCAATCATTGTGGAAAGCAGTATGGAGGTCCCTCAAAAAACTCAAAATAGAAATACCATTTGACCCAGTAATTCTACTCCTAGGAATTTACCCTAAGAATGCAGGAACCCAGTTTGAAAAAGACATATGCACACCTATGTTTATATCAGCACTGTTTACAGTAGCCAAGAAATGGAAGCAACCTAAGTGTACATCAGTAAATGAATGGATAAAGATGTGGTTCATATAGAAATCCTACCATTTGCAACAACATGGATGGAGCTAGAGGGTTTTATGCTCAGTGAAATAAGCCAGGCCGAGGAACACAAATAGCAAATGATTTCACTCATCTGTGGAGTATAAGAACAAAGGAAAAACTGAAGGAACAAAATAGGAGCAGACTTATAGAACCCAAGAATGGACTAACAGGTGTCAAAGGGAAAGGGACTTGGGGAGGTGGGTGGGAAGGGGGGGAGAAGGGGAATAAGGGGCATTATGATTAGCACAGATAATGTAGTGGGGGGCACGGGGAAGGCAGTATAGCACAGAGAAGAGAAGTAGTGGTTCTATAGCATCTTACTACACTGATGGACAGTGACTGTAATGGGGTATGTGGTGGGTGGGGACTTGATAATGGGGGAAATCTAGTAACCACAGTGTTGCTCACGTAATTGTATATTAATGATACCAAAATGAAAATAAATAAAGAAAAATGCTATGGTAGATGGTGGCTACCTGCTTATGGGAGCCAGTCCGTCTTCTCACTGGGTCCACCTGTCCCAGACCCCCCGTATTTTATGATTATTATTGCTAGTGTTAGCAGTACCAATTGATCTCATTTGCTACTTGGATGTAAGTCTCGGCAGGAGTGAGATGTTTGTTGAAGAGATTCTCTGCTTCCAACTAGTGTCAGTGACATTGAGCAACTCTTCAAGCTTTATGGGCATTTTCTGCAGCTACTCAGTAAAATAGTATCAAAGTTCTCTTTCAGCTCTGAAATTCTTTGATTCTGCTTTCTTGTCCTTAGAAATCTTTTCCATTACAGGATGCAGGATCCAGGCTGACAGAATCAGAGAAGGATGTCCAGAGTGGGAGAGAGTGGTATCTCTAGTTCCATTATTACAGCCCACAAGTCCCTTGGGGACCCTGGAACTCCCAGCCAGGGCTTCTCATGTGGTGCACTAATGAAGTACCAAATACCACCTAAGAGGCCATGCCACAAATGTTTAACCTGGATGTAACTGAGCATCTAGATCATTGTTATTCAGTAGAACTTCTGTGATGGAAATGTTCTATATTCATACTGTCCAGTATAGTAGGCTCTAGCTACATTTGGCTATTGGGCACTTGAAATGAGACCAGTGAGACAGAAGAACCAGAGACAATATAGCCCTTAAGTCTAGACCTAACTTCAAAGTTACAGAAGTGGGAAAGGGCAGAAGTTAAATGGCACCATGGGGAAAGAATCAGACAAATCTTTTGAAGAGTCTTCAAAAAATCAATGTCATTAAAAATGTTGGGGGAGCGTTGTGTATTTTCCTTGGTTCTTGTCCTGCGACAACAAAAAATTGAAGGGCAGAGACACAGTAGTGGAGCAGAGTAAAAGTTTTATTTAAAGTTAAAGAGAGAAAAAGTGCAGCAGGTGACCTCAGAGGAGAAGCGCCTTGAAAGGTTTAAGTTTTATTGAAAGAAAATGTATGAACTTAGAAAGTGCAGGTGACAGGCTCCCCCTTTTAAGGGTTTTTCAGGTATGTGACAAAGGGCTGGGGTTGCAGACTTGTTAAGACTTAATACAAGAAATTTACTGCTCTGAGATACTGGTGACTTGGTCTGGGAGCTTTCAAAGAAGACTGCCTGCCCTGCCCCCGAGGTGGGCTGAGTTATTGTTTGCTAATGAGTATATTAAGAAACTTTTCATCTAATTGGGTTTTAAAATGCAATCTTATCTTCAAGATGGAATCCTTCTTGCTTTTACTGTTGTGTATGGCTGGGCTTGCTTGCCATATTAATTGCTCAGGTTGTAAGTTACTTGATTAGGGCTGGAGGAGGAAAAGCAGCATCTGGGTAAAGTAAGAAAAATAGGTTGGGCCTTTTAGCAGGCTAAAGTAAATCTTACAATGGCATGATGTAATTGACACACTAAAGACATGGGCTATGCTGAGGTACCCTCCTTTATCTGGGAATATTCAAACTTCCAGGCCAAGTTGTTCCTGCCTTTTTTGAGCTTTAACTGATTAACTCATTAATTCTGGGTCTTTTTAGTGGGCTTTCCTGGCTTTATTCTCTTTTCACCCTGCTTATACCTATTTTTCTGCCTAACAAGAACAAAACAAAAAACAGGGATTGTCCTCAGTTATAATGAAGAGATGAATGAAATGCTAGAACTTCAATTGGGCCATGATTGAAAAAAACAACAGACTTAAATACATTCTTGAGTCAGTTGGGGAACACTGAATATGATTTGGATACAACATAATTGTGGGTAAAATTGTAGTATTTCCAGAATATCTCTCCTGGCTTTAGTGCATTTGCATATCCTCAGGGGTGGAGAGAAGTTCATTTCCATATCAGTGGGTAATTACCTGGGCAACCGAGGGCTTATCTGTACCTGAGAGGTGAAGGTGAGGTGTGATTTTGCTTCTGCTGGAGCAGGAAAGAGAGAAGGCCCCGGACTGCAGTTTGTAAGCAAGAAACAGATTTTAAACTTTATTCCTCCCTTTAACTGATTTCAGTTTTAGAGGTGTTTTGCCCTGGGATTTCCTCTTCCCAGACTTACAATAATACAAAACCACTGTTAGTTTTATCAGGTATGATATTTGTCATGTGATAATGTGGCGGGTTGTTACTCTCAGAAGAGTTATAATGAAGTACTTATGAAGAAGGTCATACATAATATCTACAACTTCCTTTCAAGTGATGAAGCAAGTGTATGTGGGTGTGGGTGTGGAGAGAGAGAAAGCTAAAGCAGACAGGGCAAAATGTTTTCTAAAAGAGCCCTGTCATGCATGATAGTTCTTCCAAGAGAGAAAGTAGAAAACATACCTAATGAACTGAGTCACTTACAAGGAGATTTCCAAATGGGAGTTAAAGATGCTGTCTGGCTTCCTCTTGCTCTTTATAGTAAAATTTGTGAGATGAGAAAGAAGCTAGAATGAGGACTATTAAACATAAAGGAGTCAGGACTTGCTGATTTTGAAAATTCTCAGACCCTCCAGATGGCAAATAAAGCTAAAATTAAGAAATGGCTTTCAGGCAAAGATAAAACTCAGGCTGCTCTCAGGAAAATGTTGTATAAAGATGACTGCAAGAGTGTAGCTATAAAATCTTTTGTTAAGAGCTGTGTGAAAAGAAACGCCTAGGGTCATACCTCAGACAACTATTCAGATAAACAAAAGAGCTTCTAAGAAGCTAAAGGGCACTGTGTGTTAGCCCAGCAGAAGCCCATGTACTGAGAGGAGCATTTAGAGGGCCTGGGAGGGGTGAGAGTATTTTCAAGTGAAGGGATGTGAGTCATGTAGGCAGCCTCCAGTGCGGCCCACGATGAACCTCAACTGCTGATATTTCTGCCCTTGTTCAGTGCCTTCCACACTGAGTACGATACTGTAGATGTGACGGTGTGTAACTTCTGAAGTCTGGCCATCAAAGAGTGGCCTTAGATCCTTACTCTGGGGAGTCCAGTTGCCGTGTCATTTGGATGCTTGAGCAGCCCTATAAAGATGACCCCATGGGAGTGTCCTGGGCTGGAAAGTGTCTCCCTGATTCATGTCATTCCCAGGCCCTTGGGACATGAGCTTCTTTGAAAATAGTATCATTGCAGATGTAATTAGTTAAGATAAGGTCACACTGGAGCAGTCAATGGGCCCGTAATCCAATAACTGGTGTCCCTGAAAGAAGAAAAGGGGCAGAGACACATGTACACAGGAGAGGGCACTGTGAGGACAGAGGCAGTGACTGGAGTGATGCGCCTGCGAGGCAGAGGGGCACGGATGCTGGCCATGGCCGGAGCTCTGAGGAAGGATGCAGCAGATGCTCCCCTAGATCCTTCAGAGAGTGTGGCCCAACAGACATCTGGATTTCAGACTGCTAGCCTCCAGAACTGAGAATAAATTTGTTTCAAGGTTCCCAGACTGTGCATTTTGTATTCATCTCCTGTAGGCAGCCCTAGGAAATCAATACAGAGAGGGACCAACCTCCCGCCAACAGCAGGACCAATTGCCCGCCCAGCAAGTGAGCCCTCGTGGAGGTCTCCCTCCCGCTCTAGGGGACGCTGACTGCTGGCAGCCTCTTGGGAGACCCCAAGTCAGATTGGCCCAGCCCAGTGTCTCTTGAATTTCTGTGCCATGGCAACAGATAGATTTATTGTTATATTAACCCATTAAACTTGGGGATAATTTAGCAATAGATTACTAAGACTACACAGATGTTGGGGGAAGGCCATACCTTTGACTGAATGAATTCACTATTTATTTTATAGATTATGTACTCTGCTCTAGAGCTTTGATCATGGTTTGGACGTTTGTCCTGAGTGACTAGATCAGAGCTTCTGACTGCAGCTTAGCTGTCTCTGCCCACTAACATTAGGTGCTATGCTGTCACTCTGCTGTCCATTCCAGTGGCTCATCTTCCACTACCTTCACCTTCAGCGAGAATGGAGATTAGTTCCATTTTTATCCTTGATCTTGAAATGTCTGATAAGACTCCTGTAAATTTGGGTCTGGTTGAATCACTGCCCCACAACTCAGTGGTTGTATGACATCGTGCAGCTTCCCCACCCCCAAGTTGTTTCATAGGTAGTAAAATGTGGCTGAGTTACCAATAACTTATTGCATTTGTTCAAAATACAGAAAACAGAAAAACAGAAACAGAGACTGTGAAAGTGTGCCGAAGAAGCTCTGCACCAGCATTTGTAAGGTCAACGGGGTAACTGAGTGCAGAGCTGCTGTTCAAGCGCTTCACATGGGGCCTGGCACAGTAAAGGAGAGATGGTGTTATTATACATTAGAACGAAACATGCTCTGGTGATAAACCCATTAAATGTGCGCAAGCCTAGAGCATAGGATGTGAAGATGCCCTATTGCTGTCTCCAAAGAGGAGGCAGTTGGGGACACCTTCCATGACTCAGTTGTGCTAATTGTAAACTAAATGCCACACCTCTGTACGTCGGGTGTTCACACTGAAGCTGTGGCATCTAAGTGGGAGGGGCAAGCAGCTCCCTGGGAAGGCCTGTGTTTCCTGAAGAAATGGGGAAGCTGGAACAGGAAAAGGATAGAAAAATGAGGGCAACCTCTGTGTGTTGGGGCTGGCCTGCTGCTGCTCTCCGAGAGAGTGCCAGCTGCAGCCAGCCCCATCAGTACAGACTTCCTTACTTAGATAATTCCCTAATGTCAGTTACTTTGTCCCTAATTTAGCAGTAAAGGTGATGTTTATTTTGTTAACATTTGCACTGTTAGGTGTTTTACTTGGATTATTCTATTTAATCCTCCAAACAGCCGTATGAGGCAGGTATTGAATGTGGCAAAGACACAGGAGAACCCTGCTCCTGATGTCAAAGCCCATTCTTGTCAATCTTCATAGACATCAACCAGGGAACTTTAATTTTACAGCTTCTTTCTGGATGTGGAATATGGGGATTTCAGGTATTGGCATGTCTGAAAGGCTTGATGCTTTTCAAGGTGGGAGAGGCGAGGTGGAGAGGGTGGGTGGCTTGTTTTGCAGATGTACTGTGGAGCCAGTAACTTTTTCTCTCTTCTCTCCTGCCCCAGCCACCTATTTCTGCTTTTACTGACCTTCAACATCTGTTCTTCCAGAAATGGCTAATGTTGTGATGGCAAAACTGTTGAGAAACTATGGTGTTTTGCAAATGCTTAACATGCCTCATTTATGAATTTTTCCATTTGACCAAAATGAACAGGCTTTCTGTAAGGGACAAAAATCACAAAATCAAGATGTCAGCAAGATAATTCAGTGTGAGAAGCTTCCAAAGAGCAGTGTGGTCTGAGCCCCCCTTGGGGCAGAGAGTGCCCACATCTCAGCCCTTTTGCACAGTGATGGTGACACTGAGTATAGGGCTGTCTCAGGTCTGGTCGATACCTGGCACCTGCGACAGCTGGCAGTGCTTAGTCCAGCCCAGGGAGAGTCCAGAGAAAACCACGGAGATGAGAACCCTCTTGGGCTAAAAAACATCGGCCATTCCTGGTCCTCCAAATCTAGCTGGGAGCTGGGCAAGTGAAGGGCTGGGCTGCATGCACCTGGGCTCCCTGGCAAGGCCTGCTGGAGAGCAGCCATCCCTGCCACCCCACAAGGTGCATCTCCACAGAGAGCGTGAGATTAGAGGGGAGGAAAACACACATGCCTGGGGAGCCAAAAAGCACAGCAGAGGAAGGCCTATGGGAGGAAGGGGGAGCAAAGTGTCCTGAGCCTGAAGCCAGGAGAGCAGAAGCCACCTGTCACCCACCCAGAGCAGGCGGGCTGGGGGGTGGGCCGCATCCAGGGCTTCTGGGTGGGGCAAGGGCGCTTCACACAGGTGACCAATAAGCTCTCCCTTGCCTACACAGCAGTGTCATGGCCACAGTCCCCTCCTGCTTCCTGGCACAAAACTGGAGGCTTCTTTTTTGGAAAAGGTCCTCGTCTTTGGTCCAGGGGGTACTAAATCTGGTTGAAGGTCAGGAGTGCCATCAAGTGAAGGTGGCCACCCACCTCACTTCCATTCCCTCCTGCCACCTACAGGCAGCTCGGCAGAGAGTGATGGGCCCCACAAGCTGCAGTTTCCCCAATGCAAAGATCCCCCAGATCATACCAGAGGGACCAGAATTTTCAGTGCGTGTCAGTCCCCCTCACGACTCTGGGCAGCCGTCTGCGGCACATAGCGAGGGGCCCTTTAGCAAGAAAGATGGAAACTAAAGCCAACAAGTAGGAAAAGGCAATTCTGATAAACTAAAAAAGCAAGCAAACATAGAAGACAGTATGGCAATGCTTTAAATTTTAGTAGGAAAGTGATTTCCAGTCCAGAGTTCTGTAAACAAGGTATGATTTAAGTTTCAGGGCAGAACAAAGACATCTTTCAGGCATGCAAGGTCCCAGAACACTTAGCTCAGCTTCAGAGAGGGAGCCTGGCCTCCCTTCTGCTAATGCAGAGCTGGGAAAAACAGAATCCACGGACCGGTCTTACCTGTGTTCCCAGCGTGTGGGCCCTGAGGCCGTCATGGCACGCGGCCAGGACCCCCTGGACCAGCAGAACGAGGACGACTGTCCTGAGTTTCCCTGCAGTGTGGGGTCCCCCAACTGGCAGCATCACAGTGCCACCCTGACTTGCTAGGAAACCAGTTCTCAGGCCCCACTACAGCCTAGCCCAGCAACCTGGATTTGAACACGTCCTCCAGGTGACTGTTGAGCAGGCTCAAGTTTGAGAACCACTCAATCACTCTCCCATTGTCCTGGGCAATATTCACATTTTCTCTCTTCAGGTCTCAGCACCACCTCCTCCACTGTCTTCACTCAGCAGACGCTGCCTCATTCCGTACTTCGCTGACCGAAGAACTCGGAGAGCTTCCACAGCGGCCACCCTGCCTCTGCTGGTCTGTTGGCTGGTGGTGTGGTGCGTGTCCCTCAGACCTGCTCTGCAGCCCGTGGCCAGCACTGGCTCCTCTGCCTGCTGGCAGACCACAGCACCACCCTCTTTCTGTTCTACATCACTTTTGTTTTTAACTGCCCATTGGATCATGCCCATCGAAGCATGCTATTTTTCTGATGCCCATCGAAACATGCTGTTATTTTTCTGAACTAGAAAAGTGTTTTTTCTTAATCCTCTTTCACCAACTATGGCCCTCTCTTGCAACAAGACTCCTAAGAAGTGTTTTCTAAACTGCTGACAAACTCACGAACAACCTCAGGCTGCCGAGCGCAGCTGTCAGCTCTTACCCTTTCCCTTACTCACCACAGGCCTCTGAACCTGGGGGTCCTTCCCTTCTCAGGATGACACTTTCCTCACTGGTTTCCAGGAACACGTACCCCTCCCCAGGTGATTGCATCTTCTTACCCTCCTTCGCTGGTTCTTTTGTGTCTCCCAACTTAATGGTGCTGTGGCCCAGGGCCCTGCATTCAGCCCCTTCCTCATTCTCTTTACCCTCACTTCCTAGGTGGGTGCCTCCAGTGTCATGGCTTTAAATAACATCAATATGCAGATGACTCCAAAGTGACAGCTCCATCCCAGACTCCAGACTTTTCATGTCTAAAGTCATCTCAAACTCAGTATGCTCAAAACCCAGCCCCGATCTTCCTGCTTGACCTCCTCATCTCAGCTCTGGCACCTTCCTGGTGCTGAGGCCAAACACTTTGGAGCCATCTTTGTCTACTCTTTCATACCCTGCACCTGACTGCCAGGAAATCTCACTTCTAGCTTCAGGATATGTCTATAGTTTGACCACTGCTCACTGCTGCAAACTATACCAGGGTGGAGCCACCACCACTATAATTTTTTTCCTGGCCTGGCCTTCTGGTTTCCCTGCTTCTACCCTGCATTCTGCCAGAATGATCCATTTGAAATAGAAATCAGATAGTGTTCTGCCTTCGCTCAAAGCTCTCCAGTGGCTCTCTCCTTCACCCAGAGCAAGAGCCAAATTCATGACTGGCCTTCCAGGCCTCATGTGAGTCTCTGGAGGCCTGGATTCCTCTGTCCTCTACCACTTTCCTCTTCCCTGCCACATTCCAGTCAGGCTTTCCTGCTTTTCCTTGAACATGAGCTGCATGCCTTCTGTCTGCGTGCTCTTTTGCGCTTTCTACAAATATTCATCTGGCTGACTTGTTTACTTCAAGTGTTGGATCAAATGTCACCATCTCTAGTCTAACTCCAATCATTGTGTTTAAAGCACAATGTGTTCTCATCACCACTGTCTGTCCCTCTTACTGTTTTACTTTATCTTTTTTCCATATTATTTATTACCTTATAACATGAGAAAGTTTGCCTTGTTTTCTTCTCCCTGCAATACTACGAAAAACTATACAAGGTAAGGATCTTTGATATTTCTGTTCACTGATGGATTCTAAGTGCCTAAAATAGTATCTGGTGTTGAGTAAGCATTTGACTATTAGGTGAATAAATTAACATCCTCAGAAGATACTTCACTGAAAGAAGATATTTACAAAAGGTGCCCTAAGAACAAGAAAAACTCCTGCAAATTAAGAAATGAAATGTTCAATAAAAGGATTGGAAAATAAAAGTAAAATATCTTGGGAAGTAAAGCAGTAAGACAAAGAATAAGAAGGAAAAATCTGGAACCATAGTAGGAGGTTTAACATCTAATGATAGTTGTTCAAGAAAAAGACAAGGACATCAGAGAGAAAATGTATTAGAAATAATTGAAGAAAATTTCCTAGAATTGAAAGATAAGAATTTCCAGATTGGAAGAGCCCACCAAGAACACAGAACTAGGCCCTGTCATGACAGGGAGAAAAAAACTGTACAACTTGCATAGCAATCACATTCGAAATAAGATCAGGTACAAGGAAAGAAGACTCACAATAGCTATGAAGTTCTCAGAGGCAACAGTGGAAGCTAGAAGACAGTATGGCAGTGCCTTAAATTTTAGTAGGAAAGTGATTTCCAGTCCAGAGTTCTGTAAACAAAGTATGATTTAAGTTTCAGGGCAGAACAGAGACATCTTTCAGGCAAGCAAGGTCCCAGAACATTTAGCTCAGCTGCAAAGAGGGAGCCTGGCCTCCCTTCCTGCTAATGCAGAGCCTCATGCTCCCTGGGGGAGCCCAGGGGAGTAGGACTGTCCTTGTGCCTTTTAGTTCCCAGCAGCTGAGCCAAAAGCATTTGGTAAGTTCATTATATGATAAAACAAATGCCTCTGTGATGAAATGGTCTAAAGAGCCAGCCTCCTCAGTTCTCAGATCTGTTAGAATATTCGCATGACCATGGGTAGATATGTGATTACACTTTTTGGAACATGTTTTATTCTCTCATGGGCAATGGTTTAAAGAGTGGGGTGAGCTCCCTCTTGACATGTGACCAGCATTGCCCTGGTGGATGATCCTGTGACAGTGCAAATGTCTGCCTGGTGCGGAACTGGGGAGATCTCAGTGAGGCACTAAATGAGGGATAGACCAGAGCAGTGGAGACCCCACTCTCAGAACATTTTGAGTCCTCCTGAAATTGGGGCTTGGTCCCTCCTGGTTCCTATGGTAACTTTTCCCTGCCCTGAGGTGGCAAGGCACACACACACACAAATGCATGCATGCACATATGTACACATATATGCATGCCCACATGCACACACAGCCGGCAGAAAAGCCCAGGCCCTCAGGCAGAGTAGAGACGCTGGAATGTTATGAGGCAGGGGTTTTGGACCTCGTTGGATTTGTTCTCACCCTGCTACCTGGGAGACTGAGCTGGTTTCCTCAGAGAAAGCACTATACCAACACTTTCACCTCCCCCATAACAGAGCGCTTACATGTGCTAGACACTTTCTCCATTTGTTACTTTATTTATTTATTTTTTTTTGAGAGGGCATCTCTCATATTTATTGATCAAATGGTTGTTAACAACAATAAAATTCAGTATAGGGGGATCAATGCTCAATGTACAATCATTAATCCATCTCAAGCCTAACTCTTGTCAGTCTCCAATCTTCTGAAGCATAACGAACAAGTTCTTACATGGTGAACGAATTCTTTCATAGTGAATAAATTCTTACATGGTGAACAGTACAAGGGCATTCATCACAGAAACTTTCGGTTTTGATCACGCATTATGAACTATAAACAATAAGGTCAAATATGAATATTCGTTTGATTTTTATACTTGATTTATATGTTGATCCCACATTTCTCCCTTTATTATTATTATTTTTATTTTTAATAAAATGCTGAAGTGGTAGGTAGATGCAAGATAAAGGTAGAAAACATAGTTTAGTGTTGTAGGAGAGCAATTGTAGATGATCAGGTGTGTGCCTGTAGACTATGTGTTAATCCAAGCTAGACAAGGGCAATAAAACATCCACGGATGCAGATTTCTCTCAAAGCAGGGGGGGTGAGGTTCTGAGCCTCACCTCTGTTGATACCCAATTTCTCACCTGATGGCGCCCCTGCGACTGTGCCTGTCTTAGGTTGTTCCTCCCTTGAGGAATCTTACCCGTCTCTGGCTAACCAGTCATCTTCCGGGGCCATACAGGGAAATGTAAAGTTGGTAAGTGAGAGAGAAGCCATATTGTTTGAAAAGGTTACCTTTTTACTTCTTTGCAGATTTATGCCCTGTGGCTTCTATGCCCAGCACTTGTCTCAAGGTATCTTTACCACCTGGAGGAATTATGATACTGGGTAACTTCGATATGAGGCACGAATTCTATTTAAGGGTTGTAATTAGGAAGGAAGAAGAAAAGCTATAGAGGTAGCATATGGAAGAAAACATGGGAGGATTGATTATTTCTTTGACATATCTTCTTGTAGAGTACCTTAAGTATGTATAGGTTTTAAACTACTAATTTGTACACACATATTAACATAATAGGAATACGGTGACATAAACAAAGCAAATCTATAATTACCATCCATCTCCAGTGAAGCCAAGAAAACCATTTAGGCACCCTAGGCATTTGTGAAAATTTGTCTATGATATGATGGATATTGTCCAACTGTACTTGATCAGTCTGAGAAAAATCAGACAAATTAAAGCAGCCCATTTCTGGGATCTGTTCACCTCCCATATGTCCTTTTAACTGTAGTCTATAGTCATAAGATTTTGGAGTGCTACACCTTGCACCCCTCCCAACTCCTGGTTGAGTTCCAACAGTACAGATCCGGTCAAATTCGTTGTCTCACTGTATGCACATGCCAGCCTAGACATCTCCCTCCTCATTACTATGGCAAGTCCAGGAAACGGTGGGGTGGACGCAGCCACGACCGCAGCATCGCCCGGATCCCTGTGGAGGCTTTTTGATGATCATCCCCCGGCACGAGTCCTCCAGAGAGTGCTGATGCCGGAAGCTCCTCCTCATATTGTATCTTAGTTCATTTTCTGGGTATCCAAGCTAGGCCTTGATCTTCTGCATAGAAACAAACATACCCTTTGCCCACACTTTGACATGCCCTCTATACCACTGTGCAGAACTCATTGGAGGTCAGCACACAGGGACTGCTTTTTTTTTTTTTTTTTATTAAGAGAAAGGAATATTATCAGAAAAGAGTACCTCCATAGCTGATCATCTGACACCCTTTAAGTGATCAACATTAAGGATATTTAAAGCATGCGTTGATCTTTGATTTACCAATAGTTTTATCCTATCAAGGAGTAATCCCCCTTTTCTTTCTTTCTTTTTTTTTTTAATCTTTAATCTACACTTACATGAAGAGTACTATGTTTACTATGCTCTCCCCTATATCAGGTCCCCCCTAACAACCACATTACGGTTACTGTCCATCAGCTTAGCAAAATGTTGTAGAATCCATACTTGTCCTCTCTGTGTTGTGCAGCCCACCCTCCCCTTTCTCCCTCCCCCCATGCATGCTAATTTAATACCCCCCTTTTTCTTTCCCCCTTATCCCTTCCTGCCCACCCATCCTCCCCAGTTCCTTTCCCTTTGGTACCTGTTAGTGCATTTTTGGGTTCTGTAATTCTGCTGCTGTTTTGTTCCTTCAGTTTTTCCTTTGTTCTTATACTCCTCAGATGAGTGAAATCATTTGGTATTTCTCTTTCTCTGCTTGGCTTATTTCACTGAGCATAATACTCTCCAGCTCTATCCATGTTGCTGCAAATGGTTGGATTTTTCCACGTCTTATGGCTGAGTAGTATTCCATTGTGTATATGTACCACATCTTCTTTATCCATTCATCTACCGATGGACATTTAGGTTGCTTCCAATTCTTGGCTATTGTAAATAGTGCTGCGATAAACATAGGGGTGCATCTGTCTTTCTCAAACTTGATAGCTGCATTCTTAGGGTAAATTCCTAGGAGTGGAATTCCTGGGTCAAATGGTAGGTCTGTTTTGAGCATTTTGATGAAATTCCAAACTGCTTTCCACAATGGTTGAACTAATTTACATTCCCACCAGCAGTGTAGGAGGGTTCCCCTTTCTCCACAGCCTCGCCAATATTTGTTGTTGTTTGTCTTTTGGATGGCAGCTATCCTTACTGGTGTGAGGTGATACCTCATTGTAGTTTTAATTTGCATTTCTCTGATAATTAGCGATGTGGAGCATCTTTTCATGTGTCTCTTGGCCATCTGTATTTCTTTTTTAGAGAACTGTCTGTTCAGTTCCTCTGCCCATTTTTTAATTGGGTTATTTGTTTTTTGTTTGTTGAGACGTGTGAGCTCTTTATATATTCTGGACGTCAAGCCTTTATCGGATGTGTCATTTTCAAATATATTCTCCCATACTGTAGGGTTCCTTTTTGTTCTATTGATGGTGTCTTTTGCTGTACAGAAGCTTTTCAGCTTAATGTAGTCCCAATTGCTCATTTTTGCTGTTGTCTTCCTTGCCCGGGGAGATATGTTCAAGAAGAGGTCACTCATGTTTATGTCTAAGAGGTTTTTGCCTATGTTTTTTTCCAAGAGTTTAATGGTTTCATGACTTACATTCAGGTCTTTGATCCATTTTGAGTTTACCTTTGTATATGGGGTTAGACAATGGTCCAGTTTCATTCTCCTACATGTAGCTGTCCAGTTTTGCCAGCACCATCTGTTGAAGCGACTGTCATTTTGCCATTGTATGTCCATGGCTCCTTTATCAAATATTAATTGACCATATATGTTTGGGTTAATGTCTGGGGTCTCTAATCTGTTCCACTGGTCTGTGGCTCTGTTCTTGTGCCAGTACCAGATTGTCTTGATTACTATGGCTCTGTAGTAGAGCTTGAAGTTAGGGAGTGAGATCCCCCCTACTTTATTCTTCTTTTTCAGGATTGCTTTGGGTATTCGGGGTCTTTGGTGTTTCCATATGAATTTTTGAATTATTTGTTCCAATTCATTGAAGAATGTTGCTGGTAATTTGAGAGGGATTGCATCAAATCTGTATATTGCTTTGGGCAGGATGGCCATTTTGACGATATTAATTCTTCCTAGCCATGAGCATGGGATGAGTTTCCATTTATTAGTGTCCCCTTTAATTTCTCTTAAGAGTGACTTGTAGTTTTCAGAGTATAAGTCTTTCACTTCTTTGGTTAGGTTTATTCCTAGGTATTTTATTCTTTTTGATGCAATGGTGAATGGAATTGTTTTCCTGATTTCTCTTTCTATTGATTCATTGTTAGTGTATAGGAAAGCTACAGATTTCTGTGTGTTAATTTTGTATCCTGCAACTTTGCTGTAGTCCGATATCAGTTGTAGTAGTTTTGAAGTGGAGTCTTTAGGGTTTTTTATGTACAGTATCATATCATCTGCAAATAGTGACAGTTTAACTTCTTCTTTACCAATCTGGATTCCTTGTGTTTCTTTGTTTTGTCTGATTGCCATGGCTAGGACCTCCAGTACTATGTTGAATAACAGTGGGGAGAGTGGGCATCCCTGTCTTGTTCCTGATCTCAGAGGAAATGCTTTCAGCTTCTCGCTGTTCAGTATAATGCTGGCTATGGGTTTATCATATATGGCCTTTATTATGTTGAGGTACTTGCCCTCTATTCCTATTTTGCTGAGAGTTTTTATCATGAATGGATGTTGAATTTTGTCAAATGCTTTTTCAGCATCTATGGAGATGATCATGTGGTTTTTGTCTTTCCTTTTGTTGATGTGGTGGATGATGTTGATGGATTTTCGAATGTTGTACCATCCTTGCATCCCTGGGATGAATCCCAATTGGTCATGGTGTATGATCCTTTTGATATACTGTTGAATTGTTTGCTAATATTTTATTGAGTATTTTTGCGTCTACATTCATCAGGGATATTGGTCTGTAATTTTCTTTTTTGGTGGGGTCTTTGCCTGGTTTTGGTATTAGGGTGATGTTGGCTTCATAGAATGAGTTTGGGAGTATTCCCTCTTCTTCTAATTTTTGGAACACTTTAAGGAGAATGGGTATTATGTCTTCTCTGTATGTCTGATAAAATTCCGATGTAAATCCGTCCGGCCCTGGGGTTTTGTTCTTGGGTAGTTTTTTGATTACCGTTTCAATTTCTTTGCTTGTAATTGGTTTGTTTAACTTTTGTGTTTCTTCCTTGGTCAGTCTTGGGAGGTTGTATTTTTCTAGGAAGTTGTCCATTTGTTCTAGGTTTTCCAGCTTGTTGGTATAGAGGTTTTCATAGTAGTCTTTAATAATTCTTTGTATTTCTGTGGAGTCTGTCGTGATTTTTCCATTCTCATTTCTGATTCTGTTGATTTGTGTTGATTCTCTTTTTCTCTTAATAAGTTTGGCTAGAGGCTTATCTATTTTGTTTATTCTCTCAAAGAACCAGCTCTTGGTTTCATTGATTTTTGCTATTGTTTTATTCTTCTCAATTTTGTTTATTTCTTCTCTGATCTTTATTATGTCCCTCCTTCTGCTGACTTTAGGCCTCATTTGTTCTTCTTTTTCCAGTTTTGATAATTGTGATGTTAGACTATTCATTTGGGATTGTTCTTCCTTCTTCAAGTGTGCCTGGATTGCTATGTACTTTCCTCTTAAGACTGCTTTCGCTGCATCCCACAGAAGTTGGGGCTTAGTGTTGTTGTTGTCATTTGTTTCTATATATTCCTTGATCTCTATTTTGATTTGTTCATTGATCCATTGATTATTTAGTAGCATGTTGTTAAGCCTCCATGTGTTTGTGAGCCTTTTTGTTTTCTTTGTAGAATTTATTTCTACTTTTATACCTTTGTGGTCTGAAAAATTGGTTGGTAGAATTTTAATATTTTGGAGTTTACTGAGGCTCTTTTTGTGAGCTAGTATGTGGTCTATTCTGGAGAATGTTCCATGTGCACTTGAGAAGAATGTATATCCTGTTGCTTTTGGATGTAGAGTTCTATAGATGTCTATTAGGTCCGTCTGTTCTAGGGTGTTGTTCAGTGCCTCTGTGTCCTTACTTATTTTCTGCCCGGTGGATCTATCCTTTGGGGTGAGTGGTGTGTTGAAGTCTCCTAAAATGAATGCATTGCAGTCTATTTCCCTCTACAGTTCTCTTAGTATTTGCTTCACATATGCTGGTGCTCCTGTATTGGGTGCATATATATTTAGAATGGTTATATCCTCTTGTTGGCCCTTTATCATTATGTAGTATCCTTTTTTATCTCTTGTTACTTTCTTTGTTTTGAAGTCTATTTTGTCTGATATTAGTACTGCAACCCTTGCTTTCTTTTCACTGTTGTTTCCTGAAATATGTTTTTCCATCCCTTGGCTTTTAGTCTATGCTTTTCTTTGGGTTTAAGGTGAGTTTCTTGTAAGCAGCATATAGATGGGTCTTGCTTTTTTATCCATTCTATTACTCTGTGTCTTTTGATTGGTGCATTAAGTCCATTTACATTTAGTGTGACTATTGAGAGATATGTACTTAATGCCATTGCAGGCTTTAGGTTCGTGGTTACCAAAGGTTCAAGGTTAGCTTCTTTAGTATCTTACTGCCTCACTTAGCTCGCTTATTGAGCTGTTATATACACTGTCTGGAGATTCTTTTCTTCTCTCCCTTCTTATTCCTCCTCCTCCCTTCTTCATATGTTGTGTTTTGTTCTGTGCTCTTTTTAGGAGTGCTCCCATCTAGGGCAGTCCCTGTAGGATGCCCTGTAGAGGTGGTTTGTGGGAAGCAAAACCTCAGCTTTTGCTTGTCTGGGAATTGTTTAATCCCACCATCATATTTAAATGATAGTCGTGCTGGATACATTATCCTTGGTTCAAGGCCCTTCTGTTTCATTGCATTAAGTATATCATGCCATTCTCTTCTGGCCTGTAGGGTTTCTGTCGAGAAGTCTGATGTTAGCCTGATGGGTTTTCCTTTATAGGTGACCTTTTTCTCTCTAGCTGCCTTTAAAACTCTTTCCTTGTTCTTGATCCTTGCCATTTTAATTACTACGTGTCTTGGTGTTGTCCTCCTTGGATCCTTTCTGTTGGGGGTTCTGTGTAATTCCATGGTCTGTTCGATTATTTCCTCCCCCAGTTTGGGGAAGTTTTCAGCAATTATTTCTTCAAAGAGACTTTCTATCCCTTTTCCTCTTTCTTCTTCTTCTGGTACCCCTATAATACGAATATTATTCCTTTTGGTTTGGTCACATAGTTCTCTTAGTGTTGTTTCATTCCTGGAGATCCTTTTATCTCTCTCTTTGTCACCTTCTATACGTTCGTGCTCTCTGGCTTCTATTCCTTCAATGGCCTCTTACATCTTATCTATTCTGCTTATAAATCCTTCCAGGGATTGTTTCACTTCTGTTATCTCCTTCCTGACATCTGTGATCTCCCTTTGGACTTCATCCCATTGCTCTTGCATTTTTCTCTGCAACTCATTCCATTGCTCTTGCATTTTTCTCTCCATCTCTGTCAGCATGTTCATGATTTTTCATTTTGAGTTCTTTTTCAGGAGGACTGGTTAGGTGTGTCTCCTTCTCAGGTGTTGTCTCTGTGATCTTTGTCTGCCTGTAGTTTTGCCTTTTCATAGTGATAGAGATAGTTTGCAGACCTGGTACAAGTGACTGCTGGAAGAGCTTCCCTTCTTGTTGGTTTGTGGCCTTCCTCTCCTGGGGTGATTTTTTTTTTCCCTCAGGCGCCAGTCCTAGGCACCCGCTCCCCACTGGTCCCGCAGTGCAGGCACCAGTCTCAGGCATCTGCCCACTGGTCCCGCAGGGAAAAATGTGCGATATTCTTTGTCCTCAGGTGCTGGTCCCAGGCACCCGCTCACCGGTCCTGCTGCTCTGCCTCCCTAGCACCAGGGTCCCTGTCCCTTTAAGGCTTCCAAAAAGCACTCGCCAAAAAGAGAAAAAAAAAGGGGAAAAGCACGCGATTTCCTCCTTCCTCAAGCGCCGGTCTCAGGCACCCACCCACCGGTCCCGTAGGGAAAAACACGCGGTAATCTTTGTCCTCAGGCGCCGGTCCCAGGCACCCCCTCACTGGTCCCGCCACCCTGCCTCCCTAGCACCGGGGTCCCTGTCCCTTTAACGCTTCCAAAAAGCTCTCGCCAAAAGGAGAAAAAAAAAGGGGGAAAAATGCGCGATTTCCTCCGTCCTCAGGCGCCAGTCTCAGGCACCCGCCCACCGGTCCCGCAGGGAAAAATGCGCGATATTCTTTGTCCTCAGGTGCCAGTCCCAGGCACCCGCTCACCGGGCCTGCTGCTCTGCCTCCCTAGCACCAGGGTCCCTGTCCCTTTAAGGCTTCCAAAAAGCACTCGCCAAAAAGAGAAAAAAAAAGGGGGAAAAACGCGCGATTTCCTTCGTCCTCAGGCACCGGTCTCAGGCACCCACCCACTGGTCCCACAGGGAAAAACACGTGATATTCTTTGTCCTCAGGTGCCGGTCCCAGGCACCCGCTCACCGGTCCTGCTGCTGCCTCCCTAGCACCAGGGTCCCTGTCCCTTTAAGGCTTCCAAAAAGCACTCGCCAAAAAGAGAAAAAAAAGGGGAAAAGCGCGCGATTTCCTCTGTCCTCAAGTGCCGGTCCCAGGCACCCTCTCACTGGTACCGCCACCCTGCCTCCCTAGCAACAGGGTCCCTGTCCCTTTAAGGGTTCCAAAAAACACTCACCAAAAAGAGAAAAAAATAAAAGGGAAAAACGCGCGATTTCCTCCGTCCTCAGGCACCGGTCTCAGGCACCCGCCCACCGGTCCCATAGGGAAAAACGCGCGATCTTTGTCCTCAGGCGCCGGTCGCAGGCACCGCTCACCGGTCCTGCCACCCTGCCTCCCTAGCAACGGGGTCCCTGTCCCTTTAAGGCTTCCAAAAAGCACCCACCAAAAAAAAAACAAAAAAAACCGCTCCGGTTTCTTTCCACCTGCCGGGAGCTGGGGGGAGGGGTGCTCGGGTCCCGCCGGGCCGGGGCTTGTATCTTACCCCCTTTGCAAGGCGCTGGGTTCTTGCAGGTGTGGATGTGGTCTGGATGTTGTCCTGTGTCCTCTGGTCTCTATTTTTGGAAGAGTTTTGTTTGTTATATTTTCATAGCTCTATGTGTTTTTGGGAGGAGATTTCCACTGCTCTACTCACACCGCCATCTTGGCTCTGCCTCATTTGTTACTTTATTTTAATAATCTTTCCAACCAAACAAGTTTGTCCCAATTATTATCCCTATTTTATAGGAAAAAACCCAAGACTTACGAAGCTTGTCCAGGTTCACACAAGCGATTGCACTCAGTGATCAACACACACATTCTGATTGAGAAGTCTGTGTTCTTCGTTTGCATTGCATATCCCCGTTGATGACAGGGACAGGCTAATCCTATCAGATGGTGTCACACCGCAAGGCTGGACCAGACTCCACTACTGCTGTCATGGCCTGGAAGGTGCAGAGCACATCCTTCACAAGGACGCTGCAGTCCCCACCCCACACTGTGATTCCTGTCAGTCCTCCAAGGGAGGGCACCCCTGCGCAGGAGCTCCGGGCTGCTCGCTCCGAGCAGGTGTCCATCCATCAGCGGGACTGTGAGCCACTGAAGTTGGATCCATGGCTGTAGGCTGATTTCACTCTCAGCAATTAGCCCAGGATCTGCGACACTGCAGGTGGGCAGTCAACATCTGCTGAATGAAGGAATCAACCTCCCATCTCCAAGTGGGAGAGGGAAATGAGGGCAGCATTGTTTGTGAAGTGGACTGGACCTCATGATAGCCTCAGCCATCTGGGACCACCAGTGCTTCAGTGATCTGGCTCCGGGGAGCCAGAGGGTTGGTAAAACGTGCTCTGATCAGGAGGAGAGGTGATGAAAACAGCCTTCCAGGGCCACCGGCCAGCTTAATAGTAGGATGAGAGGCATCAGGGGTCACTGTCATGCTAGAATTGACATGTGGCTCTCTTCACAGTGATGTGGAAAAATCAAGACCTGCAGGCAGCATCTGCTGCCGTAGGAGAGTGGGGAGCCTCCTGACCCGAGACAGCCTGGCCCCTGCTCCCTTAGGAGCCCAGCTTGCCGACTTGGGTTCCTCACCCAGCCTCTGGGGTCAGGGACACTCAGGCTCTGGTGAAAACCAGGAGCTCCCTGCAGACTCTCACCTGCACACACACAGGGCGCTGTACTTCTGAGAACCCCGTTCCGTGGGGCCAGTCAACACATGCTGCTCTTACACTCCGACAGGCGCCAGAGGGCCTGGAAGAAAGAGACAGTGCTCCTGTCCTAATCAGTTATCTAGTAACTCATAATGTGAGCAACTGCCAGATTTTTAAGAAACAAATCTTCAGAATGGTGATCAATGTTCTTAACCCATGTCACTCCCAAACACAAGGGCTGAGAGCACATGAAGATCCACAGATCATCACAAAACTGTCTTTACTAACAAAACCCAAGAACCCCAGACACAGCTGTGGACATCAGCTTTTTTTCTTTCAAATTTTAAAATGGTATTTTGCATATACATACTTCAGAAGTATAGTCACATTTTGGAGGATATAAATCCAAGAAATCATTGTGAAATGTTCTGAGATCTGAATTCAAACACAGACCTATTAAGACGACTTCCGTAAGCCCTCTGTTCTTTGAAGTATGTGCCATTTCTCCTATGCCTTCAGGGCCTGAGAGCTGGAACTACTGTTATGCAGCAGCCCGGGGAATGGATGCTAGGAAGTGAGTTAATGTAGAGTCACAGAACTGCACATCTTTTAACATGCAGTGGGTAAGTAGGAAAGTGTCAACCCAGCTAGCTTTTTAAACAATCCTGTAAGAAAATACCCTCCATTTATCCCACTGGTATTTTATCTTCCTTCAAGGTGTTAGTCAGAAATAAACCTAACGAATATTTTCCATACACAGCAAGATGCCCAGACAACCAAAAGCCACCCTCAGTATTTCTGGCCTGGGGGCTTGTCAGAATCAGGGCCCCCCAGAGCTGCTTCCTCTTGGTGAGACAGGCTGTCCGGGGGCCTCAGGGTGATTCCTGAGGGGCCCCGCTGGCTTCCCCTGAGATATGAGACCACTCAGGCAGAGCTTTCAGCTGAAGCCTTGAGGGTGGCCACTGGTGAAGCAGGCAGGACCTCTCTGTAGGCTCTGTCGCCGTGGTTTGGATGAAGTGGGTGGGGAGGAAGGGAGCAGTGTCGTCTGGCTGAGCTGTGACATCAGGTGAGCTCTTCTGCCAAAGCGTCGCCCTCAACTCACTCGTGACATATCCTGCCTTTAGGTGATGGGGCTTCGGGGCCTGAGAAGCACACCACCAGACCCACAAAGTGGGTTAAAATATATCCATGAGAATTTATAACTATGGAAGTCATCACCGTAACTTGGAAGAAGATAGTCGTGACTTAGAAACAAGAGTGTCTGTGATGAAGAGACTCATGAGGCATCACTGAGTACCTGAAGGTCACACGCAGGGTGGCAGCCCCACCGATAAGGCTCGCGCCATCCGAGGACTGTATCGTCTGCACTGACACTCTTCTTTCTCCCTTATGGAAGGAGTAGAAACAGAGGCTGATAAACACTTAGAAAGTCCCTCATAGGCACGGACCAGACCATCAGAGACCCACCTTGTCTTTTAGAACGCATGCCTTAGCTCACAAGATGAAAAGTATGCAGGAAGTCCTTGGCCACTCCTACTATGATGAGAAAACTCCTAAAATCTGTTACCTGTGGTAGAATTATTTAGGGTATGCTAATCCAAATTAATGCCCGTTTTTAAAATAAAAATGTTAGATGATGCCATAATTTTTTTGGTTAGGGCATTACATGTCCCATATATATATGTAGACTAGCTTACACTTTATACATTTCATCAAATGTGGGGTTTTGTCACCCAAACAGTGGACAAGAAATTAAGGACTGAATTAATCCCAGATGTATACTCTGATAACTCACCATATTTTGAAATAAGTTTAATTGCAGGGACAGGGGAAGAGCTGAAAATTTTCCTATTTATCACCCATCTGGAATTGTATCATTGAACTTAGAACAGTAAGTTACAATGTTGACAAAATTGAGGTACAGTCTGTTCTAATAATACACACAGAATCCAAAATTGCCAATTCTCAGTCACTGCTACCTGACGTACAATGTCACCATGAAAAGGCTTCCCTGGACTGCTGTCGCTGATGCCATGAAGCCCACCCCCAAGGGCAGCTGTGGCCTTGGACTGCAAGGAGCCTCTGGAACTTCACACAGAGCGCCTGACCTCTGCTGAGAACGGGGGGGGGGGGGTTCTAGGAGGGCTACAGTGCCCTCCATTCAGCTCTTAAAGACACTAAGGTGAGCTTGAAATACAAAGAGGAAGAGTTCAACTACTGTGCGGAAAGGCTTACACCCCCAACCATTCCCCTCCCATCTGTTCTGTTTCTTTTCAGGTTTTGGAGTGGTTTCTTCCTCCTGCTCATCTGAAAGGTTCCCCAAAGAAATGCTGAAAAAAGTATTATCACTAGGCTATCACGTTAGAGAATCTTCCCCATACAGAAGAGAGACACCACCTGACTTCCTGTTTGTCAACACAGCAGACACCCCTCTTCAGGAATCATCTACTGAGGAGGGGTTGCCGCCTGCTCCCATGTAAAGACAGCTCCTGGCTCTGGGGAAGAGAAGGGCTTTCTGTTTAGAACAACTTACAAACACACACCAAGAAACATGCAAATGCTACAGAGAATTGGGGTGCATATTTCATGTCCAACACCGACAAGGGGAACGCTTGTTACAAAACACTGATGGGATGGTTTCTGTCACTCATGCTCTTAACTTGAGGGTCTTTGCGACACAAGGGGGCCTGTGAGGGTGTTTCTTCTCCTTTTTCTCAGGATTTGCAGTTGGTTCTATGCCCAGTGTTCAGCAATCTGGTAGCTCTGGGCCCAAACAGGCCTCTAGTCTCCCTGCACTTTCTCATCCCTCTGTGAAGAGCTGAGCTCAAACGCTGGAAACCGCGAGGTCTCTGGTGCCAAGATGTCAGAGAGAAAGTGAATCGCACCGGCCATTCCTGCAACACAAAACGCAGGTCTTTTTATGATGGGCACAGGCGTGTCTGAAACAAAGTGTGCTGCGCTGCCTGTGCCAGAGGCCCGGGACAGACAGGTGCCGAGGCCCTTACAAACCACCTTGCACAGACAAAGAGCGCTCAGGCTGCCAGCACTTAGTGGAATATGTTTTCTGCACTATCTTTGGTTTTTAATTGGCTTTGAAGTTTTAATCTTGTACCTTGAAACTTTAAGATGATCTCACAGAATTGTTACTGAAAAAGTTATGGGTGCTGCTATTATGATATTTAACATATAAAAATTCCTCAATAGAGCCTTTATATTCTTATTCCAAATAAAAAGTTGTATTGCATATCTTCCTTAGGTTTTAAGAATGTTGTTTTAAATTGAATTTTACTTGCTTTTTTCAAACACTCACCCAAAGCCACTGCAGCGACCAAGGTCGGGCTTTAACCTGGTGCACAGGGGCGCCTGGAGGGGTGGGAAGGCTGCTGGCCAGCGCCAGCCTCCAGGTCCCATCTCTCTCCTCAGTTACTCCCTGCTGGGGTTCTTTTTTTGAGGTACAGTTGATACACAATATTATATTGGTTTCAAGTACAGTAATTCAACAGTTAACTACATTATTAAATGCCTATCCCCAATTAGTACACTGTCACCACAAAAAGATATTACAGAATTACTGACTATATTCTCTATGCTGTACTTTCATCCCCATAACTAATTTATATGATAACTGAGATTTTATACCTCTTTATCTCCTTCACCTATTCACCCACCCACCCAAACCCTCCCCCATGGTAACTACCAGTCTCTTTTCAGTATCTGTGGGTCTGTTTCTGTTCTGTCTGTTTTGTTTTTTAGGTTCCACATACAAGTGAAATCATATGGTATTAGTCTTTCTCTGCCTGGTTTATTTCACTGAGCACAATTCCCTCTAAGTCCATTCATGTTGCAAATGGCAGGATTTCTTTTTTTTTAATGGCTGAATAATATTCCACTGTGTATATGTACCACCTCTTCTTTATCCATTCATCTACTGATGGACACTTTGGTTGCTTATATAACTCGGCCATTGTAAACATAGGTATGCATGCATCTTTTTAAGTAAGTAATTTTCTTCTTTTCTGGTAAATTCCCATAAGTGTAACTGCTAGGTCATATGGTATTTCTATTTTTAGGTTTTTGAGGAACTTCCAAACTGCTTTCCAGTGGCTGCACCAATTTATCCTCCCACCAACAGTGTAGGAGGGCTCCCTTTTCTCCACATCCTCGCCAACATTTGCTGTTTGTCTTTTGGATGGTGGCGATCCTTATTGGTGTGAGGTGATATCTCATTGTGGTTTTGATTTGCATTTCCCTGATGATTAGTGATGTGGAGCATCTTTTCATGTGCCTCTTGGCCATCTGTTATGTCTTCTTTGGAAAAGTGTCTATTTAAGTCCTTTGCCCATTTAATTGGATTATTTGTTTTTTTTTATTGCTGAGGTATATGAGTTCTTTATGTATGTTGGATATTAGTCCCTTATAGAATATATCACTTTTGAATATACTCTCCCATACTGCAGGTTGCCTTTTCACTTTGTGGATAGCTTCCTTTGTTGTGGAGAAGATTTTTGGTTTCATGTAGTCCCACTTGTTCATTTTTACATTTGTTCTCCTTGCCCAGGGAGATGTATCTGAAAAGAAATTACTCAAGCTTATGTTGAAGAAATTTATACCTATGGTTTCTTTTATGGTTTCATGTGTTACATTTGAGTTTTTAATCCATTTTGAGTTTACTTTTGTGTATGGTGTTAGTGATCTAGTTTCATTCACTTGCATGCAGCTGTCCACTTTTCCAAACACCAGTTACTGAAGGGACTTGTCTTTTCCCCATTTTATATTCTTGCCTCCTTTATCATATGTTAATTGACCATATCCATAGGTTGATTTCTGAGCTCTCTATTCTGTTCCATTGATCTATGGGTCTGTTCTTGCACCAGTTCCATACTGTTTTAATCACCACAGCTTTTCAGTATAGCTTGTGAGCAGGGAGCATGATACACTCAGCTTTGTCTTCTTTCACATGTTTACTTTGGCTGTTTGGGACCATTTGTGGTTCTCCATAAATTTTAGAATTCTTTGCTATGGTTTATTTAAAAATGCCATTGTTATTTAGATGGTGATTATATTGAATCTGTAAATTGCTTTGGGCAGGATGCCCATTTTGACAATATTAATTCTTCCTATGAGTGTTCCATTTATTTGTCTTCTTCAATTTCATTCAGCAGTGTCTTATAGTGTTAAAAGTACAGATCTGGCATTTTGTTGGTTAGGTATATTCCCTGGTATTTTATCTTTCTGATGCAATTGTACATGGAGTTGTTTACTTGATTTTTCTTTCTGTTACTTAACTATTAGTATATGGAAAGGCAAGATTTCCATATATTGATTATCTGTCCTGCAACTTTGTGGAATCCAGTTATTGGTTATAATAGTTCTTTTTCTTTTCTGCTTTGTTTATTGTTTCTGTTTTAGGGTATGTTGTTTTGATCCCAAGTGTTCAAATGGGGAATTATTTCTTTTATTAAGTTATCATTGATATACAATCTTCTGAGGGTTTCACATGAGCAACATTGTGGTTATTATATTCACTCATAATATCAATTTCCCTCCACCCCACTGGAGTCACTGTCCATCAGCGTAGTAAGATGCTAGAGTCACTACTTGTCTTCTCTGTGCTATACTGTCTTTGGCATGACCACCCTATATTATGTGTGCTAATCATAATGAACCTTAATCCCCTTCTCCTTTACTTCCCATGCACCCTCCAAAACTCCTTCCCCTTGATAACCACTAGTCTCTTGGAGTCTGTGATCTGCTGCTGTTTTGTACCTTCAGTTTGCTTTGTTGTTACATGCCAAAAATGAGTGAATTCATTTGGAACTTGTCCTTTTCCACCTGGCTTATTTCACTGAGCATAATACTCTCTAGCTCTATCCTTGTTGTTGCAAATGGTAGGATTTTTCTTCTGGATGAATAATATTCCATTGTGTATATGTACCACATCTTCTTTATCCATTTATCTACTGATGGACACTTAGGTTGTTTCTATATTTTGGCTATTGTAAATAGTGCTGCTATAAACATAGGGGTGCACATGTCTCTTTGAATCTGGAATCTTGTTTTCTTAGGGTAAATTCCTAGGAGTGGAATTCCTGGGTCAAATGATATTTTTATTTTTAGTTTCGTGAGGAACCTCCATATTGCTTTCCACAATGGGAACTAACTCACGTTCCCACCAACAGTGTAGGAAGGTTTCTGCTCCTCCATATCCTTGGCAGCATTTGTTGGTTTTCTTTTGGATGTTGGCCATGCTAACTGGTGTGAGGTGATATCTCATTGTGGTTTTCATTTGCATTTCCCTGATGATTAGCAATCTGGAGAATCTTTTCATGGGCCTGTTTGCCATCTGAATTTCTACTTTGGAGAAGTGTCTGTTTGGATCCCTTGCCCAGTTTTCAATTGGGTTATTTGCTTTTTTGGGTGTTGAGAAGTGTGAATTCTTTATATATTTTGGATGTTAATCCCTTATTGGATATGTCCTTCAAGAATATATTCTCCATAGTATAGGATGCATTTTTGTTCTTCTGATGGTGTCCTTTGCTGTACAGAAGCTTTGTGGTTTGATGTAGTCCCATTTGTTCATTTTTACTTCTGTTTCCTTTGCCCGAGGAGATGTGCTCAGGAAAAAGTTGCTCATGTTCATTTTCAAGAGATTCTTGCCAATGTTTTCTTCTAAAAGTTTTGTTTTTTCATGACTTACATTCAGGTCTTTGAACCATTTCAAGTTAATTTTTGTGTTATGAAGTTAGACAGTAATCCAGTTTCATTCTCTTACATGTAGCTGTCCAGTTTTGCCAACACCATTGGTGAAGAGGCTGTCATTTCCCCACTGTATATCCATGGCTCCTTTATCGTATATTAATTGGCCATATATGTTTGGGTTTATATCTGGGCTCTCTAGTCTGTTCCATTGATCTATGGGTTTGTTCTTGTGCCAGTACCAAATTGTCTTGATTACTGTGGCTTTGCAGTAGAGCTTGAAGTTGGGGAGTGTAATCCCTCCTGCTTTATTCTTCCTACTCAGAATAACGTTGGCTATTCAGGGTCTTCTGTGGTTCCATATGAATTTTGGAACTATTTGCTCTGGTTCATTGAAGAATGCTTTGGTATTTTGACAGGGATTGCACTGAATCTGTAGATTGTTTCAGGCAGGATGGCCATTTTGACAATATTAATTCTTCCTACCCATGAGCATGGGATGCATTTACATTTATTGGTGTCTCCTTCAATTCCTCTTAAGAGTGTCTTGTCGTTTTCAGGGAACAGGTCTTTCACCTCCTTGGTTAGGTTTATTCCTAGGTATTTTATCCTGTTTGATGCAACTGTGAATGGAATTGTTTCCTGATTTCTCTTTCTGCTAGCTCATCACTAGTATATTCGTATCACTAGTGATTTCGTATCCTGCAACTTAGCTGAATTCAGTTATTAGTTCTAGTAGTTTTGTGGTGTATTCTTTAGGGTCTTTTTATGTACAATATCATGTCATCTGCAAACAGTGACCATTTATAACTTCTTCCTTAACAATCTTGATGACTTTTATTTCTTTGTGTTGTGTGATTGCTGTGGCTAGGATCTCCAGTACTATGTTGAATAAAAGTGGTGAGAGTGGGCATCCTTGTCTTGTTCCTGATCTTAGAGGAGAAGCATTCAGCTTTTCACTGTTAAGTATGATGTTGGCTGTGAATTTGTCATATGTGGCCTTTATTATGTTGAGGTACTTGCCCTCTATACCCATTTTGCTGAGACTTTCTATCATGAATGGATGCAGAATATTGTCAAATACCTTTTCAGCATCTATTGAGATGATCATGCAATTTTTGTCCTTTTTATTGATGTGATTTATGATTTTGATGGATTTTTGAATACTGCACCATCTCCTGGCATCCTTTGAATAAATCCCACTTGCCCATGAGGGATTATCTTTTTGATGTATTTTGAATTTGGTTTGCTAATATTTTGTTGAATATTTTTGCATCTATGTTCATCAGGTTTATTGATCTGTAATGTTCTTTTTTTTGTGGTGGCCTTGCCTAATTTTTCTATTAGAGTGATGCTGCCCTCATAGAATGAGTTTGGAAATATTCCCTCCTCTTCTACTTTCTGGAAAACTTTAAGGAGGATGCATATTAGGTCTTCACTAAATGTTTGATAAAATTCAGTGGTGAAGCCATCTGGTCCGGGAGTTTTGTTCTTAGGTAGTTTTTTGATTACCAATTCAATTTCATCCCTGGTAATTGGTCTGTTCAGATTTTCTGTTTCTTCCTGGGTCAGTCTGGGAAGGTTTAGTTTTTCTAGGAAGTTGTCCATTTCTTCTAGGTTACTGAATTTGTTAGCATAGAATTTTTCACAGTATTGTCTAATAATTCTTTATATTTCTGTGGTATCTATTGGGATTATTCCTTCTTCATTTTTTATTCTGTTTATGTGTTTAGACTCTCTTTTTTCCTTGATAAGTCTGCCTAGGCATTTATCTATTTTGTTTATTTTCTTAAAGAACCAGCTCCTTGTTTTATTGATTCTATCATTTTATTCTTCTCAATTTTATTTATTTCTGCTCCGATCTTTATTATGTTACCCCTTCTACCAAGTTTGGGCCTCATTTGTTCTATTTCTAGTTTCATTAATTGTGAGTTTAGACTGGTCATTTGGGATTGTTCTTCTTCCCTGATGTAAGCCTGTATTGCAATATAGTTCCCTTTTAACATGGGCTTCACTTCATCTCACAGATTTTGGAGTTGCTGAGTTGTTTTCATTTATCCTCATATATTGCCTGATCTCTGTTTTTATTTGGTCATTGATCCACTGATTATTTAGGAGCATGTTGTTAAGCCTGCATGTGTTTGTGGGCTTTATGTTTTCTTTGCACAATTTGCTTTTAGTTTCATATCTTTGTGGTCTGAAAAGGTGGTTGGTACAATTTCAACCCTTCTGAATTTACTGAGGCTCTTTTTTGTGGCCTGTATGTGATCTATTATGGAAAATGTTCCAGGTGCACTTGAGAAGAATGTGTATCCTGCTGCTTTTGGTTGGTGTTCTGTAGATGTCTGTTAGGTCCATCTGTTCTAATGTGTTGTTCAGTGCCTCTGTCTCCTTACTTATTTTCTGTCTGGTTGATCTGTCCTTTGGAGTGAGTGAAGTGTTGAAGTGTCCTAAATGAATGCATTGCATTCTATTTCCCCCTTTAATTCTGTTAGTATTTGTTTCACATATGTAGGTGCTCCTGTTTGGGTGCATAGATATTTATAATGGTTACATCCTCTTCTTGGACTGACCCCTTTATCATTATGTAATGTCCTTCTTTGTCTCTTGTGACTTTCTTTGTTTTGAAGTCTATTTTGTCTGATACAAGTACTGCAACACCTGCTTTTTTCTCTCTATTGTTTACATGAAATATTTTTGCCATCCCTTTACTTTCAGTCTGTGTGTGTCTTTGGGTTTGAAGTGAGTCTCTTATAGGTAGTATACAGATGGGTCTTGCTTATTTATCCATTCTGTAACTCTGTCTTTTGATTGGTACATTCAGTCCATTTACATTTAGGGTGATTATTGAAAGATATGTACTTATTGCCATTGCAGGCTTTGGATTCATGGTTACCAAAGGTTCAAGGGCAGCTTCTTTCTTTCTTGCAGTCTACCTTAACTCACTTATTACACTATTATAAAACAGTCTGAAGATTCTTCTTTCTCGCCCTTCTTTTTCTTCCTCCTCCACTTTTTATGTTAGGTGTCATAATCCATACTCTCTGTGTATCATGACTGACTTTGTGGGTAGCTGATTTAGTTTTGCATTTGTTTAGTAATTAATTGGTTTACTTCCTTTACTGTGGTTTTATTTTCTCTGGCTAGAAGCACTTCCATCTAGAGCAGTCCCTTTCAAATACACTGTACAGACTGTTTGTGGGCAGTAAATTCCCTCAATTTTTGCTTATCTGGAAATTTTTAAATCCCTGCTTCAAATTTAAATGATAATCTTGCCAGGTGGAGTATTCTTGGTTAGAGGTCCTTTGGTTATATTGCATTAAATATATCATGCCATTTCCTTCTGGCCTGTAAGGTTTCTGTTGAGAAGTCTGATGATAGCCAGATGGGTTTTCCTTTATATGCGCTCTTTTCCATTTTAGTTATTATAT
Organism: Manis javanica; assembly: GCF_040802235.1. NCBI lineage: Eukaryota > Metazoa > Chordata > Mammalia > Pholidota > Manidae > Manis > Manis javanica. Next base: position 107,352,521 of record NC_133161.1, on the reverse strand, counting down.
GCCTTGGTGTTGTCTTCCTAGGACCCCTTGTTTTTGGAAGATCAGTGCACTTCCATGGCCTGAGAGACTATTTCCTTCCCCAGACTGGGGAAGTTTTCAGCAATTATTTCCTCAAAGAGACTTTCTCTCCCTTTATCTCTCTTCTTCTGGTACCCCAATAATGGAAATATTGTTCCGATTGGATTAGTCACACAGCTCTCTTATTATTCTTTTATTCCTAGAGATCCTTTTTTCTCTCTGTGCGTCAGCTTCTTTGTATTCCTGTTCTCTAATTTCTCCTCTATTTACATTTCCTCTACCTCTTCTAGTCTGCTTTTAAATCCCTCCATTGTATATGTCATTTCAGATACTGTATTTTTCAGAGTGTCTATATCTCTTGAATTCATCCCTTAGATCTTGACTATTTTTCTGTAGCTCTGTGAGCATGTTTATGATTTTTAGTTTGAAATCTTTATCAAGATTGGTGATTTCAGTTTCACTTAACCCTCTTTCTGGTGTCTGAGGGATTTTGGATTGAACTTCTGCCTTTTCATAATCCTACTTGATACTATGAATAATAGCTTTGTGTAGGCGGTGCCCTGTACTGCCCAGAAGCTCTACTCTCTGGAGCTGCCCGGCACCTGGAGCAACAGCAAGGGGTCACTGAGTGGCTCTGGTGCCTGCCTGAAGGGAAGAGCTCTTTTCTGCTTTCCAGCTGCAGTGCCTGCCTCCACTGCCAGGGCCAGTGGGCTGAGCATGCAGGGAAGAGCCTCTGTTTTATGCCCTTGTAGCTGCCCTTTGGCTGGCCTGGCACAACAGTATGGGCAGCAGGTTTGCCATCCAGTGCCACTGGGAACTGGAGTGGCAGGCTTTGTAATGCAGTGGGGTGCCTCCACACTATGTTTCCAACAAGGAGGATGGAGGACATAAAGCTCCTGAAAGTTCCCAACCTGCTGGGCTGAGTGTGTCTGGATGATTTTGTCCACCTATCTTTTCTCTTGAGCAGCAATCTCTGTGTAATCCTTGCCCCTTTAGCAGCCCTCTTGCTGTTAGAAGTCTCTCAGGCTGCCTACCTTTCTTTTTCCTGGAGTGGCCAGTTGTGGGTATCTGTTCTCCACAAGCAGCTGGAATCTCATTCTCTCTGACTATTCCACCTGTCTTTGCTATCCAACCCCACTAATCTACAGAGCAGATCTCCAGGGGTGGGTGTTTAGCAGTAATGGGTTCTACTCCTTCCCCGCTCCATTTCTCTTTCTCCCACCAGTGAGCTGGGGTGGGTGGAGGGCTTGTATCCCACTGGATCATGGCTTTGCTACTTTTCCCTTCTCCATGAGGTCTTCTCTTTTCCCCAGATGTAGGCCTTTTGTTGCAGTCTTTTTTCTGGTTGCTCTTTCAGAATTAGATGTATTTGCTGTATTTTCATGTTATATGTGGTGTTTGGGAGGAAGTTTATGCCTCACTTCTCACGCCACCATTTTTTTTCTGGTTCTGTCAGGTTTTTGGTGTAGTCTTTAGGGTTTTCTATAAATAGTATCATGTCATCTTCAAGCAGTGACTGTTTTACTTCTTCATTACCAGTTCGGATGCCTTTTATCTATCTTGTCTGACTGCTGTGGCTAGGACCTCCAGTACTAGTTGCGTAAATGTGGTGAGAATGGGCATCCTTACCTTGTTTCTGATTTTAGAGGAAAAGCTTTCAGCTTTTTACTGTTAATTATGATGTTGGCTGTTGTTCTGTCATATACGGCCTTTATTATGTTGAGATACTTACTTCTATACCCATTCTTTTGAGAGTTTCTATCATGAATGGATGTTGAATGTTGTCGAATGCCTTTTCAGCACCTATTGAGATGATCATTTGGTTGTTATTCTTCTTTTTGTTAATGCAGTGCATCACACTGATTTACTTGTGAACACTGTACCATCCTTGGATGCATGAAATAAATTCCGCTTGGTCATGATGGATGATCCTTCTGATGTAGTTTTGAATTTAGTTTGCTAATATTTTTTGAGGATTTTGCATCTATGTTCACCAGGAAATTGGTCTGTGATTGTGTTTTGTAGTGTCTTGGTTTTGATTTAGTGTGATGCTGGCTTTGCAGAATGAGTTTGGCAGCATTCCCCTATCTTCTATTTCTTGGAAAACTATAAGAAGGCTCAGTATTAGCTCCTCTTTAAGTGTCAGAATTCATCCATGGACTTTTTGTTGTTGGGAGTTTTTCTATTTTTAGTTCAATTTTATTACTTGTAGTTGGCCTGTCGGGTTTTCTGTTTCTTCCTGGTCAGTCTTGGAAGACTGTGGGCTTCTGGGAATTTATCTATTTCTTCTCTGTTGTTCAATTTATTGGCAAATTGTTCTTAGAATTCTCTTACAGTTCTTCTGATTTCTGTGATGTCAGTTGTAATGTCTCATTTTGTGTCCATTTTTTTCTTTATAAATCTGTCTGAGGCTTGTCTATTTTATTTATCTTCTTGAAGAGCCAGCTCTTGGTTTCATTGATGTTCTTCCTATTGTTTCCTTAGTCTATATTTTACTTATTACTGTTCTTATCTTTGTGATGTTTCTCCTTATATTAACTTTAGGTTTTGTTTGTTCTTCTTTTTCTAGTTCCTTTAGTTTTAAAGTTAGGGAAGTTGCTGTGAACTTCTTAGAACAGCTTTTGCTGCATCCCATATAATTTAACCATTGTGTTTGTTTTCTCTGTCTCCATGTATTTTTGATTTCCTCTTTGTTCTGTTCATTGATTTTATTGATTATTGTATCCATTATTGGTTATTGGATCCACTGATTATTGGAGTTGTTTAGCCTCAGGTGTTTCTGTATTTTCCAGTTTAATTCTTGCAACTGATTTGTATTTTCACAATGTTGTGGTCTGAAAAGATGTTTGGTACAATTTGAATCTTCTTAAATTTATTGAGATTTATTTTGTATCCTAATATATTATCTATTCTGGAGACCATTCTATGTGCAACTGAGAAGAATGTGTATTCTGCTTCTTTTGGGTGGAATGTTCTGTATATATGTGTTACATCCATCTGGTCTAATGTATCATTCAATACCACTGTTTCCTCATTGCTTTGTCTGGATGATCTAACTACTGATGTAAGTACGTTGTCAACATCCCCTATTATTATTGCCTTACTGTCAATTTCTCTCTTTAGGTCTGTTAGTATTTATTTTATAGATTTAGATGCTCCTATTTTGGGTATGTATGTATATATTTACAATTGTTATACCTCCTTATTGGACTGACCCCTTTATCATTATATAATATACTTGTCTCTTGTTACTTTGTTATGAAATCTATTTTGTCTGATATAATTACTGCTACTCCTGCTTTTTTCTCTCTTCTACTTGCATGGAATATCTCTTTCCATTCCCTCACTTTCGGCATATTTGTCTTTAGGTCTGAAATAAGTCTGCTGTAGGCAGCATACATATGGCTCTTGTTTCTTTTTATCTTTAGCCACCCTATGTCTTTTCACTGATGCATTTAGTCCATGTACAGTGATTACCAATAGTTATGTACTTATTGTCATTTTGTTGTTTCTGGTTTTTTTTTTTATAGCTCCTCTCTGTTCCCTTCTTCTCTTGCTCTCCTCCCTTGTGATTTGATGATTTTCTTTACAGTTATGCTTGGATTCTTTTATCCTTATTTTTTATAAGGTTTGTGGTTTCCATAAGGTTTCATATGCAGCTTCCTATATATGTAACAGTCTATATTATGTTGATGGTCACTTAATTTCAAGCACATTCTAGAAGTACTCTATTTTTATTCTTATTCCTCTTATGCTTTTCTGGTATAAGATGTCATAATCTGTATCTTTTGTGTATCCCTTGATGTATTTTGTGTATAGTTGATTTTACTACTTTTATTTTTTGAACTTCATATTAGCTTTGGAAGTGATTGATCTACTACATTTACCTCTGCCCTTTGATTTGTGGCTTGTTACAAATTATCCAATTCATACACACATGCACAATATTAATATAAAAAATACATGAGTCTCTTTGAGGATGTCTTTTGTTTTGTCAATTATATTTTATATATATAGAATAGTTTTCAGACTGTTCATGTTGCATTTGCCAATTTCCTGTTATTGCTTGTTTTTCAGAATTTTCTTCAATATTGTCTTCCAACTATGAATACTTTATATTACTAATGAATATTCATTATCTTCATACTTGTTCATATAAATGTTTTCACTGATGAAAAACATTTGCACTTAAAGACATTTACACCTAAATAAGTCATTAAAAAATATCCTGTAAGGCTGGTTTAGTGGTGATTGATTACTTTAACCTACATTTACCTGGGAAACTTAATCTCTCCTTCAGTTCTGTATAAAATAATATTTCTGGATAAAATATTCTTGGTTGTAGATAGTTCCCTTTCATTATTTTGAATATATCACATCACTCCCTTCTGGCCTGTAAAGTTTCTGCTGAGAAATCTGCTGATAGCCTTATAGAGTTTCCCTTATAGGTAAAACTGTCTGCTTTCTTCTGCTGCTGTTAAGGTTCTCTCTTTATCTTTAGTCTTTGCCATTTTAATTACTGTGTGTCTTGGTGTTGTCATCCTGGGGTTACCTTGTTAGGGGCTCTTTGTGCTTCTAGGACCTGGGTGTTTATTTCCTTCTCCAGACTGGGGACGTTTTCAGCTATTATACAATTTCTACCCCTTTGTCTCTCTCTTCTCCTTCTGGGACCCCAATTATTTGAATAGTGTCACACTTGCAGTTGTCACACAACTCTCTTAGCATCTTGTCAGTTTTAGAAATTCTTTGTTTTCTGTTCCTCAGCCTGGTTATCTTCCACAACACTATCTTCCAGTTCATGGGTCCTTTCCTCTACCTCCTCCAGCCTGCTATATATTCCTTCTATTGTATTTTTTTCATTTCAGTTATTGTATTCTTCAGTTGAGTGGCTCTTTTTGTATTTTCTATCTGTTTGTTGAAGTTGTCACTGAGATCACCAACTCTTTTTCTCAGTTCAGTGACTATATTTATGACCATTACTTTGAATTCTTTATCAAGAAGATTGCTTACCTCTGTTTCTTTTAGCAGTTTTTTTCTGGTGTTTTGTCTTGTTCTTTTGTTTGTAACATATTATTCTGCCTTCTTATTTTGTCTGGGTCTCTTTGTTTCTTCCTTTTATTAGATAGATCAGCTATGCCTCCTGGTCTTGAAAATAGTGGTTTTAGGTAGTGTGCATTGTGCGGTACCCAGAATTATTAAACCCTCTGTTACCAGACCCCAATTCTCTGTTGTGGCAAGGTGCAACTGCATTGGTAGGCTGTGGGCAGGGAGCATTTCACAGCTGGCTCTTGCAAGCATCTGGCCAGTGGGCTAAGGGAGGACTGAAAAAGTGTTGTCTGTCTCTCCTTTCTCCTCCAGAGATAGCTGCCTCAGAATCTCCCAACACACTTACCTTGGCTAGAAAATCTTTAAAACTGCTGCCTTTGTGCTGGGTCTAAGAGTGTCCAACAGAGCTCACTGGTCCTCTATAACTAACTGGAGTCTTGGCCCCCCTCCACCCAGTACTCCTACTCTTCCTAGTGGCCAGCCCCATTTATCTTCAAAGCCCATTGGAGACTTGTCTTTCCAGAGCAGATACCCAGGGCCGGGTGCATCAGGTTCCTGAGCATTTATACCCTCCTAACTTTGTTCCTCTTCCTCCTGCTTGAGGGCTGGGATGGGGGAAGGGCTTGAATCCAGATCAGTTATGGTTCTGCTCCTTTACCCTTCTCAATGTGGCCTTCCCTTCTTCGCTGGTGTAGACTGACTCTTCTTTGGTGCTTAGGTAATTTTCAGAGTTAATTGTATTTAATGTAGTTTTCTCCTCAGTGTGTACATGGGAGGAGGTTATTATCACTGTTAGCTCCTATTCCATTATCTTCCTCTGACTTTGATCCCTCTCTATTGGGTTATTTATTATTATTTTTATGTAAAACTTATATACAACAAATTACAGAAGTCTTCAGTGTTGCAGGATATTTCCATTACTACCAACATTTGTCCTCCAAGGAGTTCTTGTGTGTGCCTCTCCATTCTACCCCTGCCACCATTCCTACCCCACCAAGGATTAGTTTTGCTTGTTTCAGATTATCACATGAACAGAGTCACAATTGTAGCCTGTTGTATCTGGTATCTGGTTTCTTCTTTCAGTTTTTCATTGATTCATTCATATTTTTTGTAAGTCTGGAGCTGTTTTCCTTCATTTGGGCTGTTCTAAGCCTTTCCTATAAGCTTTTATATAAAGAAAGAGTTACAGCAGCTTATTTAAGAAATATGAAAACTACTGATCTATGTAATAGATAGTGATGCATAACACTGTCTGAAAAGTCATCCTGAGATGACACTTGTTTGCTTGTTTTGTTGGGGTGGGACAGCAGGTCCACTTCAGCAGGAGAAAGCTCCTCCAGAAGGAGTCACAGATGTCAACCCTTCCAGGTGAGCAGTCTCCACACAGGCACTCAATACAACTACTTTCTACCCATGGATAGGAATCTAACTAGTGCCTACTGCCAGAGACTTGTGAAGCACAGGGGAACAGATGAATTTGGTAACTTCCCAGTCTTTAGGGATTATACATTCAAGGATTTTGACTTACTGGGGCTTTGAAATTGCCATTATAAACTTGAAGGGACCCTATTTAAAGCTCAGGTATTAACTCTGTTATATATGGTGCAAATGCACTGCATTTTTATGACATGAAAGAATAAAATTTTTATTTGGAGAAATATTTTATGATTCCTTTGAATATTAAAAAGATCTTACTCAGCAAAAGATAATGACAAATTCTCTATTTTATACTCATATTTCCATTATGTGATTTAAAAATATCAATAGCATAAAAAAACAGGGCACATCACTATAGACAATTCATCAAAAGGATAATAAAGGAATACTACCACAGCTTTACACAGATAAATTTAACACCAATGTGAAACTACTAAATATGATCAAATATGAAACAGAATAACTTGAAAAGCCCTGTAAACTATTAAACAAATTAAATTTATAATTTAAAAAATTCTTAAAAAAATTCCTAAGCTGAATAATTTTCACTGGAGAATTCTACCATTTAAATGAAAATTAACACCAATTCTTCCTCCAATTAATATACAATCTGTTCCAGAAAACAGAGGAGGAGAGGATAAAGTATCCTCAATATAGTTTTTTAGGTAAGTAGGTCAGTATTACCCTGATAACAAAAACAAAAACAAAAAGAAAAACAACAGCCTAATACGCCATGTGAATACAGGTGGAAAAATCCTCAACAGAATATTACCAAATGCAATTCTACACTATACAGAAAGAATTTTACACCATTACCAAGTGAGGTTTATTCCACAGATGCAGAAATTGATGCAAAATTTTTTTTTGACAAAATTCAGTACCCCACTATTATGTTTTTTAAAAAAATATTCAGTTATTCCTTCTGAAGTTTATTTTGGAACTAGTATAAGATGTGGCTCTAAAGTACAGCTGACTTGAAAATTATGGGGTCCAGGTGTATGGACCCCAATGCAGTTGAAAATTTGCATATAACTTTTGACTTCCCTACAACTTAATTACTAATAACTTACTGTTGATTTTATGGTAGTAAATAATGAGGACGAATATCTACATATATTTCATGTATTCATGACATACCTATTTCTTAACTTTTTTGATATTTCTAGGGACATGGTTTGCCTGCGAGTTATTTCAAATTGTTGCAAATCTCCAAAATATTTTCTAATATAGTTATTGAAAAAAATCCACATATGCGCGGCCTCTGCAATTCGAACCCATATTGTTTTGAGGGTCAATTACAACTAAAAGTTATCATCACTTTATCCTCACACCATTTAACCTCTGCCCTTTGATCTGTGGCTTGTTATAAATTATCCAATTCATACACACATGCACAATATTAATATAAAAATACATGAGTCTCTTTGAGGATGCCTCTTTTGTTTTGTTAATTATATTTTATATATATAGAATAGTTTTCAGACTGTTCATGTTGCATTTGCCAATTTCCTGTTATTGCTTGTTTTTCAGAATTTTCTTCAATATTGTCTTCCAGCTATGAATACTTTACATTACTAATGAATATTCATTATCTTCATACTTGTTCATATAAATTAAATAATTAAATATATTTAAATAACTAAGTTTCCAGTGACCAGTTTATTATTATAACACAGTATCACAGATGAAACGCAGAGAGGTTAACTTACTTCTTGCATTACAGAGTAACAGTAATGTTCTGACTTTATATAGACCTCACAAAAGATCCAAAAATACTTGGAAGACATTCATAGGATCACAAAATAGGTAAGGTGAAAAGACTCAATATAATTTTCAGCAATAAACCACCCTGTTCACAGCTGTGTTACAGTGATTACCCATTAAGATCAAATGTAATAGTGGTCATCCACAAAAAGGGGGGGATCAAATTCACTTGCCCCAATATTATAAAACTATAGTCTTTTCCTCACTCTTACCTTCAAAGAGAGAATAGGGTCTGTCGGGAATGCGGCACCCATGTGCTCCATACTCAAGACACCACTCTGCAAACTAAGAAGAAAGTGTTTCTCTTAGAGTGTCTCCGCTCTTCACCGGGTGAGGTGGCAGCTAAGAGTGCAGGGATTCATCAGGATTCAGAGACAGAAGATCCCTGGCAACAGGTTAGGAGTGTGAGCTCTGGATGGAGCCCCAGTGTCCCCTCTTCTCAGCTGGGTGATACCCAGCAACTTGTTACCCCTCTGCATGTTCCCTCACCTGTCAAAAGGTGGTAGCGAAGACTGAAGCAAAAAACACAACTCAACAATAACCTGCTTTTTTAGGCACCTGCCTCCTGTCCCTTAGAGTCAAAATTTCTGAAGTAACTTGAAGCATGTTATATCCACATTAAAACACCCTTACCTCTGAAATGGCCTTCCGAATCCCCTGAGAGCTCCCCATGGCTATCTTCTCAGGCAACTGCAGCCTGTTCCCAGCTACTCCCAGTCCCACTCCTATAAAACTCCGCTCTGCTGCCCGACCACTTTCTTCATCTTTAAAGCTCTTTTTCCCTTCACTCTCCAAGCAATTTCCATCAAGCTCTCTGACTCTTCCTTCTTAAGCCTGTCTTCAATGGTTTTTTTACAACATTATCAGAAATTTCCGTTTTTCACCTAACTTATTTTTTTTGTCATTTGTATACAAAGAATCATTAAGTAATAAACACAAGGAATATAAAATTCAGCATATTAAAACTTTTGGCTTTCTACCCTCCCCAATCTGCTCATTCTTCTAATTTGTTTTATGTGCCATCTATCAGGTTTTCTTAAGTCACACAATTGGGAGACATTCAGATACTTCCATCTTCTTCACATTAAGGAAAGAAACATTAAATTCTGTGGGCTCAATCAAAATGTTTCTAAATCTCTTGTCTTCTGTTTTTTTTTATTAAGGTATCATTAATATACACTCTTATGAAGGTTTCACATGAAAAACATTGTGGTTACTACATTCACTCATATTATCAAGTCCCCCCAACACTCCATTGCAGTCACTGTCCATCAGTGTCAATATTTCCCTTCTCTGTGTTAGTCTTCCTGAGACATACACACACACCATGTGTGCCAATCATAATGCCGCTCAATCCCCTTCAGCCACCCCTCCAATTGCCCTCCCTCACCTTTCCCCATTGGTAACTTCTAGTCCCTTCTTGGAGTCTGTGAGTCTACTGCTGTTTTGTTCCTTCAGTTTTGCTTCATTGTTATACTCCACAAATGAGGGAAATCATCTGATACTTGTCTTTCCCCACCTGGCTTATATCACTGAGCATAATACCCTCTAGCTCTATCTATGTTGCTGCAAATGGTACGATTTGTTTCCTTCTCACGGCTGAATAATATTCCATTGTGTAAATGTACTATATCTTCTTTATCCATTCATCTGCTGATGGACACTAAGGTGGCTTCCAAATCCTGGCTATTGTAAACAGTGTTGCGATAAACATAGAGATGCAAATATCTTTTTGAATCTGGAATCTTGTTTTTTTTGGATAATTTCCTAGGAGTGCAATTCTAGGTCAAACGGTATTTCTATTTTTAGTTTTTGGAGGAACCACATTATTGTACTTTCCACAATGGTTGAACTAATTTACATTCCCACCAGCAGTGTAGGAGGGTTCCCCTTTCTCTGCATCCGTGCCAGCATTTGCTGTTACTTTTTTTCCACTTAGCAAGCACTTACTATGTGTCAAGCACTGTGCAAAGTGCTTTATTTACGTTGTTTTTTTATTATTTATTTATTTATTTATTTATTTTGATATCATTAATGTACAATTACTTGAACATTATGGTTACTAGACTTCCCCTATTATGAACTCCCCCCCCCATACCCCATTACAGTCATTGTCCATCAGCCTAGTAAGACGCTATAAAATCACTACTTCTCTTCTCTGTATATACTGCCTTTACCTCCCTTCCCACCCACCCTCCCCAGTCCCTTTCCCTTTGGAAACTATTAGTCCATTCTTGGGTTCTGTGAGTCTGCTGCTGTTTTGTCCCTTCAGTTTTTTCTTTGCTCTTATACTCCACAGATGAGTGAAATCATTTGATACTTGTCTTTCTCCGCCTGGCTTATTTCACTGAGCGTAATACCCTCTAGCTCCATCCATGTTGTTGCAAATGGTAGGATTTGTTTTCTTCTTATGGCTGAATACTATTCCACTGTGTATATATACCACATCTTCTTTATCCATTCATCTATTGATGGACACTTAGGTTGCTTCCATTTCTTGGCTATCGTAAATAGTGCTGCGATAAACACAGGGATGCATAGGTCTTTTTCAAACTGGGCCTCTGCATTCTTTGGGTAAATTCCTAGGAGTGGAATTCCTGGGTCAAATGGTATATCTATTTTGAGTTTTTTAAGGAACCTCCATACTGCTTTCCACAATGGTTGAACTAGTTTACATTCCCACCAGTGGTGTAGGAGGGTTCCCCTTTCTCCACATCCTTGCCAACATTTGTTGTTTGTCTTTTGGATGTTGGCATCCTAACTGAAGTGAGGTGATATCTCATTGTGGTTTTAATTTGCATTTCTCTGATGATTAGCAATATGGAACATCTTTTCATGTGCCTGTTGGCCATCTGAATTTCTTCTTTGGAGAAGTGTGTATTCAGCTCCTCTTCCCATTTTTTAATTGGATTATTTGCTTTTTGTTTGTTGAGGTGTGTGAGCTCTTTATATAATTTAGATGTCAACCCCTTATTGGATAGGTCATTTATGAATATATTCTCCCATACTGTAGGATGTCTTTTTGTTCTATTGATGGTGTCCTTTGCTGTTTAGTTTGATATAGTCCCACTTGTTCATTTTTGCTTTTGTTTCCCTTGCCTGGGGAGATATGTTCATGAAGAACTTGCTCATGTTTATGTGCAAGAGATTTTTGCCTATATTTTTTTCTAAGAATTTTATGGTTTCATGACTTACATTTAGGTCTTTGATCCATTTCAAGTTTACTTTGTGTATGGGGTTAGACAATAATCCAGTTTCATTCTCTTACATGTAGCTGTCAAGTTTCACTAAACCACTTGTTGAAGAGCCTGTCATTTCCCCCACTGTATATCCATGGCTCCTTTATCGTATATTAATTGACCATATATACTTGGGTTTATATATGGGCTCTCTATTCTGTTCCATTGGTCTATGGGTCTGTTCCTGTGCCAGTACCAAATTGTCTTGATTATTGTTGCTTTGTAGTAAAGCTTGAAGTCAGGGAGCATAATTTCCCCTGCTTTATTCTTCCTTCTCAGGATTGCCTTTAGGGGTCTTTTGTCATTCCATGTGAATTTTAGAATTATTTGCCCTAGTTCATTGAAATATACTGTAGGTATTTTGATAGGATTGCATTGAATCTGTAGATTGCTTTAGGCAGGATGGTCATTTTGAAAATATTAATTCTTCCTAGCCAAGAGCATGGGATAAATTTCCATTTATTAGTGTCCTGTCCTCTTTTAATTTCTTTTAAAAGTGTCCTGTAGTTCTCAGAGTATAGGTCTTTCTCCTCCTTGGTTAGGTTTATTCCTAGGTATTTTATTCTTTTTGATGCAATTGTGAATGGAATTGTTTACCTAATTTCTATTTCTGCTAGTTTATCGTTAGTGTATAGGAATGCAACAGATTTCTGTGTATTAATTTTGTATCCCACAACTTTGCTGAATTCAGATATTATATCTTGTAGTTTTGGAGTGAATTCTTTAAGATTTTTTATGTACAATACCATGTCATCTGCAAACAGGGACAGTTTGACTTCTTCCTGGTGAATCTGGATGCCTTTTATTTCTTTGTGTTGTCTGATTGCCATGGCTAGGAACTCCAGTACTATGCTAAATAATAGTGGGGAGAGTGGGCATCCTTGTCATGTTCCTGATCTTAAAGGAAAAGCTTTCAGCTTCTCGCTGTTAAGTAAAATGTTGGCTGTGGGTTTGTCATATATGGCCTTTATTATGTTGAGGTACTTGCCCTCTATACCCATTTTGTTGAGAGATTTTATCATGAATGGATGTTGAATTTTCTTGAATGCTTTCTCAGCATGTATGGAAATGATCATGTAGTTTTTGTTCTCTTTTTAGTTGATGTAGTTAATGATGTTGATGGATTTTTGAATGTTATACCATCCTTGCATCCCTGGGATGAATCCCACTTGATCATGATGGATGATCTTTTTGATGTATTTTTAAATTCGGTTTGCTAATATTTTGTTGAGTATTTTTGCATCTATGTTCATCAGGGATATTGGTCTGTAATTTTCTTTTTTTGTGGTGCATTTGCCTGCTTTTGGTATTAGAGTGATTTTGTCCTTGTAGAGTGAGTTTGTGAGTATTCCCTCCTCTTCTACTTTTTGGAAAACTTCAAGGAGGCTGGGTATTAGATTTTCACTAAATGTTTAATATAATTCAGCAGTGAAACTATTGAGTCCAGGGGTTTTGTTCTTAGGTAGTTTTTTCATTACCAATTCAGTTTCCTTGCTGGTAATTGGTCTATTCATATTTTCTGTTTCTTCCTTGGTCCGCCTTGGAAGGTTGTATTTTTCTAGAAAGTTGTCCATTTCTTCTAGATTATCCAGTTTGTTACCATATAATTTTTCATAGTGTTCTTTCATAATTCTTTGTATTCCATAGTGATTTTTCCTTTCTCATTTATGATTCTGTTTGTGTGTGTAGACTCTCTTTTTTTCGTGGTAAGTCTGGCTAGGGGTTTATCTATTTTGTTTATTTTCTTGAAGAACCAGCTCCTGCTTTCATTGATTCTTTCTTTTGTTTTATTCCTCTCAATTTTATTTATTTCTGCTTCAATCTTTATTATGTCCCTCCTTCTACTGACTCTGGGCCTGATTTGTTCTTCCTTTTATAGTTTTATTAATTGTGAGTTTGAGTTCATTTGGGATAGTTCTTCATTCCTGAGGTAGGCCTGTATTGCAATATACTTCCCTCTTAGCATGGCCTTTGCTGCGTCCCACAGATTATGTGGTGTTGAATTATTGTCATTTGTCTCCTTGTAGTGCTTGATCTCTGTTTTTATTTGGTCATTGATCCACTGATTATTTAGGAGCATGTTATTAAGCCTCCACATGTTTGTGGGCTTTTTCATTTTCTTTGTGTAATTTATTTCTAGTTTCATACCTTTGTGATATGAGAACCTGGTTGTCACAATTTCAATCTTTTTGAATTTACTGATGTTCTTTTTGTGGCCTAGTATATGATCTATTCTTGAAAATGTTCCATGTGCACTTGAGAAGAATGTGTATCCTGCTGCTTTGGATGGAGTGTTCTGTAGATGTCCGTTAGGTCCTTCTGTTCTAATGTGTTGTTTAGTGCCTCTGTCTCTTTACTTATTTTCTGTGTGGTTGACCTGTCCTTTGGAGTGAGTGGTCCTTCACTGTCCCTTTTCTCTCTTCTTCATCTTCTGGTACCCATATAAGGCAAATAAATTTGTCCTTTTGGATCGGTCACACAGTTCTCTTAATATTCTTTCATTTCTAGAGATCCTTTTTTCTCTCTGTGCCTCAGCTTCTTTGTATTCCTATTCTCCAATTTCTATTTTATTTACCATCTCCTCTTCTTCATCTAATCTGCTTTTAAATACCTCCATTGTATGTTTCATTTTGGATACTGTATTGTTCAATGTTTCTATCTCGTTCTTGAATTCTGGCCTGAAGTCCTGAATATTTTTTTGTAGTTCCATGAGCATGTTTATGAATTTTATTTTGAAATATTTTTCAGGAAGACCAGTGAGTTGTTTCACTTGGCCCTTTTTCTAGTGTTGGTGGGATTTTGGTTTGTATCAGGTTCTTTTGCTGTTTCATATTTGTAATAGTTAACTTGGTGTAGGTGGCACCCTCTAGTGCCCAGAAGCTCTACTCTCTGTAGCTGCTCCGCCCCTGGAGTGATGGCAGGGGTCACAGGTGAGCAGCAGTGGTGCCTTCCAGGAGCAAATAGCTCTCTCCTGCTTCTTGGTTATAGTGACTGTGTCCACTGACAGGGCCAGTGAGTTTAGTGCACAGAGAGGAGTCTCTATGCTACACCTTTATAGCTGCCATAGGTGTGGCTGCCCTCTGGCTGGCCCAGTGCAATGGCAGGGGCAGGTTTGTGGGGCTGTGCTGCCTGGGAGGTAGCAGCAGGCTGCGTATCACTGTGGTGGGCCTTGGAGCTGTGTTGCTAGCCAGGGCAATGGAGCACCTGAAGCTCCTTAAAGTTCCCAACCTGCTGGGCTGGGTGCACCAGGACAATTTTGTCCACCTGTCCTTTCTCCTGAGCAGCAAACTCTGTGCAATCCTTGCCCCTTTAGCAGCCCTCTCGCTGTTGGGAACTCTTAGAGTGCCTACTTTCTTTTGTCGCAGAGCTGCTGGTTTTGGTTACCTGTTTTCCAGAGGTGGCTGGGTCTCAGTCTCTCTAAGTATTCTGCCTGAGTTAGTTTTCCAACCCCAGTTATTTCCACAGCACCATGTAATGTAGGTTTGTGTTTCCAGAGGAGATCTCCAGGGCTAGGTGTTCAGCAGTCCTAGGCCTCCACCCACTCCCTGCTCCATTTCTCTTCCACCAGTAAGCTTGGGTTGGGGAAGGGCTTGGGTCTCGCCAGGTCATGGCTTTGGTACTTTACCCTTTTCTGTAAGGTCTCCTCTTTCTCCAGATGTAGGCAGTCTGTCACAGCCTTCTTTCCTGTTGCTCCTTCAGAATTAGTTGTATTTGCTGTATTTTCATATTATATGTGGTTTTGGGAGGATGTTTCTGTCCCACCTCTCACGCTGCATTCTTTAAGCCTCCCTTGTCTGTTTTTATCAGAACCAGTGTCTTGGTTTATAACTCAACATTTCTTATGTTAGTTATAAAACATCAATTTGGGGAAACATAACATCTAACTCATTCTTTCTGCTATGATCATGATGTATGAGAAGAGTCTGAACATGTATCAGAAACCTTTGTGAACCCCCACTTTCCAGATCAGCATACACACTGGCTGATTATTGGAATACGCAGGCCTTGGACACTCTTGGGGCCTGCACTCCCTTCCTGTCTGGGGTAGGGTGCAGTACTCCTGTAAAGCTCCTAGTGATTCTCATGTGTAACCAATGTTGAGAACCACTGTCAAAAGGAAGGACTTTGCGTTCCTGTCTGCCTTCACCTTTGCCCTCTGCCGTGCCCAGCACTGGGGCACTCAGTCTCATGACCATGCGGCACTGTGGTTTTGCAAGGGCAATTACCCACCTCCCCAGGCTGCCCCTGACCCACCTGAAACACTCTTCATCTTTAGAAAACCAGCTGCGTCTCACCCTCCATTAAGTCCTCCCAATCCTCCCCATTTGTTTAATCATCTGCTATGACAATTATCACCAAGTCTAGCTGCTCCTCACCTTGTGGACTCTACCTGCTGCTCTGCTCCATCCAGATGAATTCCACAGGGTTCTGCTTGGTGCTTCACACCTTTCAGGCCTCTCCTTTCAACACTTCCCATCCCCCCCTGCTGAATTTCTAGTTACCCATTAGGTCTTGTCCAGGTGTTAATTCCTAACTTCTCAGGGATGTCCAGGTTGGGTATCTCCTTCTCCATGTGCCCCCACAATGTGTCCTGTGTGCTCCT
This sequence comes from Manis javanica, assembly GCF_040802235.1. NCBI lineage: Eukaryota > Metazoa > Chordata > Mammalia > Pholidota > Manidae > Manis > Manis javanica. Next base: position 107,336,414 of record NC_133161.1, on the reverse strand, counting down.
CTCTGTGGGCATTTCTCATGGCATATGTGTGTGTCTCACGGCACCAAGAAGGAAAGGATTTATTCCATTTGGGTTGAGAAAAGGATTCTTAATAGTGACAGGTGCTCATTGTCCAAAAAATATAAAGAATAAGTTATTCATAACACCCGTCTATCAAGGGTCATTGTGAGCATTTTGGCTTGCTTTCATGCCATCTTTTTCTTGTGTCTATGGTAACTATATTTTGTGAAATGTGTATAGTAATAAAAACACTGGCAAGCATTTACTGAGTCCTGCTTTGTGCCTTTCATTTTTACACATTCTGTGTATATTTGTTAAGTTTCTACTTGGTGCTGGCACTGTTCTGGGTCACCACTCCACACCAGTACCTAGACAAATAAGTTCATGGACCTTATATTCTACTGGTGCAACATACGCATGAAACAACTCCACAACAAATGGCTGGGTTACCCTTTCACTTACGACATCTCAGAGGCTCTAAGAGCACCATGTAAGCTGAGACTGGAATGACAAGGAGTCATCACGCAAATTTCAGGGGAAAAGCATTCTTGGGAGAGGAAAAGACTAAAAAACACTCAAAGGCACACATGGCATGCTCCACTTGGGAAGGGGCAGCAGCACAGCTGTGGTGTGGAATGTGCTAGACTAAACAGTGGCTAAGATGTGGAGGAGAGGCAGCCAGGGGCAAGTGGACAGGTGCTGTGAACTTGGGAAGCAGTTTGGGTTTCAGTCACACTGCAGGGAGAAAACCACTGGAGGATTTTAAACAGGGGCAGTTGTAGATGATCTGCATATTTCATTATCTCAATTAATTCTTCTTGGAACAAATATAGGAGGTGGGTGATATTTCTCCCCAATTTCATAGATGAGTAAACTGAGGCTTTAAGAAGAGACACTCAAAGCTACAAAGCTAGTCAATGGCAAAGGGGGTGATTCTAATCAGGTCACGTGACTCTAGAACTTGTGTCCTCAGAACTCATCCCTGTGTCTTAGCCCCACTTGACAGATGGGATCATGCATCACAGAGAGGCCAGGAAAAGGCTGTGCCGGAAGAAACAAGAACCACAAAGTTTGGAGAAACAAGTTAAAAGGAGGAGAGGAGTTGTACTTTTCGGCTTTGTGTCCATTCTGGCATGTACAAAAGTTTGTTTGGATAGAGGCATCTTTACCTTGCAAGCTCGGTAGAGGTACTTTTTATCTTGCGTAAGATGGTAAAGGGAAAGGAAAGCATAGCCATTTCCTGCAGTCCCATGGCAGATGCCATAGCCCTTCCGCAGCAGGCCTCGCTGCCATATCACATCACTGCACTCCATGGCGTCCTTCAGGTATTTTTCCTCTTTAAAAACCTGGGCAATGTAAACAAAGCAGTGTTAAAAAGATGTTTTTAATAGACTTAGCAAAATATATTCCCCTTCTGGTTAAAAATGTACATGACATTAGGAAATCTGAAGTGGCACTTGGGGTAAAATCAAATACCACCAGCAAAACCAAAACCATGGTGCCTTACAGTCTTTATGTACTGTCCACCCATCCATTCTCCTTGCCCTCCTACTTGTTGATAGTTTTACAAAAATAATTCTAAAATTTAGTTTAAAAAATTAAAATAGGGGCGGAGCCAAGATGGCGGCATGAGTAGAGCAGTGGAAATCTCCTCCCAAAACCACATACATCTATGAAAATATAACAAAGACAACTCTTCCTAGAATAAAGACCAGAGGACACAGGACAACATCCAGACCACATTCACACCTGCGAGAACCCAGCACCTCACAAAGGGAGTAAGATACAAGCCCTGGCCCGGCGGGACCGGGGCGCCCCTCCCCCCAGCGCCCAGCGGGAGGAGTGGAGTCAGAGCAGGGAGGGAGAAGGAGCCCAGGACTGCTGAACACCCAGCCTCAGCCATCCGGACCAGAGCGCAGACACAGTGCATGCGTGGGGTCCTGGATACTAGGGAAACAGGGCAGCAAGACCGGTGAGCGGGTATCGGAGGCTGGCACTAGAGAACAAAAGAAAAGCAAGCGGCCATTTTTTTTTTGTTCTTGTTGTATTGTTTTGGCGAGTGCTTTTTAGAAGTCTTAAAGGGACAGGGACCCCAATACTAGGGAAACAGGGCAGCAAGACTGGTGAGCGGGTGCCTGAGGCTGGCGCTGGAGAATAAAGAAAAACGAGTGGCCTTTTTTTCTTTTGTTTTGTTTAGTTTGTTGTCATTTTGTTTTGGCGAGTGCTTTTTGGAAGTCTTAAAAGGACAGGGACCCCAACACTAGGGAAACAGGGCAGCAAGACTGGTGAGCAGGAACCAGAGGATGGCTCTGGAGAACAAGAGAAAAGCAAGCAGCCTCTTTTTTTTTCCTTTCTTTTTTTATTTACTTTTAATTTGTTGTTGTTGTTGTTGTTTTGTTTTGGTGAGTGATTTTTGGAAGTCTTAAAGGGGCAGGGTGGGACACTTAGTCCAGAGGTAGGGAATCCGGGGATCTCTGGGCACTCTAACCACCTGGGCAGGAGGGAGCACGGAGTACCCTTATGGAGATAAATAGCCTCCCGGCCACTCCCACTCCAATGCAACTCCACCATGTTGGAGCAGCAACCCCAGCCAGGCCACGCCCACAGCAACAGTGGAGATAAACTCCATAGAAGCCGGGCAGGAAGCAGAAGCCCTGTCTGCACGCAGCTACCCAGCACAAGCCACTAGAGGTCGCTGTTCTCACAGGAGAGGAAGGCCAGAAGCCAACAAGAAGGGAAGATCTTCCAGCGTCACTCGTCCCAGCTCTGCAAACTATTCCTATCACCATGAAAAGACAAAATTACAGGCAAACAAAGATGACAGAGGCAACACCAGAGAAGGAGACAGACCTAACCAGTCTTCCTGACAAAGAATTCAAAATAAGAATCATAAACATGATGACAGAGATGCAGAGAAATACGCAAGAGAAATGGGATGAAGTCTGGAGGAAGATCACAGATGCCAGGAAGGAGATTACAGAAATGAAACAAACTCTGGAAGGATTTATAAGCAGAATGGATAAGATGCAAGAGGCCATTGATGGAATTGAAACCAGAGAACAGGAATGCATAGAAGCTGAAATAGAGAGAGAAAAGGATCTCTAGGAATGAAACAATATTAAGAGAACTGTGTGACAAATCCAAAAGGAACAATATCCATATTATAGGGGTACCAGAAGAGAAAGAGAGAGGAAAATGGATGGAAAGTATCTTGGAAGAAATAATTGCTGAAAACTTCCCCAAACTGGGGGAGGAAATAATCGAACAGACCACGGAATTACACAGAACCCCCAACAGAAAGGAACCAAGGAGGACAACACCAAGACATATAATAATTACAATGGCAAGGATAAAGGACAAAGAAAGAGTTTTAAAGGCAGCTAGAGAGAAAAAGGTCACCTATAAAGGAAAACCCATCAGGCTAACATCAGACTTCTCAACAGAAACCCTACAGGCCAGAAGAGAATGGCATGATATATTTAATGCAATGAAACAGAAGGGCCTTGAACCAAGAGTACTGTATACAGCACGATTATCATTTAAATATGAAGGAGGGATTAAACAATTCCCAGACAAGCAAAAGCTGAGGGAATTTGCTTCCACAAACCACCTCTACAGGGCATCATACAGGGACGGCTCTAGATGGGAGCACTCCTAAAAAGAGCACAGAACAAAACACACAACATATGAAGAATGGAGGAGGAGGAATAAGAAGGGTGAGAAGAAAAGAATCTCCAGACATTGTATATAACAGCTCAATAAGTGAGCTCAGTTAGGCAGTGAGATACTAAAGAGGCTAACCTTGAACCTTTGGTAACCACAAATTTAAAACCTGCAATGGCAATAAGTGCATATCTCTCAATAGTCACCCTAAATGTAAATGGACTTAATGCACCAATCAAAAGACACAAAGTAATAGAATGGATAAAAAAGCAAGACCCATCTATATGCTGCTTACAAGAAACTCACCTCAGACCCAAAGATAAACATAGACTAAAAGTCAAGGGATGGAAAAACATATTTCAGGCAAACAACAGTGAGAAGAAAGCAGGGGTTGCAGTACTAATATCAGACAAAATAGACTTCAAAACAAAGAAAGTAACAAGAGATAAAGATGGACACCACATAATGATAAAGGGCTCAGTACAACAAGAGGACATAACCATTCTAAATATATATGCACCCAACAGAGGAGCACCAGCATATTTGAACCAAATACTAACAGAACTAAAGGGGGAAATAGACTGCAATGCATACATTTTAGGAGACTTCAATACACCACTCACCCCAAAGGATAGATCCACTGGGCAGAAAATAAGTAAGGACACACAGGCACTGAACAACACACTAGAACAGATGGACCTAATAGACATCTATAAAACTCTACATCCAAAAGCAACAGAATATACATTCTTCTCAAGTGCACATGGAACATTCTCCAGAATAGACCACATACTAGCCCACAAAAAGAGCCTCAGTAAAATCCAAAATATTGAAATTCTACCAACCAATTTTTCAGACCACAAAGGTATAAAACTACAAATAAATTCTACAAAGAAAACAAAAAGGCTCACAAACACATGGAGGCTTAACAACATGCTTCTAAATAATCAATGGATCAACGAACAAATTAATATAGAGATCAAGGAATATATAGAAACAAATGACAACAACACAAAGCCCCACCTTCTGTGGGACGCAGTGAAAGCAGTCTTAAGAGGACAGTATATAGCGATCCAGGCACACTTGAAGAAGGAAGAACAATCCCAAATGAATAGTCTAACATCACAATTATCGAAATTGGAAAAAGAAGAACAAATGAGGCCTAAAGTCAGCAGAAGGAGGGACATAATAAAGATCAGAGAAGAAATACACAAAATTGAGAAGAATAAACCAATAGTAAAAATCAATGAAACCAAGAGCTGGTTCTTTGACAAAATAAACAAAATGGATAAGCCTCTAGCCAAACTTATTAAGAGAAAAAGAGAACCAACACAAATCAACAGAAACAGAAATGAGAATAGAAAAAATCACGACCCCACAGAAATACAAAGAATTATATAAGACTACTATGACAACCTATATGCCAACAAGCTGGAAAACCTAGAAGAAATGGACAACTTCCTACAAAAATACAACCTTCCACGACTGACCAAGGAAGAAACACAAAAGTTAAACCAATTGCAAGCAAAGAAATTGAAATGGTAATCAAAAAACTACCCAAGAACAAAACCCATGGACCGGACAGATTTACCTCGGAATTTTATCAGACACACAGAGAAGACATAATTCCGATTCTCCATAAAGTTTTTTAAAAAATAGAAGAGGAGGGAATACTCCCAAACTCATTCTATGAAGGCAACATCACCCTAATACCAAAACCAGGCAAAGACCCCACCAAAAAAGAAAATTACAGACCAATATCCCTGATGAATGTAGATGCAAAAATACTCAATAAAATATTAGCAAACAGAATTCAACAGCATATCTAAAGGATCATACACCATGACCAAGTGGTATTCATCCCAGGGATGCAAGGATGGTACAACATTCGAAAATCCATCAACATCATCCACCACATCAACAAAAAGAAAGACAAAAACCACATGATCATCTCCATAGATGCGGAAAAAGCATTTGACAAAATTCAACATCCATTCATGATAAAAACTCTCAGGAAAATTGGAATAGAGGGCAAGTACCTCAACATAATAAAGGCCATATATGATAAACCCACAGCCAGCATTATACTGAACAGCAAGAAGCTGAAAGCTTTTCCTCTGGAGATCGGGAACAAGACAGGGATGCCCACTCTCCCCACTGTTATTCAACATAGTACTGGAGGTCCTAGCCATGGCAATTAGACAAAACAAAGAAAACAAGGAATCCAGATTGGTAAAGAAGAAGTTAAACTGTCACTATTTGCAGATGACATGATATTGTACATAAAAAACCCTAAAGATTCCACACCAAAACCACTAGAACTAATATCAGAATTCAGCAAAGTTGCAGAATACAAAATTAACACACAGAAATCTGTGGCTTTCCTATACACTAACAATGAACTAATAGAAAGAGAAATCAGGAAAACAATTCCATTCACAATTGCATCAAAAAGAATAAAATACCAAGGCGGAGCCAAGACGGTAGCGTGAGTAGGACAGTGGGAATCTCCTCCCAAAAACATATATATTTTTGAAAATACAACAAATACAACTAATCCTAAAAGAGAGACCAGAAGACACAGGACAACAGTCAGACAACATCCACACCTGTGAGAACCCAGCACCTGGTGAAAGGGGTAAGATACAAGCCGCAGCTCGGCGGGACCCGAGTGCCCCTCACCCCAGCTCCCAGCAGGAGGAGAGGAGTCGGAGCGAGGAGGGAGAGGGAGCCCAGGACTGCTAAACACCCAGCCCAGCCATCCGCACCAGAGCGCAGACACAGTGCATGCGTGGGGTGCTGGAAACTAGGGAAGCAGGACAGTAGGACCTGTGAGCGGGTCCTGAAGCCGGCGCCCCTGTGACAAAGAAAAGCGAGTGCTTTTTGAAATTCTTAAAGGGACAGAGACCCCACAGTTCCACAGTTGGACAGAAGCATCCGAGGTCACAGTACAGCAACTGGAAATTCCAGGGATCTCTGGGCGCACTAACCCCCTGGGCAACAGCTCTGAGACCCCTCACGGAGGTAAACAGCCAAACAGCCCCCTGTCCATTACCCCTCTGGGCCCCGCCATAGCAGAGCAGCAGCCTGAGGCTGGCCATGCCCACAGCAAGGGAGCTTCCTCCATACCGGCCGCGCAAGATACAAAGACCCAGTCTACACGCAACTGCCCAACACAAGCCACTAGGGGTCGCAGTTATCCCAGTAAAGAAATGCCAGGAGCCAAGCAGAAAGAGGCTTGCCTCTCCCAGCTGATAGATGGGTCAATAGCACTCCACCGCACCTATCAACATGAAAAGGCAAAAAAATTTGATCCAGACAAGACTAACCCAGACAGCTTCGACATCTTCTACATCTTCCTCTGAGAAGGAACCTGGGGAGATAGATTTAACCAGTCTTCCTGAAAAAGAATTCAAAACAAAAGTCATAACCACACTGATGGACTTGCACAGAAATATGCAAGAACTGAGGAGGGAGAATACAGAAATAAAACAAGCTCTGGAAGGACATCAAAACAGAATGGACGAGATGCAAGAGACCATTAATGGATTACAAAACAGAGAACAGGAACGCACAGTAGCTGATAAAAGGATCTCTGCAGAGAGAGATAAAAGGGTCTCTCCAAGAATGAAAGAATTTTAAGAGAACTGTGTGACCAATCAAAATGGAACAATATCCGAATTATAGGGGTACAGAAGAAGAAGAGAGAGAAAAAGGGATAGAAAGTGTCTTTGAAGAAATAATTGCTGAAAACTTCCCCAAACTAGGGGAGGAAATCGCCTCTCAGACCACAGAGGTACACAGAACTCCCATGACAAGGGATCCAAGGAGGGCAACACCAAGACACATAATAATTAAAATAGCAAGGATCAAGGACAAAGAAAGAGTTTTAAAGGCAGCTAGAGAGAAAAAGGTCACCTATAAAGGAAAACCCATCAGGCTATCATCAGACTTCTCGACAGAAACCCTACAGGCCAGAAGAGAATGGCATGATACATTTAATGCAATGAAACAGAAGGGCCTCGAACCAAGAATACTGTATCCAGCAAGACTATCATTTAAATATGAAGGAGGGATTAAACAGTTCCCAGAGAAGCAAAAATTGAGGGAATTTCCCACCCACAAACCACCTCTACAGGGCATCTTACAGGTACTGCTCTAGATGGGAGCACTCCTAAAAAGAGCACAGAACAAAACACCCAACATATGAAGAAGGGAGGAGAAGGAATAAGAAGGGAGAGAAATAAAGAATCATCAGACCATGTTTATAATAGCTCAATAAGTGAGTTAAGTTAGACAGTAAGAGAGTAAACAACCTAACCTTGAACCTTTGATAACAACGAATCTAAAGTCAGCAATGGCAATAAGTACATACCTTTCAATAATCAACCTAAATGTAAATGGACTGAATGCACCAATCAAAAGACACAGAGTAATAGAATGGATAAAAAAGCAAGACCCATCTATATGCTGCTTACAAGAGACTCACCTCAAACCCAAAGACATGCACAGATTAAAAGTCAAGGGATAGAGACAGACATTTCATGCAAACAACAGAGAGAGAAAAGCAGGTGTTGCAACACTAGTATCAGACAAAATAGACTTCAAAACAAAGAAAGTAACAAGAGATAAAGAAGGACATTACATAATGATAAAGGGCTCAGTCCAACAAGAGGATATAACCATTATAAATATATATGCACCCAATACAGGAGCACCAACATATGTGAAACAAATACTAACAGAACTAAAGGAGGAAATAGAATGCAATGCATTCATTTTGGGAGACTTCAACACACCGCTCACTCCAAAGGAGAGATCCACAAGACAGAAAATAAGTACGGACCCAGAGGCACTCAACAACACACTAGAACAGATGGACCTAATAGACATCTATAGAACTCTACATCCAAAAGCAACATGATACACATTCTTCTCAAGTGCACATGGAACATTCTCCAGAAATGGCCACACACTAGGCCACAAAAAGAGCCTCAGTAAAATAAAAAAAGACTGAAATCCTACCAACCAACTTTTCAGACCACAAAGGCATAAAACTAGAAATAAATTGTACAAAGAAAGCAAAAAGACTCACAAACACATGGAGGCTTAAAAACACGCTCCTAAATAATCAATGGATCAATGACCAAATGAAAATGGAGATCCAGCAATACATGGAAACAAATGACCACAACAACACAAAGCCTAAGCTACTGTGGGATAGAGCAAAAGCAGTCTTAAGAGGAAAGTATATAGCAATCAAGGCATATTTAAAGGAAGAATAATCCCAAATGAATAGTCTAATATCACAATTATCGAAATTGGAAAAAGAACAAATGAGGCCTAAGGTCAGCAGAAGGAGGGACATA